>NW_020537449.1:0-23802 GCF_003426905.1 Ctenocephalides felis
ATATTCGTCAAAGACACATGTGCAGACATTCCAGAGTTTGGGGATGGCTACATATGTGATCAATGCAGGTTATTTTAAAATATCCGGTACTAGGTGCCACTGTTTTAAATCATATTTTTTATTCGAAAGTTTAATTGATAGTATTAATTATTTTTAGCAAAGATTACGGTTTTGTTAACTTGGTTTGATTTCTACCTTTGTTATCTAACATAAATCATAATTTAATAAATATTTCGTAAAATATTTTTTTATTTATTAATAAATAACCTTAGATGTTCGCCACTAGGGGACTTCCCCCTACTTCATTCTAACTCCTCTTGATTAAGTTTAGTTTATTTACTTTTCACGTGCAATTTATAAGCAATTCATAAGCTCAATCATTGTGCAATTTATAAGCTCTTAAATTCTGTCTATAAAATACAAATAATGAAAATTACTATTTGATCTATTCAGATCAAATCTATTTGACATTTTATATTTTTCCAATCTTTCATTGCGGTACAGGTACTTCCAGCAATTGCCTTAAGGCACGATGCCATTCACTACTGCTTTATTTTATTTATTAATATCATATGTTTATGAGTTTATAATTTCACATGCGAATACCAAAGTTGTTTCAATTATATTATAGTACAATAACATTATTAGTAGTCTTATATTTAATCAAGAATGTTATATCGCTAAAATATAAAATTTGAGCTTGTGTCCGTACTGGCATTGGCATTTTTTAATTAAATTAGAAATACTCGACAAATTTTATTTTTATATTACATCCAAAATGTTAAACACATGTTCGTAGTCTCTGGATTTTTATGCGAGATACCAAATAAATCTTAATTACGTGTCAACAAATTTCAATTAGGTTCCCTATCGAATAGGCACATGTCCGCAGATTTTGCTTTTATTAACTTTTTTGCAGGATTTGTCTAAGAACGTGCAAAAGATGGCCAGTTGCAGGCCAAAAAGTTTATTACTTATGTGCACACATCCAGTTATTGATTTTTAATCTATAAATTCAAGTTTTAGGGTTCAGTACCAGCATTATATTCCTTCAAAATTGAATTAAATATTTCAAACAAACGATTAATTTTTCAAGTGTTACTTTCGTTTCTTGTTTAGAACTATACTATGTGCAAAAAATAAATGCGTAATCATCAACATCAAATATATAAAAGTATAATTCAATTTATTGTTTCACATTTTAATTTTATTATATCTAAGAACTTTTAGAACAGTGAATAATACATTTATTTGACTAGTTAACTGTGATTGACAAAAATACTCGTCTAATAATGCAAATATTCGTATAAGTTGCAATATACCTTAAGGCAAGTTATATGAACTTCCTGAAATGTGGAAATAACAGTTAATCAATGAGAATTGTTTGTTTTCCATGAAAACCTATTTTTATTTTCTTACATTTTTATGTATAATATTTTATTGAATTTGATCCGTTTTCAATTAAAAGGTATATTACGAAAGAAGTAAAATGTTGTAATAAAATTTTTCAATTTTGTAAAATAAACCTACATTTTTCATCGTTTCTTAGCAGCGCAGCTTACCACTTACTCTATACTCGTCTTGAGCTCAATTTATATGACACAGTTTTATGTGTACAGTTCGATTTGTGTTCGAATATTACAAATATTAAATTTATGAATAGGAGTATAAATTTTGAAGTGGTCTCAGACAAAAAAAACCTTTACCAAATATTTTAAATATTAAATAAATAATAGAAAAAATAGACAATTTTCACCCAGTGGTCATAACAATCGCGTTGTATTTTATAATTTAGGTGAATATCATTTCTGCTTATTTTTAGTATTCTATAAATTAACCTACAGATTAAACAATTAATTTGTTATGCAAAAATTAAGTGTTCATTAAGACATAAAAATGACTGAATGTTTTTCTGTGAGATATGAATTTTTAATCATTGAAAATGCGATTACTGCGAGTAAAACAAAATAAACATTTTATCAGAGAATGATTTGTAATGTTCTAGCTGTTTTTATATGTATTAACTGTTATCGAAACGCATTTGTTTAGTGTTACAAGATTTATTAACCAAATCATTCAATGATGATAATACGGTGGAGACGCCTTGTACTTTTGACCATACAGAGATTTTGCTCTTACAGAATATATAAATGTATATCTTATATACATATAAATATAATATATATATATATATATATATATATATAACGTATTTTTTTCTTTATGATAATTGAAACTATAAGTGTCTGTATGAAAAAATTTTTGCTTACTATTATATATATATAATAAATACATTATGCTTTGTTATTAGTATGTTTAAAATTTCTCGTTTTGTTACAACTTTTCTAACATACGTTGGAGTTTTTCTATTCGTATATTGAATCATCTCTTCATGTTTTCCTAGCGCGGGAAACCTGCACAATTTCGGATTTGCAACCGCAAGGCTTCCCGTTCAAATCTTGCGTTGCAAATATCTAGCGCACTATTGTATAATAAAATCTAAAAAAAAATTAATAACATATTATAACTTGAATTATTATAGCATTGCGTTTTGATACACAAACATTATTTCAATTTTACATTAGCAGTTGCAATATATTGAAAACTCACAATTTTCTTTATGGTAATAAGTCAAATTTTGCTATGTCAAATATTTATGCTCGGTACCAATAGGTGAAACCTGTAAGAGTGCAAATTACATTTGCCAATGCAATATCCGGAACAAAAATATCTTTCAGACTAAATATTGTGGAAGGCGGGCGTCATTAAAGCACTTCATTGGTTGAGATAATAATAGACTCTTTCGACTTCATGTTATTTTTCAATCAACTATGATTACTACATTTTTACAAAGCGTGAGAACGAGCAATATTGGTAAATGAGTTTCTTTCAGGGAATTCAGCAGTTTAACATTATTAAAAATGAACGCCATTCATCGCTTGAGAGAGAAAAACATAATACTGGAAAATTTCAGTATATACTTACATACATGTATACACGGAAATGTATAATATATATGTATGTATATAATGTAATAACATATAATGTTGACATACATATTCGTTTATATTTTTATGGAAACGCTTCTGTGACCGAACAAAGCACTATCTATTTTTTTTTCACCAAGAAGAAAAATGTGTATAGCGACTTGATAGAGATGTTTATAAAAATGACTTTCAATATATTTATGGAAATACAAATAGAATCTGCGATATCGCAAGTATGTAAATATATCAGAATTTTTCGTTCATACGTTTTTTGTAAATAACTTTGTTCTCAAAGAATAGCAAATTCTTATAAAACATTGTATCTAGTAGCATCAGATAATAGTAATGTAACTTCAGCATTTTTATATTTATAGAGAAATATTATTAGTATGTAATTAGTTTGTTTTTATGAAATTTTGTGAATTAATAATTCAATAAATTACGATATTACCGAACCGTATTAGATGGTTTGGCCATAAACTACCAATAAATGTAAGATGAATTTTTTTAATTAATGCTTAATATTTTTATGCAGGGTAGGGCGGGGCACTAAGATCCAATTTTACTTTAAATAATTCTAAACCAAATATGATTTACATTAAAATACACAACACGTGTAACTGAACTATGTTCAGTAAATCACCAGTTTGTTCTTAATTATAAAAATGTGTTTTTTACATTTTTTAAAAAATGTCATTTGTCTTGTTTACCTCCATTAGCTGCACAAATTAGGACAGCCAGGAATAAACAGATCCAACGTCTTGTTTTTAATCTTAACGAAATAAAAGCTACATTATTCAATCAATGCACAATATATCTTTCACGGGTACATTTTTTACAAAGACAATACTGTATATAACCTTGATCTATTGTCAGAAATACACATCAGCAGGGTATCTCTTATCTTTTAAACATTCATTTAACTTAATTTAATTTTTTATTTACTATTTTTTATTGTTTACGATTTCTTCAGGATAGCTTAGTTCTTTTTACTCTACCCACATGTAAGCTTTTATAGAGACTATACAAAAAACTTTGGATTCATCTTTAAATTAACAATACATCTCACAAATAATTAAATAACGTATACTTAAAAAATATGTTAAGGTCTATAAACTAAAGAACAGTGCTCACAACCAAAAAAATAATAGCAAAAGAAAACATCTTTGTTATGGAGTTTTGAACATTGCTTATGAGATACATAAAATATCTTACATAAATATACTGAGAATTTAGAGTCTCAAATTGTTAAGGACTTATAAGTACAATTTTTTAATTTATTTATAAAATTCCTCTAAATAGACATACATTTTATCTAGGTTTTTGATTTATGCATATTTTTTTTTATATATATTCTTAAAGTGATGGGCTATGCAGGCTCTTTTCACAATATTTAATTATTTATTAATCAAACTATGAAAATTAAAATACACTTAATTTATATATATTTATAATTAAGTATTGAGAGAAATATTTAGTATTATTCAGCTACATTTGGTAAATTTATATATTAGAATTAAAATAGTTTTTTGTGGGACAGTACAGCATTAGTGCGACTACTAATCTACTTTTGTCTATTAGTATTAGTATTATTTAGATTCAAATTTCAATGCTGCTTATCTACTACGAGAAGTCGTAAGGATCAATGTGATGGCTGGCTATATTACCATGTAGAAATTATAATGGTCTGAATCTACAAGCAATATAAAATCTACATTGGTCAAATTTGAAACCAATATCGGCTGGTCATAAAAATTGAACATTTTTATATTGAGGCCATATAGGTAAACCAACATTGGTCTATATTGGTCATATTTGGAAATTTGGAACCAATGTTGCCTACAAATTGTTGAATGTTGGTAAGGTAATATACAATTAGACAGAGAGCTGGTAAACATTTAGATTATTATTATTGAATTATTAAAATATTCTGAAACTTATAACTGATGTTGAAATATTACACAAATATTTGAAGATTTGAAGTTGAAATAATATAACGCATAAATCAATGTCATTTTTTAACAATAAAACACCTGAATTTATTTATTTATTTATTTATTTATTTATTTCTGAAATGAACATATACGTAAATTTATTAAGAATGTTTTTGTGGAAATTCATTTATTAAATATAAAACAATGATACAAATATATAACTGCATTAAAAATATGATTATTTATAAACACAAAAGTGTCATAAATATTGATTATTTTTTTAATAGATATTTATTAATACATATCAAGTAAACTTTTTTTATAACAAACAAAAAGCAAATAAACTTTCCTATTTATAACATCATCACTCGATAAAACATTTCACAGCATCTGAACATATTTTATTGTTGTTAATATATTTATTATCCATTATGAAATATTTATTTCATCGTCTAGAACAGTCATTGGAAAACCTACCTTACATTTGATATATATCAAGTAAATTATATCGAATAATTATTCTATTATAATTACGTGATATATATCAAATGTAAGGTAGGTAAAGTAATAAAAGTATAAATGCAAATTAACTTAAACTATTTATACATCATCACTCGATAAAACATTTCACAGCATCTGAACATATTTTATTGTTGTTAATATATTTATATCCATTATGAAATTTTATTTCATCGTCTAGAACAGTCATTGGAAAACCTACCTTACATTTGATATATATCAAGTAAATTAATCGAATAATTATTCGATTATAATTTACGTGATATATATCAAATGTAAGGTAGGTAAAGTAATAAAAGTAATAAATGCAAATAACTTAACTATTTATAACATCATCACTCGATAAAAACATTTCACAGCATCTGAACATATTTTATTTGTTGTTAATATATTTATTATCCATTATGAAATATTTATTTCATCGTCTAGAACAGTGACTGGAAACTTTTTCAATCATAACCCCAAATATTTTGTCCAAGTTTGTATTGTCATCTGAAACCTCGTATTCCTTGTTAATAAATTTATAATATATCATTATATATTATCAATATGAATAATTTATGAAAGCGTTAAAATGAGATTGTAAAATGCACTCGACTCTACTTTTACCTTAAAAAATAATGACTTCATATCATAGTCTAAAATCTTGCTATGCAAATGTACAGATTTATTGACATTCCACATTGCATTTATTATAATCAAACATTATGACTATTCTGTCAAAATTTATATCTTTCCTTTCTATAACTTATTTAGTTACAAACTTTTGATGAAAAACTTTTCGATAACATTTTACTACTAAGCAAACCAGTTTCTCTATTTTCTGCGCTTACAACAATATTACCTGAAATAAATAAGAATATGTTTTAAATGCAAAGACATATAATTATATTATAACAAGTATTGTCTTACCTTTTATAAATATGAAAGTGCAGTATGTCTTCACTCAAAAGATTAGGTTATGTTATATTTTATTATGTTATATTTATTATATTTCACGTAATATGTACAACTGATTTCTCAATGTGTTTAAACTCCTGATCAATATAAAAATCCTTAGTGAGAAAAAAAATATTTGCTTTCATTTCTTACCATTTTTATTGAAAACTTGCAAATTTTGACATTTCGAATAGCTAGTTTCCGATTATTTATTAGAGATACTAATAATAATGTAGTTAGCAGTAATTATTCTAAAAATAAATAGCTATTAGTTACAATGCATAAACGCATAATTAAGTATTATACTCACCAATAGTAAAAAGAATTCGTCTATTAAAACTAAGGTTATGTTAGATATACATAACTTATTACTTAATCTATCCATCCCAAATCAAATCAGATGACGTAAAATTAAGTTGAACTTTCAAACCTTTGTATTTTAATCCAAAGTAACAACAAGAAATGAAATATTGTATATTTTTCAGAGACAATGCTTACTAAACAATTGTTAACGAACTTGTTTGTGGTATATATTTCGCACCAATGCACATTACACACATTAGAAAACAATGTACACTATAACACTATTACACATTACACATAACTGAAAATATTATTCGATTATTTCCAGCAAACTAGTATCTTAAAACATACTATAATTAACAATTTTGCATTAAAGGCTAAGGACGCCGTGTGACGCGCGTCGCTTCTTGTAGGCATACGTCATGCATAGAAGGCATAGAAAGATCTAGAACCTTATACCCTGCGTTCAGGATAGTGAGTTACTACAACAAGATTGTATATCTTGGTGGTGTAATGGCTAGCGTCGCAGCCTTTTGATTTTGATTTTGGGGTTCAAATCCCAGTCCATTTATTATTATTTTTTTATTTTATAATTGTATGAGTAAATAAAATTAAAGTTTTCAATTAGTTTTATATATATCGGACAGTATTTAAAATAAATTACCCTGTAACATTTATAACTTTTTTATAATGAAAGGAAAACTGAATTTTTATACTATTCTCAACATTTGAGGTTTTCATAAGAAACCGTATAAAGTATTATACATCATTAGAATCGTCTCAAATTCTTAGTTTTTCTTCCACATATCACAACTTAGTATTTCAAACGGTTTGGCCTATGGGCGAGTTGCAGTGCTAAAATTCAAGAAAAATTGAAAAATCTGAAAATAATTATACGAACACACATATTGAATTATATATCATTTTATTCGTAATTTTATTCCGCATCTTTCGTCCGAATAACTTTTTACGTATCTTTTACCTTTTAATTTGTAAGGGTGAATAATTACATGGTTAAATATTTACAGCCATATATATCTGGCGTATGTTGTTTTCGTTCTGTTGAGTCGATAGCTAAGCGCTAGCGTTGCCGACTCTTAACGTCGTAGTCTCGGGTTCGATCCCAGATAAGATTTTTGTTTTTCATTTTAAATATAATAACAATAATTATGATTGAGGAATTTGAGGAAACAATATTTATTATTAATTAACATGCAAACAATATTTAATAGTCAATTATAAAAAATGTTTCATCAATATTCATTTTTATTTTGAGGACAATATTAATTAGCTTATGATAAAAAATATTGCATAAATATTTATTTTTCAATTTGATGACAATATTTTGTACCCGATGATAAAAAATGTTGCATCAATAATTTCATTTCAATTTGTGGACAATATTTATCAGTCGATGATAAAAAATGTTGCATCAATATTTTTATTTCAATTTGTGAACTATATTATCAGCCGATGATAAAAAATATTGCATCAATATTTATATTTCACTTTGGGAACAATATTTTGTAGCCGATGATAAAAAAATATTGCATCAATATTTATATTTTAGTTTGAGGACAATATTTATCAGCCCATAATAAAAAAATATTGCATCAATATTTCTATTTTATTTTGAGGACAATATTTATCAGCCGATAATAAAAATATTGCATCAATATTTCTATTTTAGTTTGAGGACAATATTTATCAGTCGATGATAAAAAAATATTGCATCAATATTTATTCTTCTATTTGGGGACAATATTTATTAGCCGATGATAAAAAATATTGCATCAATATTTCTATTTTAGTTTGAGACCAATATTGGACAAGGCCATTTATAGAGATTATTGCCTCAATATCGGCTGACGTTGGCCTGATCGATTAGTTGACATCATCACAGAACCGACGTTCGCCGATATTTTTGCAATATAGGCAATCACGGCCACAGAAAACCGATATTGGTAATATATTGTACCGATATTAATTTCTACATGGGTATATATATATATATATATATATATATATATATACACATTTCTAGTCCTCTACTTTCAAATATTGAAAATACTTTTAAAATATAAACTTTCAAAATATAATTTATAATATTAATTTATTTTAAAGAACAAGAGAATATAGAAATATATAATTTACTATAAATAGTGAGAATATTGCTTTTAAAACTATGAATATATTGGCATGCAGTCTATGTGTCAATGTTGCAGACTTTTATCACCCGTAGGAATTAGAATGAAATCACTATGGATTACACACAAGCAAACGTGCTAGACTTTTTGATAAAAACTTTCCAAACATTTAAATCAATAAATTTAAAAACCATGTTCGAACTTTATTGTTTCAAACACGAATCAGTCAACTAGATTTTGCTGATAACAAGACTATAGTATTCAAATAAATTTAGGTGTATTGAAATCAGTCTTGATCAATATATGCCATAAGGTCCTCAGGGATAATATAATTATGTTTAAGACGCTGTTGGATTAGTATTGCCGCTAATACTTTATGGGTCTTAAGGTTCGGTTTGACAAGTTTGTGGCGTACAAGTATTCGAGCATATATATTATTATACCATCATGGGACACACTATAGCTTTTTATAAGAAGACTTACTTGCCCAATAGTTCAGCTATCTTGTTATCAAGTTTGCGCACTAGATTAAGTTCTCTTGTATCGGCCCTACATTATATTTCTATAGGGATACATTGTTATACTCTGTTTACCATGGTAACATAATATATTTTTCTCACGCCAAATTTGATGAATAAATAAACTATTATTCAATATAAAATAATTAAGTGTGATGACATTAATTTATATATATATAATATATTATATATATAATATATTATATATATATATATATTATAAGTTAATGTCATTACTCTCGATTTTATTAAATTCTCGAGGATGTTCATGTTTAAGTCAGAAAAGCTGGTTAGTTACTCTGTTTTAAATTATTCTGAATCGCTTGGCACCAAAATTAAAAAAAAGTATGATATATGCGAGTTAAAACTTTACTAATCAACGACTACATCGATTTCAAAAATTAAAAAGCCACTTGATGGAAATCGATAAGAACCCACTGACTAGTTTTGAATACAAAATTTGTCGTCAAAGTTTTTGCTTAATACTTTTGTACAAATTTTGGAAGTTTAAAAACTTTATGAAAAGTATCATGTTAAAATCATGTACATTAATTTTTGGTAAAGATTAATTGGGCCATAATTTATCAAAAATGTAGATCATGAAAACTGTATAGAAAAATATTAGTCTACCAAATATCTTATAATATGGGTTTTTAACTTGATGTTTTATTTAAAAATTTATTTAAGTTTGCTATAATGGCCTAACCTAACATATACGAACACACATTATCAAAAATAATCATTATTTACAAATACCTAGATTTTTTTGAATAGTTGTTTATCATACAATTAGTCATAAATGCCAAAGCAAAATTTGAGTGATTTTTGAATACGAAATTTTTTATATAATGTAAGCGAGGCAAGCAATCAATATCAATTAAATATTTCAAATTTTTGTTTTATGAATAAATATGATCGATAACACTCATATAAGTATCTCAATATTCACCAGCAAAAAATAGGTATAAGATAACGACAGTATAAAAAATAGTCTTTTCCTAGTTTGTGTCAGAATAGAGTTTACCCTCTACTGATTATTTCGGGAACAAAAAGAACAAGAAAGTTTTCGATTACGCCAATCGTCAGGTCATCTTAGTATCGACAATTACATCCATCGTGGTGCCAGTTTTATGGACGTAATGGTGCTCGTGATAAAGCAACAGATCATGTCGAAACTTCAAGTAATAGAAAACTCGCACAGAATTCGTAACATCAAATATCTAAAAGTTCAGAGGACAAAAATATACACGTAAAACTTACACAAAGATACATATATACTATTTTTTCGTAAGTAGTAAACTATATGTATAAGATCAAACTGATTGTGAAGTTTATAGAACTTTGTTACAAATATAAACGCGGGATATCGTTTCTGTTAATTTGATTCACATGTGGCGAATGCAAAACTAGTCACATCTGATTCATCATTTATATGCGAACCAGATTCCTGCATACTAAATACGATGATTTATCAATTATTCAATAATAAAATGAGAGCTGTTCCTGAAACCATCAAACTTTTGCCTGCAGGTATATATATTAGGGTGGTCCTTAATATGGACATTTTCGAATTTCCTTGCTCCCAAGGATTAAAATGGTTCCAAATTGATAAAAAACAATTCTCAGAAGGTTTTAGCTCTTAATTGTGCACTTTTAGATAATGCACAATTTAATCAAACTTCGTATGGAAATAGCATGGTAAAATTTTGAAAATTAAAATTAATTTTTTTAGGTATAACTTAGCGGCAAATGAATTAAAAGTGAAAATTCGTGTCATCTTTTTTTGAAAATTCGCCGCTCTGCAAAATTTTTTCAAATTTTTTCATGCTATTTCCATACAAAACTTTGATTGAATTGCACTCTATCTAAAAGACAATATTAAGAGCTAAAACTGCCAAAGAATTGTTTTTATCAATTTGGAACCATTTGAGCTCTTGGGAACAAGGAAATTCGAAAATGTCCATATTAAGGACTACTCTAATATATATACATATATATATATATATATATATACATATGTGTGTGTGTGTTTTTAATTTCCACTCGAATCTTTCCATTGTGAATTTATCAAGTATTTTACCATTTCACAATCCTGATAAAACGCTTCAGTATATGTTTTGACCGCTATTTGTTTATTAAAATAGTCAAAATTCTAGAAGACTTAGGCAATTGTGTCATTAGTTTTGACTGTGATAATGGATCTTTCTATGATTTACGATTACGGATCGAAGCTTAAATAAACAAAGTTGATCAAAAATCACAACATTTAAATGAAAAAAATTGGTCAAGAATCACAATAACCGAAAAGTGATCACAGTTTTACTAAAGCTCTAGGTTGCACTTAATATGACATGATTTTCAAACTGCATTGAATAATTTTATTTCTGATTATTTTCATGATAGTAATGATCAATACTATACTAACTAATATTATAAAATCAAAAGTAAAAGTTTTTTGTTACAAGCTTATTTGTGTTGCAAGACTTAATTTATCTATTTAGGTGAATTTGTTCATCGTCTACAACTCGTTATTTTATAAAAATAACAATTAGAATTTTATATGTATATACATAAATAAAGATGGCGTAATTGCCGATACGATGTAATTTAAACTGAATATCAATATACACTTTATCGATTAATATACACCTATATGATCTCTTTATCATATTACCTTTCTTTTTTTAATTATTTTTTTCATATACATACAATTATCTCAAGTTTTTTTAAATTGTAAATAAACATAGCTTATTGATATATTCAAATAATCATAAATTCTTGTAACCAATGTCAATTGATATTATAAATTTTTTCAATTAAATATTAGCAGTTAAGTTTATATTCTTATTTTCGCATTGCAGTTAGTTATACTGTGGTTCTGGAATTAGAAAGTTCGTAAGAGTTTCCGAGCTTCACAAAGTATATCGCGTCCGGTATCCTATATCAATACTCTTACTTCGGTAAACAAAAATGTTCCTCGTTAATCGATTATATATATATATATATATATATATATATATATATATATTCTGGCGGTCATTTGATATGTTCTTGATATGATAAATTGTAAATAAAATGATTTGTGCAAAGGTGGATAATCAAATAACGCAGGGTAGACGGTCAGGTCCTTTCTTCCATGAACCCCAGTAAACCACGGTATATTTCTTAAAAGCCACCACTATGTTAATAAACAAATGATTTTGATAATAAAATTTTTATTCAACATTTCTTGTGTGAATAATTTCTACGAATATATATAGCTGACCCGATGAACGTTGTCCTAAACCTAAATCTACAATTCAAAATTTTCAAAATTTTTAATATCCTATCCTATACTAATGTTTAACGTTTAGAAAAAATATTTATCATTAGGTTTTACATTAAAGCGTACTCACATATTAAAAAGTATCAACATGAGTGCTGTTAAATATAGAATTGCGGTAAATAAATAGGTCACAACTTCAACATTTAACTTTTTAATAATAATAATATATATATATATATATATATAAATATATATATATATATATATGAATAAGTCGGGTTTTCCTTCCTGACGATATAGCTCCAGAACGCACGAACCGATTTTGACAATTTTGCATTCGTTGGAAAGGTCTCGGACTCCGCAAGGCTTATAGCTAAAGTGTGAATTATCAAAACAGCAACGAGATCGAATAATTTCATAATTCAACAGATGGAAATTGTTTGCATATAATTAGTATAAACCATCTGCTCAGATAAGAACATTTACTAACTTTGCAAATATGTAATTATATATTGCTTTTTACTTATCTATATGTCACTTTGTCTACCAGCTTGCATGTCTTTCTGACCGGTTAACCTTGACCTGCTGTAGGTAAGTCGATGGCATTTGATCCAAATATATTTAAAACTGTGACAACATACATTAGCAAGTGAATTGCCCACTAATATTTTTTATTGAATGGTTTTTAAGAAGAGTGTTAAGTACAACGCATCAAAAAAATCATCAAAATGCTGCAACTACAATCATTTTAACCTCATAATGAATTCAGATGAACATTTATATTGATATATAAATTAGTTTGATTATTGCGAATTTTAAAACAGGAGCTTTGTACAAAATTCTAGTGTTTAGTTTCTTATAATTTTCAGAAAAAAATATTTTTTTATGACTTTACTCTATTTTTAAAAACAAAATATGTTTTGTACAATTATTTTTAACATATTGTGAGAATCAAGGAGCCTTGGAATTTGATAAAAACAAAAAAATTTCTCGTTTTTTATAGTTTTTTATTTTGATTTGGGGATTAGAACTTGAAATTATTCAAATTACTTGTTTGCTGCATCGTATTTCTGGATCTTGACAGATTATCGTTGGGCGCAGCCATTGCTGTAGGCTTTGACCAATTGCTTATAGTTGGTGGATTCACATTGACGGACATATCTCCGTATGTCGGTGATGACAAAGAATCAAGGTAGTAACTCAATGTTTCTGTATACCGAGTACTAGACATCATATTTGGTTGCCATATCACGTGTTCTTTGCGAGAAGTTATTATGAATAAAGAATTTACTGCCTGATCACAGAATTCTTTGACAGAAATATTTTTTGGACACGCCATAACTGCAACACTTGCAGTAGCTGAAATTCCAATCTTCAAAATAATTGGAAATACACCAGTAGCGGTTCTGGGTCTAACACATGGGCATACAGATTGTTTAGACTTTGGTGGTAAGATTACTGAAAGTGTTGCAGGCACTTCTTGCTCTATAGCAGAAACATCGGTATTTACCATCAACGGAGCTATAGGGTCGACAGTTTTGCTTCCCACATCAATCATCAAGAACATGGAATAGAAAGCATCTGAACCAGTGGTAATAGTTATTGATAGCGCCTGATGCTCCAGTTCTTGTACGGTCTGCGTCATATCATCTGCCAGGAATTGCTCTTCTTTTACATTTAGAGGAATATATTGGATGTTTTTGATATGCACAAATTAGTCATGGACAATCATAACTCGGCCAGCCTTTAGGAGGTGGATCGAGAGAAGAATCTATGCATTTGCAAGTTGACGTCGAGAATTCGTGGTGGTTTCGAATTTTGGCAGATAAGCATTAGTTTGCTTTGGATTCATATATGACTTTTGGTGTGATAAAATCACGTCCCGTAGATGTTGCTTTTGTAGATCTTAAGGGAGCAGGTGATCGCTCATATAACGGTGGACTGTAACCTCTTCGTGGGGACACGAGCATTCAATGGGCATCGAGTCCTTTATACAGCGTGTCCTGGTAGCCTTAAGACCAGGTTTGCATTTCCACTCTGGATTGATAATTTTATAATGAATTATATTGCTATCACTAGCACTGGTTTTGTTCTTGGAATTGTTGTAAAAAATTTCGGGCTCACAACAAGAATTATTGATGGAATCGCAGATATCTATATTAGAATGATAGAATCCAGTTGCAGAGTCACAACAGACCAGTGAAGGGTAATTGCAAGAACAACAGATACTTTCCACGTTTTAGGTGGTGATTGCATTCACCATCTTTGGGTCGTTTTTCCCAAAAATCCAATCTTATACCAAAAGACATGGTTATGAACAAAAAACTAATAAAATTGTATGTAGAAAAAAAACTTTACATGATTCTAATCCGTCGTTCTAATTTGTGTGCAAAAAATTATCTTTGTAAATTGCATTTTTAGTATGTAATTTATAATATGTAAATTTATAAGTAAATATAAAGATATTTATATGTTTTAAATTTTTTTTTTAAAGTTATTCATTTATATATATACATTATTTTCATATCTCAGACAGACAGAGGTGCCTGATATGAGAGATTATGAAAACAGTTTTCATATTTTATATATACATTTCATTTGACTATTTCATCAAAATAATATCTATTATAATTAAAATATCTTTATATAACTCTTCAGTCTTTTTTGTCTTCAATTTCTTATAATATTTCTGTATTTTTCTTTTAAATTTATCGTCATCATTGGTCATCTTAATATCGTTTGGCAATTCATTATATATTTCACTACTGCTCCATATGACATTTCCTCTCAATTTCTTCTTTCTATTATGTTCAATGTGAAAATTGTTGTGTTGTCTAGTGTAGTGTTCATGTATATTTTGATTTGTGTGTATTGTTGTACTTGTTTTAATTCTGTTATATTTCATTTTTGTGTATTAATTTGTATTTCTCTATTTTTATTATGTTAGTTAGTGAATGATTATTTGTTTTGTGCCTGTATTTGGTGGGTGTTAAATGAGGAAAATTATATGCTAATTTTATGGCTTTATTCATTATTCTCTGTATGTCATTTAAGTTAGATTTAGTTGTTTGGCTCCATGTTGTTATTCCATATAAAATTATAGGTATTATTTGCGTTTTAAGTATTTGTATCTTATTTTTTGCCGAAAGAGTGGAACCTTTACAAAGCCCTCCTAATGTTCCTATCTTTCTTTTTACTTTCTTTATATGTTCTTTCCATGTCAGTTTTTCATTTATTATCAGTCCTAAGTATTTTATGCTTTCCAATTTTTCTATTTTTCTATTATTTACTTTAATATTTAATTTAGTGTTCCCGGTATTTTGTTTATGTTTAAAATATATGTATTTTGTTTTATCGATGTTAATTGTCAGTTTATTTCCAGTTAGCCACTCGGAGTATATTTTCATGTCCGTGTTTATAGTATTTTCGAGTTTATTTTTATCCTTGTCTGCATATACTATGGCAGTATCGTCTGCATATAATATGTATCTTTTCTTTAATTTTGCGTTTTTAAGGTTATTGGTGTATAATAGATATAATAAAGGTCCGCAAGCTTGTGAGATTCCACAGTTTATGCTATATCTTTCACTTGTGAAATTTCCCACCCTCGGTCTTACCATCCTTTCCATGAGAAAATCTTTGATGATGCTGTAAGACAAACCCTCTACACCTAAATCTATTAGTTTATTAAGTAATATGCCATGATCTGCTGTGTCGAAAGCTTTATGTAAATCAATAAAAATTGCAGCTGAATGCATATTTTCCTCAAGGTGTTCACTGGTGGTAGTAGTCAAATCTATTAGGGCGCCTTGAGTATTTGACGAAGGGAGGAAACCATATTGATATTCATCTATTTTTTGAATGAGCAAATTTAGTAATGTTTCTTTAATTATTTTTTCATATATTTTTGAAAATGTATTAGTTATTGTAATGGGTCTATAATTATTTGGATCTGTTTTGTTCTCTGTTTTAAAAAATGGTTTTATAGTAGCTGTTTTGAGGTAAAGGTATTAAAATATATCATTATCGAAACTATACAAAATGTCATGACATAAATATTTGTTCTTATCAAATTCTAAGCCTCCTTGAGTTTCACAATATTATAAAATTTTTAATTTTTTGAAATTATTAGTAATTTTGTTTTAAATTTTGAAAACGTTGATTTTCTATTCAAAAATTGAATTTTATATTTTTAAATCCAACATTTTAAAAATAATCTTTACATATCTTATTAACTTCGCGTAGGGTAAGTTATTGTAATCGTCCAAAAATCGAAATTGAAAATCTATACATTTCTTCACGTTAAAGGTTTCTGAGCATGTTGGCATACCTAAGAAAAAATGGATGTGTGTGTATGTATGTATGGATACAAATTTTCGTCCACGTTTTCGGGCGCGCGGACCAACCGATTTGAATGGTTCAAAAAACATTTTGATTTCGAATTCGATTGATAGAGAGATGCCGATTAGTTTTTGGCAAAATCGGGTCCAGCCGTTTCGGAGATACGGTGCAAAGTGTGCCGAAAATAAAAATCGAAATTTCAAAGAATAGAGCATCCGATTTGAATGATTTAAAAACATTCAGTTCGTAATAACGGGAGAAGTGATGATTAGTTTTTGCCAAAAGCAGATCCAACCATTTCGAAGATACAGAGCTAAATGTACAAAAAATGACAGTTTTTGAGAGAACTAAGCGTCCGATTTGAATGATTCAAAGAACTTTCTGCTTGTTTTAATAAAATAATTACTTTTAGAGAAAAAAAAAATGTTTCAAATTTTTTTATTCAAAAATTTTTTTTTATATATCGAAAATAATTCAGATTTTATTTTTAATTCTGACTAAAGTTCTAATATACTTTGAACAATTAGAAATTATTATAATATTAAAAATTATTATTAGACAATGTTACAATATTTACAATATTTACAATAATTTAATATTCCTCGAACTTTTCGTCACGGTACGAGAATTTGCCTTAAGGCACGATGCCATACACTACTAGTTCAAAAAACATTTTACTTATATTGACAAGATAATACAAGTATCATTAGACATACGCACATCAAATTATCAGATATTTTATGGAGATTTTCATATTGTGCACACATTTTGTGTAACTTTTTTGGGTTTCGTACCAAGATTTCCAATTACGGCACGGGAAGTTCCAGCGATTTGCCTTAAGGCACGATGCCATGCACCCCACTAGTTTTATTCATAACTGCTATTTTATTTCCGTTGACAGAATCTAAATGATTTATTAAAATTTGACTAGCCGATTAAGGAGTAGTTAAGTGACAACACACGTACAGAATATTTGTCTGGTATATTGATACCCCAGATGATAGATAAATGATTATATCGTCGTAATGTCCAATAATGTGTACTCCATACTTAACCCTCCGTCGGTCGGAGCGGTCTGGCCAAACTTTTTTCGACTTCAATTTAAAAAAAAATACTTTTAGTAATCCTATCGACTTGAAATTTCTTTTCCTAAAATTTCATTAGTTGTCGATATTAACATTTTTATACTTCGAACGGTCGGAAAGGTCTGTCTAGACCATCCATATATTTTGTATGAAATATACGCTTTTTGATATATGTAAACCAGTATTTTGTCTTTTTTCTGGTATTTTCTATTCAAACTGCGTTTTATATATACTTTGCTATGCGTTGTATCATGAATGCTAGAATTTTCACGACGAGAGTTCCTTGAAAACCTACAAAACTTATTGGTCATCGCAAACATTGAAAATCGGATGAGTAATGCGCACATTATCAACAATTTTTCTACCCGTGATGCGTTCGAATTTTTTTTTGGCAAACCTGTAGTGATATTATTGAATTTTACAGCTCATTTCAAAGGCGACGCACCTCATTTCGTTTTCATTTGAATTTCACATTCATTTCGAAGGCGCCGAAAAAGAATAAGTATTGTTTTTTATTGATATAAAACAGAAAAATTAATAAAATAAAGCAACGAGTTTTTTATATTCCTTGATTTTTTTATATAATATAATATAATATAATATAATATACAATATTTTTATTATAAGCAAGCTCAAGACATGCAAAAGACGATTATAAAAAGAAAAAATCAAAACTGTAAATATTCACTACTGATAATCGTTAATAAATAAGACACCAAAAACTCATTTATCTCATATAAATGCATGTAAAATGAATGGTGGTCCAGGAATAAATATCTGACCGACAGAGGGTTAACAATACTCCATACGAAGAGAAACATTATTAGCCTATGTATTCATTGGTCAAAAATCAACTAAAATATTTTATGTACCTTATACTGTGAGCATATATTTGAGATGCGCACCAAACCACCAAACAAAAACGTATGTATATATGTATATATAGATATATGTGTGCGCGCGAGTGTGTGAAATGTAATGGGTTCTAGAAATGTAATGGGTTCGGTAAGGAAGGAAGTATGTTCAATACAAATTCGCAGATTGCGGTCTTATGTAAATATCCCCAGACATACTCAAAATTGAAATTGAATCATCGGTTCTTGGCGCGGCTCAGAGACAGATTAACAGACAGCTACAACGCTGCGCCTAATATCCTACAGACATTTCATTGGTTTGATTTAATTGAGTTATGTTCTGATCAATATTCCTTTGCCCCATTTTTCGAAATGGCACTGCCGATGCCGATGCCGGACCATTGCAAGCGCTTCTGGGGCGTACTAAACGAAATTGATTCAATAAAACAAAATCAATTAAAATTTGATAAAGGCAAACTTTAGATTGCGAGCTCGAAGAAAAGTACACGGAAAGTTAGGCAAATCAAACGCTACATTAAATACATTATCAATAACTTCGTAATAGCGAATTGATGACGTTAATGTGAAACTTTCAAACAAAAATTCACAAAGTACAAATCATGACGCAACTAAAATTTTAATTAAATATTTAATATTATATTTTTTTATTATATACATATATATATATATATATATATATAGAGCAGTTTTATTGTGACAACCAAACCAATTATATCATTACAAATAACACATATCAAACAAACAACTATTTGACTATGTTCAGCAAAACTATCAACTAAATTATCATTGTAGAAATGTGTTTTTCTGTTTTTCTAAAAATTGTAATCTACTTATTATTACCTTATAGACAGGGTGTGGCCAGGATAATTTTAAAGAGGTTTTACAAGATAATAGCACCATTATTTAATCAATGCAAAATATAAATTTCAAGGCAATAAATGGCCTTGTAAATAACCTGGATTTAGTATGTCAAAAATATTTAACAGCAGAGTTGAAATAACTATTTATTTATTTCATCTCTTGTAAAATTGCTTTATTTAACTTCTTTTACTTTTTTGTTTAGTATTTTTTATTTTTTACTCCTTTACCAGGGTAAAGGCTCAGTTGGTTCTTTTTATCCCAAGCAGGTGTAAGCTTTTATAGAAATAAAGAATAAGATATTGTTAACTTTGAATTAACAATACTTAAAAACGTATACTTAAAAATTATAGTAAGGTTTCGTAAACTAAACAACAGTGCTCACAACCAAAAAATTACAATCAAAGAAAATGCTTTTGTTATGGATTCTCAACGTTGTCCTTTTTGCTCCCGATATCAACGTTGTTAGAATCAAAGTGATAGCTTGTTATACATCTTTTTACCTCTACTTTCAAATATTGTTGTCGGTTGTGGACCTTTTTATCCACTGATCTTCAAGCTCCGCTCTACGCTATTAAATTAACTATGAAGTACTTGTTGCGCTATTGATTAAATATTTTAGTTTTTACAAATGTTTGGAAACTCGGTTTGTCTCATCATCAGTGTAATATATTTTATAGATTTTCACTAAAATATGCATATAAATGTTGCTCAATCTAAGATCTATAATTCAATGGTAATACAGAAAACACAACCTTAACACAAATATATGTGTAATAATTTTTCAGATTGTGATAAATATGTGCTTTAAACAAAATACTTCTTAGTCATCCATCTAGATAATAAAAATAGGAAGAAAACAAAAAAAAATATGTTACTTTAAATAATTTATAAATGGATATCCATACGTTACGAGCCTCAATTTAACCCTTTTTAAGTGAACAAAACACATAGATGATTTAAAAACAAATACAAAATATATCAACGAAAATAATACTACAAAAACAACCATGCAAGTGAAAAAGAATAAAATATAATAAAATATTTGATTAAAAAAAAAACTGTCAACCTGTGTCAGTCACAATCAACCCTTCGTTGCGTGATGGTCTAAATTATTATCTTCATTTAGTTTTTTTCGGATCAAATGTTTTATTCTTTTTTACCAACATGGTATTTTTGTGTTTTGTGTCTAAGTAATTTGTATTTTATCTACTGACAAAATTTTAAAATGGTACCCGAAACGTATGGATATAAATTTAAATTATTTTAAGAAATATAATATAGTTTTCTTTCAATGTTTATTATTTGGAGGGATGCCGGTTTAAGAAGTATTTTCTTTTATTATTTACAGAAGTAATTAGTTTCATTTTGAATGTGTTTTCAATTTTATTTTTTCATCTTTTTGATTGATTGTTAAGTGTTGATACCTAACACGTTCTTAGTAACTATATCTACTCAATCACGGTTATTCTCAAAATATAATTTATATCATTTAGATGCATTGTAATGGCTTATTGGCATTATAAATTTTCACAACTCTTAAGAATTTTATTTTTTGTAATAAAAGTAAGCAAGGCCTTCGAGGTGAAGCACTTTCAATGGTTCTCGATATCTATTTTTAGAGATTTATAATTTTGGAGATGTGTGTGCAGTGTCCCTCGCTGTAAGATAAGTCTTTCCAATAAATCTTCTTGCGCAATCCTGATTTATTATCGATGTCTTCTGATGGCATAGATGGCTTTCAAGAACTCTGTGCAAAATAAATCCACCTGTTCTTAGGTCAACAGGCTATTATTAATACCAGGTTTTTATCTTCACCACATTACAGCTCTATAGGACTTCTGATTAAGAGAAACAAATTAAAAAATGTAAACAGTTTTTTTTTATTTTATGCATATGTATTAGTTTACGACCAGTTTTCTACCTGCCTGTTTTTTTCATTAATGTTTTTTTATCTATTTGCACGCAACTGTGCTGTATTTCATCAGCATGCTGTGTTGAATTACAATTTTGGTACAAGAGCAAAATCGATAACTAACATTATGTTTGATAGAATAGCCTAGAAAAAACCTATTAAAGTAGAATGGAAGTAGATTAATTAATTAAAATGTTTCAAACATTTAAAAATCATTTTCGATATAAATAAAATTTTAATATCTGTAAACAATAATAATTTCGTTTAATTAATTTTAAATAATAAGATACTAAATTATTAACTCAGTGACTATAGTAGTGGGGTAGACTATGTACGGTTGTGCCACATTCTTTTGATCAGCAATGATTTTGTTTATTTGTTCTCTGTGAGAAAAGTAAATTATATGGTTAGGTAATTTGAACATTTTCTACGTGAAGATATTGATAGACTGCCCTTAAATACTATGGTTAAGTCATAAAATCAAATTATACACGAAAAGAGCGAGTGGCACAATCAAGGCATAAAAGGTTAAAAACAATAAGTATGAACACCAAAATGGTTTATAACCACTGTTATTGTCTTTAATAAAAAAATATAAGAATATGCAACACTTAAATCATATAAATAAAATATAACAATATATAACAGAACATAATTTTTTAAACAAAGTTAACAGATGTTTTTTTGTAAAATCTTTCTTTCTACTTATATTAAATTTTCGTTTTTCTGTCTCTTTCGTATTTTGTCTTAGTTAAGTTAATTTTTTTTATCTGTTTAATCTTTACCCGAAGAAGAATTTGTCTATTTTCTAGAAAATTAGATCAGTATTATGACTGTGAACAATGTATGCAGAAAGAGCATCATTGTTTTTAAACAATGTTTTTAATCAGTATTAACGTGAATTGATTCAAGGTGAAACAATTGACAATTGACAAAAACAAATAACAATTTTTTTAAAAAATCTATAAATTATAAAAAAAGTTTATAGTTTGATGGTGGCAAAAGATAAAAATAAATAAACTAGAGAATGAAAGAATGGCTATATCTGTATAAACTAATTTTAATTTTTATCCATGATGAAAATTCAAAATAATATATTTCTTTTTTATTTGTTTTATTATTACAATTAATTTTTTTTTTATAATTTATTGAATACGTTTAAATATATCATCAAATAATTTATTTGAATATATCATTATTTATTTGCAGTTTATTGTATTACTTATTCATCATTTAAAACTAACAGTGATTTTCGTTTAGCACGGTTTTCCATATAAAAGTGATTTTTTCGAGATACGCCTTTTTCCTGGAATGTATCTTCCGTGTAAAATGGGGGATACGAATATATATATATATATATATATATATATATATATATATATATATAACTTTAACAATTTTTGTTTATGCATTAATGTTATAAGATGAATTTATTAGATTATTTATTATTAGCTTTAAATGTAAGCCACCGATTCATGCACCGATTTCAATAGTTCTTTTGTCATATTTATCATTGTGTGAAAATGATTTATGACTTTTTTGAAACTATGTGCTAAAACGAACAAGACTAGAGAAAGACATTTCCTTCAACGAGATCGTGTCATCTCCGCTCTGGCTGAAACTCGTTCTGTCAAGTTAAAAAGATCAAGTAAAGTTTGCTTAATATCCATTGATGATGACGTTAAATTTTATGTTGAAACGCTTGGTATGATAAAGATGTCCAAAATATTAATATTTGACATGTGATCTTTAATGATTCTATTCAAATCATTTATCACAAGATCGTTTATAATTTTTTTCTAGCAATATCGTTGTATTAAAAATATGAACTGTATCTTTTGCAGTCAAACATTATTTTGAATTTAATAAGATATGAAAAAATGCACATATCACTTTATGTTAACAATTTGTGTTGAGTAAGCGGTAATATTATTAACGAATTTCTATGCTAATAATATAACAACTATAAATATATAAATAAACATACATTTACATTATATATATATATATATATATATATATATATTAACTCAACCATAATTTTTATCTTATGAGAAACGTGCCGCATATTTTCAAATTATTTCGTTCAATAGAAAAAATATCTTGACTTTTAAAA
>NW_020537450.1:0-19604 GCF_003426905.1 Ctenocephalides felis
CAGATACTTATGATGCTCCAAATGAAATTTACTTTTATTGATAATTTCAAGAGGTATCAAATTTCAAGAAGGAAGGGTTGTTACATAGCTTCTGTTAAAGCATTTCTCAACTTTGAATTTTTTTAATATAAGGCATCTATTACTTCGAAATTGTCTTAAATACTGTTTTCATCCTGACTATTGTAATTAAGTGAACTATGCCGAAAATCCTGTTATTACTCTTCAAGAGTTCAGGCAAAAAACTACTGTGTCTGCAGAATCAATTGCATCTATGCTCAACTCAATGATCTTATTCAGTCTTAATTTGGTGAATAATTAAGAAGAAGCATATAGATTTAAAACAAGTTCTGACAAGACTTAATAATGTTTTACATTAGAAACAGTTTCAATGAGGAACGGTTTTGCCTTCAAAATCAATTGCCCCTTTATATTCACATGTTTAGTCTATGCCTTATTATATCTCAAAGATAATAATTGATTTTATGAGAGAAAAAAGACTATTAACAAGTTTTGTCATTGCAATAGGTGAGTTTTGCCCAATCACTCTTAATATCTCTCTTAATATCTTTTACACTTAAAAAGGTTACAACAAAAAACTGCTGTACCTGCAGACTCAATTGCACCTTTCTGTATACAACTCTTACCTTATTACTTCCCAAATACGATAACTGATATTGAGAGGAAAATAAAGATTTAAAACCAGTTATGTCGTAACGGTAAGTGAATTTTTCTGAAAACTCTTATTACGTTTTCCGTATAAGAGAGTTGTCCATAAACAAATATTATATCTGCAGAATCAATTGTGTTATGAGTTCTCAAGAAAATAGTGTTAAAAATTCTACAGAATGATAAAAATTATTATCTAAAAACAATATAATAAACTAGTTTGTAATATTAAGTGATATTTTTAGCAGCCTGATTTATAAATTTTTAAAATTTTGTGCAGTTCCAGTAGAACAGAAACGAGAAGTCACACGTTTCTACCAAGTGTTAATCAAATGTGTTTAGATAAATTGATTTCTATAAAATATGGCTTAAATTAGCAGCCGATTCCGATGAAAATTTATTTATAATGAATTGCCAAAAATTTCAATTTTCAAATATATGATCGTGAATCTTTTCGTAAATTATGAATCTGAACAAATTGCTTAGTTTAATTGAGTATATATTGACATAAATTATATCAAATATTTCATGTTTTTTACAAGCAAAATGTAAAAATTGAATCGAATAATGAAATCGCTTATTAGAATACTCCACAAGGCTTGAAATAGAATCTGATTCTGATGAAAATTCATCTATATATAATTCACATAAATTGACAAAATTTCAGAAATCCAATTTTTAAATATATCATCGTGAATTTTCATACATTGGACAACTGAACAAATTGTTTAATTTAATTAAATGTACTAACATAAATTATATAAAATTTTGTCCAAAATTAGGTCCAAATTGTATAAATTAAATCGAATAATAAAATTGCTTATTAGAAAACCCTTACCCAGTAACAAAATTAAGTCATATTATTTTGAAAAAGTTCAAATTTTATATCTATTTATAATGTTACAAAATTAAGATTGTGGACAACATCATATATCATGAAATTATAATGAGCAAGAATTTAAAATAACAATTTTTGCATCGACTAAAATAAATTCCTTTAGAGTTTTATTTAATACTTTTTTCATTTAGTCTTCTTTCCATCAGTAAAAGCATTTTTCTGCAAATTTTAGCACGAACAACAACGACTGTTCAGAAATGTATTAACTAAACTTTTAACGTTAAATTTATGTAAATGATTTACAGCAAGGAATTACAACTTTTATATAAGAAGAGATTATTTAGATAAGAGATTTTCCGAATGAGAGAAAATTTTTCTGTCGCTGTGGAATGAAAAGAAAAACAATAAGAAATAAACTCTTCGTACTTTTGATCATGAATCTTTCTAACAATAAAAGTCGTTATGAACCATTTTGGTGTTTATACCTAATGTCTTGTGAAACTTATGTCTATGCCTGTCACAACCGTTCTGGTGATGTGGACGGTTGTGACACTCGCCTTTTTCTTGTATGATTTAGTTTTATAATTTTATGACCAATCCATCATATTTAAGGACAGAATTTCACTATATCCACTAGGACTAGACAATAGATCAAACTATCATTTAATTTACTTATCTCCCAGCTAACTGGAAAATTAAAATTATTGCTGTCTTTCCTACTTTAGAGAAATTCTGAAGATGATATATATCTATTTCTGATATGTTGAGAATTAAAATACAATTCACATATCATTTTGGTATTTGTTTTAAATTGTTCTTTGGAACAAACACATTCGAAACAAATACACACATTCATGGTCATATATATTGTTGCGCAGCACTGCTATAATTTATTAAATAATTAAATGTTAAAGTACGTTGGACATTAATGAGTTCTGGTCATTTCTGTCGTCAAGAATATTACACCTCATGAAAAACGTACGAGTATCATATATTTGGTTCTCAGTACGTTGCGGAATTTACTAGTACAAATGCATCTTTAATTAAGCATTTTTTTAGAAGTAGAAAAAACATTCGATTCTTTTTGACTTTCTGAATAATCTCCTTGAAATCATTTAATATTCCTCGAACATTTTGTTACAGCACGGGAAGTTCTAGCCATTTGCCTTAAGACGATACCATACACCATTAGTTAAAATCCACTTGCTAGTTTTCTGTGAACGTTGAAGTATTTCTGAAATATTTTATGTAAATTTCATATTCTAAACGGAATTTCAAAATAATGTATAAAGTATGTGTTTAATTGAAAATCTCTACAACCTGTAAAAAAATCTTTGTCACAATATATATTAATATGTATATACATATCAATAATAGTATCTCTCCATTTGCACATATTTTTTCCAATCCTCTCATTTCGAAGTACCTCCTCCTGTACAGGGTATTTAAAATCCGTTTGCAAGTACGCCGCTCCCACCGGGCAAACTGGCAATTTCGCTCAGTAACTTCATCAAGGGGTTGCTTGTTTTATTATTAATTAAACAATTAAGCAATTAATTACGCGCCAACGCCGTACGACGGGATCCCTCTAATGCCTGGGAGCGACACTAACGAAGGGCGCGAATCATGAATACTAATTGCTATATAATGGCTGAATTGTCATTAATGGAACGAGAAGGATTTATAAACGGTTTAAGCGTTTCGAATTTGAACGAGGTTTTAAAGAGAAACTGCTTTTGTGGATTTTATGGCCTTTGTTTTCATCAGGATATTGTTTCCGGTTGACTTTTTTCGTGTTAGGTTAATATCCCTTTATATATTACAATAGAAATTTATTGTTCTTTGTAATGGGTGGATTAACGCAAATAGGATGAACAGGATTTTGTTGATCATTTTAACGGTCTCAAGGTCTTCATTAGTTCTTATACTTTATTAATGCTGAATAATTCTTTAATAAATGCGTAAAATAGTTTGAAGATCACGATATTAGTAACAACAAATCTCGAATTTTTTTTTTTTATTTATTCGAAAGCAATCAAAACAATTGAATGAGTTGTTGCCATAGACCTTATACTACGTGGATTGCTAGTCGAGCGCAAAATAAGTGCACAAACATAGAACATAGAGACTCTGACATCACTTGCTGAACGAACGTTGCCGACAATCGAGGAACTCTGGATTAATTAAATGTCACATGTTTCATTATAGTGATGCGCTGAAAATCGAAAATGAAAATTTTTGCATTTCTCGACGTTTTGCAGGTTTCTGAACATTTTGGCATACCTCAGAAAAAATGGATGTGTATGTGTGTGTTTTGTGCTTCCGCAGTTTTTTGTCCACGTTTTCGGGCGCAAGGATCAACCGATTTGAATGGTTCAAAAAACATTCGATTCCTATTGTCAAACGAAGCAAAGAGTGCAGAAAATACAAATCGAGTTTTTTAGAGAACAGAGTATCCGATTTGAATGATCTAAAAACATTCAATTGGTAATGATTGAGAGAAGAGGTGATTTGTTTTTGGCAAAGATAGGTCCAGCCATTTCAAAGATACAGAGCCAAATGTGCAAAAAATGGCAGTTTTTGAAAGAACTAAGCGCCCGATTTGAATGATTCAAAGAACTTTCTGCTTGTTTCAACAAAATAATTGCTTTTGGAAAAAACATTTTGTTTAAATTTTTTTTAATTTTTTGTATATTAAAAATATTTCACATTTTATTTTTAATTTTGACTAAAATTCGAATAAGTTTCGAATCAGTTTATCTAATTCTTATAAATATTAGACAATGTTTTAATAATATGATGGCAATTGTAATGACTGATAATTTTGTAAGAAATGATAATAATAGTGACAGCTTATAATTTTGTAAGAAATTATATAATATTTCCTCTGTGAAATAAATGTATATAAAATCTAATCCACCTGTTAAAATCGGTTCATTCATTATAAGGGTCTATGTTAGGAACGTAACATATGACATATGACATTTAACCAATCGAGAGAAATCCGCGATTGTCGACAATGTTCGCTCAGCAAGTGACGTCACAGTCCCTTCTATGTTTGTGCACAATATACAATGGAAAACATATGATGACTAGCAGTACATGTATTGTAATGTCTATAACTGTTGCGATAATACATTGTTGGGATCAATCCGCCAAATAATATGTGGAGCGCTGATCAGTATAGACAAACAGAGGCTTTTGATGTGATAATTTATTTCATATTACTTTTACACAGCTGACGTCAAACTGATCTGTAACTAAGCTGCATATTAAGTCCCTATGAACTACTTATTTTATAAAACAAACTGAACTACATGATTGAACTACTGAACTACCAATCTGAACTGCCACTCAACTCTGCTGTTAACTGAAAGTGGAACTACATGACTGAACTACTGAAAACTGCCTTTCTACCAATACCATATACTATTCTTAAGTAGGGTGACTTGATGCATTTTAAGATAGCATGCATTCTATTTGTTGATTGCTTGTTTGAGTACATTTAGGATTTCTAGAAGAACGAAGAACAATAGATGACTAACAGATATTTTCCATAGTTCCTATATGGTTAGCTTTGTGCTGATTAGCTTTTGGCGGAAACAGGTCTAGCCGTTTTAAAGATATAGGGTAAAAAGTGTCAAGAATGGTAATTCAGTTTTTGAAGTAACAGAGCGCCCGATTTGAATGATTCAAAAAACATTATAATTGTATTGATAGAATGACAAATTGATTACATTTTTGAGAAGGCAGGTCCAACGGGTTCGGAGATACAAAAGAAAAAGTAAAAAAAATAATTGGCGCACAAAAATGATCATTAGACATATTCACTTCAAATTATCAGATATTTTATATCTATATCAGATTTTTTTATTCCACACCAAGATTTTTAAATTGTAAGTTTACTTATACGATTCAAACAAATATCAAAATTTTCAGAAATTTTCTTTTTCAAAATTTTCAAAAATATACAAAGTTTTATATTTTAAATCAGAATTTTAAATTTACAATTTAATTTAAAAATAAGATCGTCACAGTATACAGTATATATTATTTACTATATATAAAATATATAGTAATTATAATTATCTCTTTGAAAATTTTTAAAACATTTGTTATTAATCATTCATCAATATTTATTGATTATTGATTCTTTCCTTCGACTATTTAATTCTGGTGCCGAAAGTTCCAGCAATTTGTCGTAAGACACTATGCCATACACTACTAGTTTCTCCTGAAACTTTTTACTGGTTGTGACGTTAAAGAGAAGTAGTTATCAGTATACAAGTTGCTTGACCTACATTTCAAAACCTTCTATAGTCTCACATTTAGAGTAACGTATTTATTGTTAGCAGTTTATAAAAATGTATTTATTTATATTTCAATAATTAATTACACCATGATTCTCATTTGCACTAATACTACAACTGCCCTAATACAATTAGCACAACCTGTTGCCGTCTGTTTGCGTCTGGAAATAAAATATTTTTCAAACCAAAGTTTGTTTTTTTTGCCATTGAAAGTCATCGCGGTTTTTTAATTAACTTCTCAGAAATAAGAGAAGGTTTTAAATTACCTCTCTGAATTTCATTCAGACGACGCAATTTCCCGCGACCGCGTTTGTTTTTCTTGTGCTCGATTTTTAATTGCTCGCGTTTTATAATTAATTCAGTAGGGGATTTTTTATTAACTTTTCTCTTGTACAGAATGCTTTTAAGCCAAGTTAATTATTTTGTAATTGTAACACGTCGGAGTGTTGACAATTTAATTAGGAAGGGAAGGATTTATTTTTCTGGGGAGTAATTAAGTACTTAGAGGGTTGATTTTATTTTCTCATTACATCTTGAAGGTTTTTTCTTCTGCTGAGATTTAATGAAAAGAAAATTATTTTTAAGTGCTTTTAGAAAAGTTGTGATGTTTTACTTTTTAAGTAGATTCCCAAACTTTTATTGCATTACCAAATAAATGAATAATAGGATCTCCATTTGTCGATTTTGTCATAACTATTACATTTGTCTCAAATATAACTGCGTAATGTGTAAGTGTATTTTGCCTTCTTTTTAGTCAAATTTTTTTCCCAAATGATGTGTAAACAATCGACTCAATCAATAAAAATTAATTTTTTACAACTTGCTAACACACGATTCTTGTCAGATATATTCAAAATTATGATGATTTTTTATAATTAAACCACTTTTTTCGTGCCTATAATATTTTTAAATGTTTGTAGAGACCATGAACTCTAACACATACAGAGTTTTACCAAATGTGTTAGAAAATTAACTAAATTGTTTTGACGACACTTTCTGTAAATGTTTCGGATTTATATAATTTAAAAATAAAAATTTAATAACATTCAATATTAAAAATAATATATTGGAAAAAATTGTTCCACTAATCATTACGAAAAAACGAAAATGCATTTGATATATTTAGAACAAATTTTTAAAATAAGTTTAGTATATACAGATTATAATTATTTACAATTATATATACATATTTTATTTACGTATACAACAAATTTTGCACTGTTCTGTTGATTTTGAAGAAACGGCTCGGCCGATTGTCTCGCAAAACCAATCAATGTAAGTTTTTATCAAGTTCCATCGAATTGCTTTTAAAGTTTTGAAATTGGTTCAGCAGTTTTTGAGAAAATGTCGATGTGGATCAAATTTTGACTCACATACACACACATTTTTACTCGTATTTTTTCAATTTTGATATCAAACAATTGTGAATGACTTGAAATGTCAAAAAAACAAAGTTTGCAAATCAGATTATCTGCCAAACTTTTCCTTCGGGATGCTGAAAATCAGAACATACTTTTTTTAATAAAATATTTATTTATAGTGGCATTCATAGAAAAATTTGGTATATGACACTGAAATATAAAATATTATAATAAATAGTTACTTTTGATCTTTAACATTACATTTGTTGATATTTATTTTATTAGTACAGAAAATGTAAATAGATATTTATGTTATAGGATCATGATAATTTTTATAGAAAAATATAATTTACTTAATAGAGTTTAATCCTTAGAAAATAAACTTAATTTCAAATGAACGCCTTGGTCGATCATTAGACAAAATAATCTAACTATAAGATCAGTCAAAGTAAGATTACATTTTTCAGTGAAAATGTATAATGAAAATATTGTAAACATATTACATTATAATCAACTTACTATTTTGAATGACTTATTTACTAATATGTATAGTGACATTACTAAAATTTTGTATTTATACATTGTAAATTAACACGAAATGAATGGAATATATTATTACTTTTGACTTCTGTCAATATATTTGAATTGTAATTACTGTTCTGGGAACACATAGTAGTTTATATTTATTCTGTAGTTAAATTGATGGTAGATTTTTGCTTAATAAAACAATATTAATTCTTAGAGAAAGATGTAATTCATTTTCATGAGAATTTGATCGCTTGAAGAAAAACTTGATTAACTAGAAACAGCTTGGTAATTCATTATCAAATGGTAAATTCCATTTAATTTCCAAACAAATATTTTGGATTTAATCAAAGAAATCCTAAATTTTTGAAATCTGCATAAATAATAAAGAAATTGCTTTTGGTAGTTAAAAATTCATAGCAAATAGCAAATAAACAAGTTGGCGGTCAGTAAAAGTTTCAGCAAGGTACAAGCATTGACAGTCATTTTATTTCTAAATTGATTGTTATATCCAAAATTTGTAAAAACAATGCTTATATTGGTAATCAGATTATCAAATTGTAATCGTTATTAACTGTGAATGCTATAGCATTCACGTCAAGTATTACGCTTCAAATTTAGGCAATTTGCTTAAAAGCTAATTATTGACAACGGGAAGTGATAAGATAGTACGAAAAATCTAAAAAATTAGTCTTTACTTTGATGGGTATGATACAAAAACGTAAGGTTATATAAAATTAAATTCAAAATAATGGACGTTAAATAGTTATAAAATGCATGTCATTCTGCCTTACAATAAAAATGATCACTTTAGCATTCATGTCTGCGAACGTACCAAAACTACATTTTTGGCTATTAAAACATCCATATAAACCTTATTTTTATTATATAATTCGGTCCTGACTATGACTTTCCTTACTTAGCTATATATATTATTTATTCCCTATCCCCAACATCATCGCGTTGCTCTTTTGGAATCCACTAACCCATTTATATTCGCGGTTTGAACTTCATATCTTCTGAGGGTGTCTAGTGTCTATATTTCATATTATTTCAGTCAATGTAATACTTTTTATGGCATGTAGAATTTTCATTTGCTTCCCTGTTTTACTCTTTTCCTTTTGCTTCTATTGTATATGTATTCTTTTTCGTTTCAGCGGAAAATCTGGCACTTGCTTCATGAATTGTACTGATGCGCTTATTTTTCCATTCTACCGCCAAGGTTATATGAACAGTTGTACCAGAAACAGAAACGGACGTCAATTTCGAACTGCTACTGTGAGTATTAATAATCAATTATTTATTTATTTTAATAGATTTACTGTTGTTTGATAGTTTTATATTCTGTTCCCGACAATTGCCTTTGTATTACTTTGTATCAGAATTTTTATTTTTGAACATTGAATAAACCATAGATTTGTCTCCATGCAGGGGACTCTAATTTTTTTAAGTAAAACTTCTTCAGGCGCGCCTAGGGTGTAAATGTGTGAAAATGCAACGGAAGAGCGTTACGCTCGAAACGAGTGCCAATGATTCGTTATTCGCTCTCGATGATATCATTTCTATACGGGTCGATTGTGATTGGTCGTCGTGTCGCGTGAGTATGATTGCTTTGATTGTATGCGTATACGTAGTAGTATGTATGTCCCCCCATATAGTGAAAATAATAAAACAAATGAAAAATATGTGCCGCGTCAGAAACGTAAGTTTATTGAAATAATTCTTATTATTTCGCGGTTGCTAGAATTTTTAGAAATTATTTTTATGGACAAGACACATACTACTACTGCTCAAAGAATGAGACTGTATCGCTAGCGAAATAGTCAAAAAAATGTAAATGAATGTATGTTAATTTTAATTGCATGACAAGTGAAACAATTGTTCTCGTTCGAATGTTAAAACTTACAATTTCATTTTACTGATCCTGAACGTAAAGTATTACGATCAGTTGCATAATTTTATAAATAATTATAAATAATGAAGAATGATTTGATTGTCAAATTCATATTATTTTGACAGTTTTTACTACCAATTTATATGAAGAAAGAACAGTAACATAGCGTTGCATTAACATTTCTATTTCATAACGGTCTATTTTATCAGAGAATTTGCCCTTAATTATGAGTAATAATTTGACGAAAATTACGATTGAAAATTATTATATTTGTTTGGTATATTTATCAAAAAATGTATATTTATTTACTTGTGTCGAAAGAAAAATAACTTAACAAGACATTAACAACAGATCTCCATATTAGTGACGCAGTTATTGTAATGAGCTATCATTGCCGATTGAATATGAATCGTTCTATTAAAGTTGATTGAAAATTATTTTATACGATATATATATACGATATATATTGAAAGCAAAACAATCACGTACTAGCTTAACAATAATTAGAGCAGCTTGAAAATTATTTGAAACATTATTATTGTAAATATTATTACATTAAAAAAAATATTCATGAAAATACTTACGTTTTTTTACATTAAAATTTAATATAAATTTTATTAATTATATTAGTTTTCGACCATCAAAATATATACCAGATACTGAATGAAATCTGTAATAAGTTTGTAAAATATCTACAGATTGGCAAATCCTACTACCATGATAAGTTATTACTAAAGTATAATTTTTAATTATTCTATTTAATTATATAAGATTAGGAGATAAAAATAGTCTATGACCATTAAATTCGTCATGTAGTTTCAAATAAATAAAAATTAATCCACTGATCTCAAGTTGATTGAATAAATTTGATTTTAAAAAATTGTAGGCTGACAACGAGTAAAGTTTTTCTGCATGAAGCAATAATCAAACAATATAAGTCAGTAATAAATAAAAAAAATCAAAACACGTATTTCAAAATTTTAGCGAATTAATAAAATATAAATCATCATTATCCTAAATCACTGCTTGAAAAACTGATATTGTAGATGCAAATTTGATTTCATAGTTTTCAAAATTCATTTTGTACGGATTATATAAATTAATTAACGAATAAATAAAAATAGGCTTTTGATGAAAAGGCCAAAATTTCTTAATTATACGTCATACTTTAATTAGTAAGTAATTCAATATATACTTTTATATATCATACTTTTATCATACATCTTCGATTTCTTGCTTCATTTATGAATAAAAAATATTTATAAATATTACTCCTGAAAATTCTTCCCAAATTTATTTAAAAAATTATGCTTATCTACTTTTAATTATAAATTTATTTTTTAATTATAATTTATTTATTTAAAATTGTCATTGAGTCCATATAATTAGTTTAGATTTTCAACGAAATTGATTAAATAACGAAAGAGCTTACTTAAAGTATGGTAAATTATTATGTTCTTAGCGTTTCTGCGTTAAAGTCCTGAAAATTATTTTGGAAAAAAGCGAAATAGTATTTGTGTTTTGTAGCATAGTATCACATAGTATTTTTTATGTAATAATAATTTGTTTAAATATAATAGTATTTGCTTTAAGAGTTTCGTAGAGTTTAGTAATCTGTTTGTCAGTGGTGCTTTTTTTGCACAAGCCCCAACTTACCATAATTTCAATGCTGAAAACTTATAGGAAGATAATTTAGATTTCACTGGTTCATCACGTGAGGATGATATAAGAATTAAATAGAAGCCAGTCTTTAGGAAAAATTCAAAATATTTTATTTCCCCAAACAAAAAGCTGTAGACATCCGTCTAATTTGAATTACCTCAAGCCAAAGCATTAACAAAAGTCATATTGAATTCCTCATATTATGCACATCTAAAACGTATCGTCATTGTTCATTAACTATAAATCTAAATATCCCCAAATTGCCCAATTCATCCTCTGAATTAATGGACAAAAGCGAATGATATCGTCACATCTGTAGTCGCACGTTATCAATTATAACGTATTTATTAATTTATTTCGACAATCACAGACACCATTATGGATAGAAAAAGATTCCTGGCATCAATTGCGTCAAATGTTTAAATTAATAGGGGACAATTAATATCAATTAGAATAACATAGGCGACAGTCAAACTTTTATTATTAGTGAGTACATAGTAATACAATACATGAGCTTCTGCTGAATATGGGACATACGGGTATACGAGACAGAATCACTAAACAGATTATTGTAATTGTAATTATGATGTGTTATTTTGTCCTAGTTAGAAATATAGTCTTGCAGTGACTGCTGTAATATAATAAGTTGAAGTTACAGACAAGTTGTACAATGTTTAATTGTACGTGCCTTAAGGCAAATTGCTTTAACTTCCCGTACCGAAATCTAAAACTAACAAAAAAAAGCTTTAACATGTTTTCTAATCTTTGAAAAAATTAGATTTTTGAGAATTTTGAAATTTTTGAAAAAGTTTGACTTTTTTGAATTTTTTTTTTGTTTTAAATTTTTTTGAAACGTTTGAACTCTTTTTAATGCGATTTCTTTGCCCCGTATCTTCGTAACGGTTAGACCTATCTTTGCCAAAAACTAATCAGCATGTCTCGTCATCAATACGAATCGAGTGTATTTTGAACCATTCAAATCGGTTGATCCGTGTTCTCGAAATCTTCGACGAAACATTCTATCCGCACTTACATACACACACACATAAACACATATATCCATGTTTTCTAAGAAGTGCCAAAATGTTTTGAAACGTAAAAAGATATATAAATTTTCATTTTCGATTATTTGCGATTAATATAACTTACCCTACGGCAAGTTAAAAATATGAATCTTTTTTATTACAAAAATCAATAATAATTGCCAAGCAGAATTAATTAATGAACAAATTTAGATAATGTTGATAACTTTTTAGTGTGAGAATATGAATTTTATGTAATATTTTAATTTAATTTATAAATTTTTAGAATTTTAATTTTTTATAATATGATATTAAAAAAATATGTAGCAGTATATAACATAATATAAGTAATAAAGCAGTCTATAACATAAGTAATAAGCTAAAGCTAAATCTATAATTTTAATCCAGATCTATCGATTGATTTAATTGTGAAATCGGTAGCAGTTAGTTATCAAATTTAGCTATTCATATGTCTATTGACTTATTTATTTTAAAAATATATTTTAAAAAACATTTTTGCTTTTTTGCTAAAGAAAATACAAAGGAAAAATTTTTTATGCAAAATTTGATCTAATTTTCTTAATAAACTCTTCTAGGGTTATTTTCAAATTATCTTACAATAAATAAAATCGAGGAAAACAAAGATTAGTAATCGTAAATTATGTACGAAATTGTTGGAGAGAGTTATTTTATTTTTTTAATTATTTTACACAATTTTAAATTTTAGCTCAACAAAATATATAAAGATTGCATTATATTTTGGCAATGATAACTGCATTGTATGTTGGCAAACATAATTTTAATAAAAAAACATTTGTTTGACACATAATGAGAGTACTATTTTATAAGGTTTTCTATTGTGGAATGGTTAAGCTTACGGACTTGTGTGGACGGGGACGTGAGTTCGACAATCTGGCATCATGCAGCAGCGATGTCTATTTTCACTTGAATATATAGATCAATAATATGTTCTTGATTGAAAATAGCATATTTCGGGTACTGCGGTGTAAAATGGCAATGTTATAAGAAATCTCTTACACTATTGAATCGATTTGGAGCTCATGCAACTGGCCTAGGGCACTTCCACCTGTTTTGTCTTATTACCCTACTTTCAGACAATAATTAAAAAACGAAACATTTTCTTTAAAATTTTTTTATTCTTTTACTATCTATTTTATTTACAACTATCTAGTTAAAGACATTTGATGAATTTGGAGAATTTACAATTACAATTGTGAGCCGAAAAGGGACATTGTATACTATAGTGACATGTTGGAAAAACAACTCGATAGTTATTATTTAACATACACTAAATATAAAATAAGCAAGCTTATAATATTTTTTTATCCTATAAATTTCTGACAAGTTTATTAAAGATAGAAACGTTTTCTATGCCTATCTCAAAAATTCTAAATAAATTTTCATTAAATATAATTTTAATATAAGTTGATAATATTAAATATAACTTCTTTGATGAAAGAAATACTATAATAATTAGTTGGATTATATTATGTATTTGAATTTACATTTCTACAAAGTATATTACACTCTATCTTACAGTCAGAGCAATTGATTGAGACTTCTACATTTATAGACAGTATTTGTGCAAATACATAAATGCTATAAATCAATATTTAAATTAAGATAAATAGATGATAACAATTATTAATCGACTGGCTTATGTGTAACCAAAAATGATGATAAGCATTTAGTGCCAAATTAAGTCATGTGGTTATCATACGGCCAGGTATATGACTGATCATGAGAATTTTAGATATGCAAAACCAAACCTACTTGAAACAAAACAAATTTCTAAGTTTTTCTAATGAATTTATATCTACCAATGAAAATATTTGCAAATTCATACGCTCATATAACAATTTTATCACACTTTATCAATCGACTTAATCATTTAATAAAAAAAAATGAATCTTATCTCGAAAACCAACAAAGAGCGTCAAAAGCGAAATGATTCGCTCTTTGGATCGTGAATCGTGTTCGTTCAAGCTCTGCTACGCGATGTGTTTATGAGTTGAAAATAAAGCAAAGTTGAAATCAGGTAATACTTATTACGTATGCACGTCTAGTAGGTGGCATTTGCACGGAATTGTACGCTATTATGCTTTCATGTATTTAGATTTCAACTCGGGAAATTCTGAGATACATTTGTAGAGCTTAATATTAAAAGAAATAAAGCCAATGTAGCATAAAAACAAAATAATTCAATACTTTTATTTTTAACTTTTCAATATATATTGCTATTTTATCAAAAAATGATAATGATTAACTTTATGTTGAAAAGTTTGTATTTTTGTCGGATAATCTGTTTCGCCAATGTATGTTTTCTCGACGATCCAACTCCAAGCGATCAGACGCCCTTTACCTAGTAATTTTTCTTTAGCGGGCAACCTAGCGATCAACAGCTCTTTTTCCATACCGCTTGATATCGAGCTGGTTGAGGTTGGGAACGAGCCCGTGACTAGCTTGTGCTACGACGGGCTATATAGCAGATATTGGGGAAAGTATGTGAAAGCGTATTGGAGAGGTTATTTCTTTGTAAGCCTAGGCAACCTTTAAAATTTTATACTTGAAAAACTGAAAAGATTCATTGCTTTTAATTTCAACAGTATTTAACAATTTTATGAGAAAATCAGTGAAATTATTTATTAGTAATTATTACTTAGTTACAAAAAATTACACATTTCCAAATCCAATTATTCCAAATATCAAGAAGTTTATGCAACTCTACTTAAAGAAATTGCAGCAAACACTTTATTGTTACTGTTAAATGTCACTAACAGCTCATTTTTTAGTGTTTTGATCAAATTTTCATAATATCAAAATAAAATAATTTAATTTATGATAATGAACTACATTTCACAGAAAAAATAATGTGAAAAATCAGAATCCAAACAATGATTATATAGCTTGATATCATTTATGTTCATTAACTTTCTAAATTAATCATGGTTTTGCACATTTAGACGTTGACTGAAAGAGAAAGCTAGAAATTCAAACGATTTTCTTGTGCCCAGCATCTTATACAGGTAACATCAATTGTATATTTTCTTTTGGCTGCTTTGACTTAATATTCATTAAAGCACAAAAATCTGAAATAACAGGATGACTTAATGAGAAAAGAAAAATGAGAATTTTCTTTTTAACAGAAATTCACCCCTTTTTACAAAATCTCCCTGTTATTATTTTTAATGATTAAGCAAAAGTCTTTCTTCTTTCAACATTGTTTCTTCACAGAGTAATTGGATTAAATCAAACCGTGGTGATGTTTTGTGTATAATGAGATTTCAGAGTTATATTTGATAATAAAATCTTTATTAAAAAATAAAATACTCTGCCATACTTTTTTGCGCATTGTTGAATAATAATGAATATAAATTATGGAACGAAGATGCCTGTGAAATATCCTGATAATTGGTGGAAATTACATTTCTGTATTAAAATTTCCTATAAACGGTCGAGAAAATGAAATGTAGTCGACACGATAAATCTGTAATGAGTTTATTTGAACTATATTAAAATAATGTGCTATTAACTTTCCGTAGGATAAGTTACTGCAAACGTCCAATAACCGAAAATAAAAATTTTCGCATATCTTCACGTTTCAGAGGTTTTTGAGCATTTTGGCATACCTCACAAAAAATGGATGTGTGTGTATGTATGTATGTGCGGATACAATTTATGTCAACGTTTTTGGGAGCACCGCTCAACTGATTTGAATAATTCAAAAAGCATTCGATTCCTACTTATGGGGATTAGTACTGAATCAGTACTTTTTTACTTCAAAATTTAAAAAAAAAAATGTTTTTATTTTCAAAAAAAAAAATTTGATGTCGAGTATTGATAAGATTTTAATTTTAATTCTAGCTAAAATTCTAAAGTTTACTTATATACTTGATATATTTCTTAGAAACATGAGATAAGGTCTTTTGATTCTAACTTTGCTTGATTAAGTTTTGTTCATTTAATATTATGTCAATATATAGAAACGTCGTCCAATTTATAAGCTCTTATATTTTGTCTATAAAATACAAATTAAAGAAGTTACAGTATTTATAATAATCTATTTGAAAACATTTAAAAATTTTTGAGAATTTTGTTATGGTACGGGAAGTTTCAGCAAATTGCCAAAGCACGATGCCATGCGCCACTAGTTTATTTATTTAAAAACAATCGAAAATAATACTATTTTCATAAGCTATTTGGCATATTATAAGACACATTCACAATAAGATATATGGCATTGCACAAGTCATCTTCCCAATGAAATATTTACAAATAGAGAGAAATAAAATTAAATTGTTATATTTCAAATTGGATCTGATGGCCAATTTCTTTTGAGATGCCTCACTATTGGAGAATTAGGCAGGGAACTTAATGACTCATTAGGATGATCTTCAATCTTCAAAATATGTTTATGGCATCTGTTTTGATAATGTTAAACATTTAATAAATTAGCAAAATTTTTAATAGCAATTTGTAGATGTATTTCATATTAAGCATACTGCCAATAGAAAAGATCACTTTGAATATACCACAAAATAGCACTCCTTATACTACATTTGAAAATTAAACTCTATAGCACTCCATGTTTATTGCATATTATATAATCAAGAGTGGAATGTAAATTGGTTCAGTTGCTTAAATATTAAAAAAGAACATAATTAATTAAACCACAAAACGAAGAAAAATATTTGCGTCCTTCGTATAATTATTTCTGCGTCCTTTGATGGTATGTTATGAAGAACTTTCCTAACTGAATGTACCTGGTCAGGTGAACTGTTTTAAAAAAGTCTATTGATGAAGCAACAACTTTGTAAAATTAAAAACTGCCCAAACCGATACAAGTCTTTCCCGCATAAAGCTCCAAGTGGATTCTCATCTCGATCGAGTTTCGCCACACGTCCTTCAGAAAACGTTGCAAAGCATGAAAGCAAAAAGATGACGCTGAATACGTCTTATAGAACCATATATGCAAATACTCGAAAGCTCTCTCCCCCGAACGAAAGCTCATGCGTCTTCAAAAGCTCGAGCTTTTCCGAAGACTTCCGAGCCGTCCGTCGTGGTATATCGTTACAGCGCCCCTTTTGCATACATTTTAACGGCGAACCCTCCAAGGAAAGGGGGTTAGGTGAGTGCCCTGGAGGGAACCGCAGTATTCATACACCGCTACGTACTAGGCATCGCGAATCGTATTGATTTTGAATTTTTACTTAGCGCGAAGTTTAAAAGGTGACACAAACGTACGCGCGCGATTTATTCAAATTAGGCGTCCCGCTCTCTCTTACAAGCAAGAAGGAAAAATGAGAAAAGGACGGAGAGAAAACGTAAGTCTCCGTGCCATCATTATATAAGATGGTTAGTGCTGGTGAGAGAATGGTTGCCATGGTTACGATCATGAGATGCAGATTAAGTTATGTCTGTGTACAAGGACGATATTTTTATTCTATTGATGATTTCAAAAAGAAATGCTTTCTACATCTCGTAAAGAGCATTTCAGCATTGTGAATATCAAATGATAAGTTTTACTTTCGGATGTCTGAACATGACACCTGACACCCGCTGCAAATTTAACTCAATGAGAATGAACATCGAGGTATTTTCAACTATTTCATTTATTTTTTATATGTATAAATACAGTAGACTGTTGAATGAAATCGTTTAGTTCAGTGGAGTAGCTTTATCGAGCAGCTTTTAGAATTTTATACTTTTGAAAAAGTATTTTTTGTCGAGGCTTTTATTATAAATGCATACATAATTACACATGTATATACGTATATATGTGTATTTATACATACAACATTATTAAAAAATATATAATCTAACCCTCCCTTAATTTAGATATGCAAATTATTTCAAATTATAACAAAATAAAAATGATTAGAGATTTACATCAAAAACTAAATTAAGAATAAAAGTTCTGATAAATCAATAAAAATGATTTTTTACGTACATTTTTTATTGATGGATTTGTGTTGTTTGTGGGTCTAGTACGTGTATTTTCAGATAAATTTTAAATAATTTTACGTATCAAAGCCTTCTTGAACTTTTATTGATGGATTTGTGTTTGTTTGTGAGTCTAGTGTGTGTATTTTCAGATGAATTTTTGAGAGCAAAAAACAAACAATTTTTATTGGGAAAGACAAAATGATTTTTTGCGAAAACGTGCTGTATGATTTTGGGGAAAGGCACGTTCATTTCATTTTGACAATAGTCAAATGGGAAGTCAAAATTGGGGGCCAAATGGCAAAAAAATTAAAAAAAAAACAACAAAAATACTATCTAGAAATTGTTTTTGCATGATGAATGAAATTTTATAATTTCTGGCGTTTCCAGGCTGTTCTTTTCTGTGCAGCAGATTTCTGCAACGCTTTTTTTATCTGTGTTCAGTATTTTTTAGAACTTCTTGCAGTAATTTGCAAACATATTTTGAGGGCAATGTCGATTGAGTATGTTTTCAAATTACTGTAAGAAACTGCAAAAAAATTGCTCAACATTGAATCGTTGCACAGGTCATTTAAGGATTAAAGGACTAGGAATCGACAGAAATAAAAAAAAAACAATTATTATGCTGAAAAATTTGTAGATAGCAGATTTCGTCTTTTTTCAATTTTTTTTTCAATTTCAAGTTTTTTCAATTTTTTGCCACTTTTTTGACTTTAGATTCGTGTTCAGCAGTAAAAAATGCGATAGAGTACATATGTCACGCACCCAATCCAGACAACATTTTTTTATGGGCCTGTGTTATAATTTAATACACATTTTACATACATATTTAAAAATTATCATTAAATCCGAATCTCTAAAAATAAGCCTTCTTTCAATCATAGATAAAACTAACGGAAATTTCCAATCACATTTAGTAATTTTAAATATGCGCAATCGCATTCCCAAACAACAGTATTTCGTTAAAATCTATTGTTAATATCTAGATTCAAATTAACACTGAAAATTAACAACTTTGTTCAATATTGCAATAACAAACATCCGAAACAATACTCGCAATTCACACGTACTAATTCCACACTTATACAAATGAACTCGCGGACAGACGAAGGTACATATAGGTACATATTATTTTTTTAAAAATAATGAAAAATAACAATCGTTTTCTAGGCGTTGGCCAGTACGAGTTAATTTGATGAGTAACAACATAATATGCATGTTTCATAAAACAAATATTGAATGAATTTTGTAAATTGCCTACCTCGGAGTTTCTCCGACGAGGCAATGAATGCCTTGCTTTGTTTGACAATGCAGATGCTTATTTGGAGATACAATCCGAGAATGATCCATTGGATAAACGTT
>NW_020537451.1:0-31450 GCF_003426905.1 Ctenocephalides felis
CAGGAAGCTTTACTGGGCAAGAAAAAAATTATTCGAATAGCTCTTTTCTGAAGCTTAAATATTTTAATTAGTTCGGATGAAAAACCCCCAGAATTGGATGCCGTATAAAACGTGAGAATAAAAGTTGCTATAATAAACTGAAAGTAAGCAATTTAAACCAAGTTTGGGTTTTAGGGTGCGCAACATGAAACATGTTCTAGATAAAGTTGGTGATAGTGAGATAGAGATATGATCAGACCACTTTAGATTATTATTAATTGGATACCAAGAAACTTGATACTTACGAAAAATTATATGCTGAATTATTGATGGTTAAAGAAGTAATATTATTGGATAAACGATTTTTTGTACAAAAAGATATGATTTGGGTCTTATCATTATTGAGGACTAGATTATTTTCACAAAACCATTTCGTTATTTCTGACATAACCACGCTTAATTTATGTTGTAATTCTTTAATTCATTCATTAATAATTATGAAAATCATAAAATTTTGCTTAAAATCGGCGATCGATTATTGATAGACAATTTTCAGCAAAGTGATCGATTATTCTTTACAAATATTTGCGGAATATAGAGTATAGAAGGCATTTTCACATAATATAGCTAAACGACTTCTACTACTTATCATCCTAACAACCACATATTTTGAGTATGTATCTAATTTTCGACCAAAACTTCAGAAACAAATTACAAAAATACACCAAAGGAATCGCGTTCACCGGTAACTGATTGACTCAGAGAAGATTGAATATTTTATTTGTATTTGACAGACAGCGAATGAGCTTAGAAATTATTAAATCTTGATACTCGGATACTAATCGGAGTGATAATTCTCTATATTAATAAAGCTCCATCAGATAACGCTAATGAAGGCAAGATATCAGTATTTGAGTAATAATAAACAGGTTCTGCATATTTAGCAATACTTTAAAAATATTTTTTGCATAAATTTGACAGATCAACCATAGTAAATGTTAGAAACGTGAATGTCTTGTTAATTAATAACGGAAGAAGATTGTGCACATATAGACTTGAAAAATAGACTTATATACTTTTCCAAAAATCAAACAGATATATAATTACATGACATTAGATCAAATAACATAATAATTATTTTTCAAGCTAAATTATGTTTCTAAAAAATTTAGTAAGCTTCAATGTGCTAAGAATTTCAATTTAACACTTCTTCAGTAAATGAAATTACAAAAAAACAATATACCAATTTTTTTTATAAAATAATCAACAAATATTTATAAAGTGAGGCAAGCCAAATATTAAAAATTTACATAAAACCAAGACAAAATGTATAAAACTAGCAACAACAAATTATCAGATTTATTCTAATTCTTGGCTTTAATATTTTAGGATGTTTGGTGAGGTTGGCCTCGAACTTTTCCAATATAAAAGGCTTCATCGAGATAGATGAAATCCCGATCTTTAGTAAAAAGTAATCAGCACGAATCCCAATTCATATTTTTCTAACAATTTTTGAATCTTCAAAATCGTTTCAGGTGTTTTGAAGACAAACAATAGTGCATTCTTCAGCTAATTCTGAAGAAACTCAGTCGGTCCTAGCGCAAAACTAGTCAACCTCCTTATTGAGTTTCATCGAATGGGTTTTAAATTGTTGAAATTGGTGCATTTGGTTTTAAGAGAGATTGATAAAAATTCAAATTTTGGTTCACATAAGCAAACACACATACTTTTTTCAATTTTAGTGTCAAAGACGATTGTATGTACGGCGAGAAAATATAAAATTAGCAAATCGTATTTTCTGGCGAAAACAAAAATAAATATCTAATATTTATAGCAAAAACATTAAAATGAAAATTATTGTAGAAAATTATATGATGCTATTTTTTAAGTTGTGTCTAGAGAATAAACATAATCTTCGGTAAATTTACTGAAAATATTTTTTTCTAAAATAAATATAATTATTATTAAACACTATATCAATACTCGTACATGTATCATATATATTTAGTATTATAAGTTACAATATAATAATAATTACATAGACAAATTTAATTCAACCATCACCAAAAAGATGCCGCATCAAAGCACATTTTAAATAGAATATATAATTTATATTCTACGCGAGCTAAAGCAATTTATATAACATATAACAATCAATTACAGCAATCATACAAATAATGATTACAAAGAAATACGAACGAACGAATGTATGGACGCACGCACTCATCGCCACGAAAGCGATTTGGGAGCACGTTGAAAAATCAAACTGACAATGCCCGACGTTATATTAGTAGTTCGGGGGGCACCAGTAACGTAACGTTATGCGGAGTCAATGAATAATAGATTAGCGAAGGGGTCAATCAAATCCCAGTCAATCAGCGTCAATCACCCACACAATTGCGCCATTGTACAGGTGGCGCGATGACTGCGCCCGGAGCGCCTACCTGACGATGTCGAATTATTAGGCTGGGCTCGTATGGAACATAACTTCTCGCCAGTTTAATGAAATTCATGAACCAACTAGTTACATTTTCAAAAAAGTCAAAAGATACGAAGCATTAAAACTGAGGAATAGTTCCTAGGCTGTCATCATATCCACAAACAAATCAAGAAGAAGACAATCTTATAGGCCAATTGTGTCGTTAAAAAAGACCAATGGCTAGGCTATGTTACGTTGCGTGTTTTATATAAAATGGTACAAAAAACTGTCAAAGTGCTATGTATGGTTGATACATCAAGATCTCAGAATTCGAACTATAGAAGAAGAAATTAGTCTTTACTGCACCAGATACAAAGCTCGTCTAAGTCGTCATCCAAACGTATTAGCGTTAGATCTGCTCAAGCCTTTACCACCAAAGCGTCTCAAAAAAAGAATCTGCAATGATTTACTACAAAATTTAACTTAACATCTATGAAGGCGCTATCGCAGGATAGCGATCCTTCTCACGCCGTTAATTAATATATAACTGTAACAAATGTAGCTGAATGTACTTTGTATAGCTTGCTATGAATAATAAATCAAAAAAAAATGCTATGTATTTGTTGGGCGAACAGATGGAAACTAAGCCGATCTAAGAATAAGTCTCTTATATGTCATTGAAAAATTAATATAGAATGCACTTAAGTGCATCATTTGATACTATTCGCGATAAGGCATATAAATTGAGTAGGGATATATAAGATTAGATATGATTAACAAAATAATAGTACAAGTATAATCCCTCAAATCCCTAAATATTCACTTAGTATAATTGAGAACTAATCAAGAACAATATGTATAATGGCTACTTGGTATATGCATAACGGCAAATTTAGTGTAAGTATAGCAAATACAAAGATTTTTTTTATTTGCATATAAATTGCAATCTGTCTATAGGAAACAATGGGTATTTGGTTTGTTGTGGCTTTTAAAAGAAAATTTCAATCGTTTGGCTTTTATTTGTGTATTATATATAATTTTTTTTTGCAAAAATATTAGAATTTTGAGTTTAATTAATAACGAAGTAACGTGATATAGATGAGCATTTGATTTTGGTGTTCTCAAATGATGATTCTCTAGTAATTAATCCAAATCCACAATTCTCTACGTAAAGCTCCGTTGCTTTGCCTTCCGATGAATATCTAAATTCCAATATAAATTAGTTTCTCTAAATGGTATATTTTTCTAGTGTATCCAGAAGATAGTTCATAGTAAATAATCATACCGCAGAATCTAGTACATATAATCATATTACAGAACCTAGCACAGGTATTAAGACGATTGCTTCACTTTTAAATGCGTTTCTAACATTATGTCTTAGCATTTAAGGGGGTATTCTACTGTAGAATTTTGAAAAAATCGAAAAATTTTTTTTTCATATTTTCAAAGTTTAGTAATTCAAAATATGTCGTTAAAAGGATTTTTTAAAATTACTATTATTTCCTGAGTTATAGCCGTTTTAGTGACGTGGCCTCGGTTCGGGTCCGACTTGTCTCAAAACTTTGAACGCGTTTTTCTTGGAACTACTTTTTTCGAGCTGGCGGTAAGGATATCTCGAGTTCTAATGAACAGATTTACTTCAAATTTGGAGAGGATCTTCTCTATACATCGCTTTATCGCATGGACCTTGCCCAAAACTATAACTTTTTATTTAGTATTTTTAAAAAATTCGGAATTGTTAAAAAAACACGAAAAAAATTTTTTTTCAAACTGCTGCCATTCGAACAAATTTTTTTTTATTAATTTATCCAAGGGTCATACGATAGCGGCATCTATAATAATTAAGAATCCATCTATTTTTTATGTTTTGGATCACCACGAGGGTTGGAATCATGCACGCCAGGACACCCTCTTTTTTTTGAGCCCCCACTTTGACTGCTCATAACTTTGTGATTTTTTTTTCTTATATTTTTTATGTAATAATAAAATATCAATAAACGAATGATAAAAAAATCGATAGTAAAAATATTATTTGTTTTCTTTATACAGCGCTTCAAAAACCGGCGAAATTCATGCCTCTACAGTAGAATACCCCCTTAAGTGCCTTTAACTATAATACTTTAGGTATTCTTTCGTTCGTTCGTTCCATGTGTCCCAGGTTTAATACAACTGACGAATTATATGTAGTACGAATACACCTGTGTAATATGTTCAATGATGTAAAATAAATGAATGCGCTACGATACCTCAACCGCAAAGGAACAACAAGTACGCCGCGCGCTCTCTAATATTCAGACCGCAAATGCATATAATATAGATAAGAAACCAGCTGCCGCGTGTTTGGATATTTTGCGATTTCATTCTTTTACTTCGGTCCACTAAATATGATAAACAATATTGATATTGCTCATTAAAAGAGAAGAATATTATACAAATTGACAAGTATACTAATATAAATCAATTTACCTCATATTTGTCTACAGATTGTACGCTCATAAAGATGTGGGATAGCTCTAAACTAGTCCCGGGTTCAATATCAACCTCGGCCAAGCTTGGCAACATGTCCATTATTTTGACATAATTAAGATCAAATTAAAGATAGATCTGAAAAGCAATTTCATATTAAAGGCCTAGCGGTAGTGTCATCAGTTCGACCGTGGCAAATTAGTCTCATAATCAGATTCGCTGGTTCGATCCCAGCCACGGATGAAGCTGACATAGAGCTCCTTTAATGTTAAATTTTCACTTGCGGTTATATATATCAAATGCTGCCTTAAGTGAAAATGGCTTTTCATGGATACATCTGCATGTTTAATAAGAATGATAAATACTTTAAGTATTTGTAATTGGGCAACTACTGGGTTGCCATCCATTCAAAACGCTAAATAATAACGTCAAAAGCAACTACTGCCCTGAATGTCCTACCTAGTATGATAAATTATAATAAAAAGTACCTATAATAAAAAAATATAGTAAAATGAAAAAGTTTAAAAATTATAAATCAGTCATAACATCTCTATCTATTAAATTTATCCCACAAACATTATTTGGTCATAGAAAGCTTTCTTCAAAATAAGTAAATAATGTTTACGGATTCGTTAAGAGTGATTTGAAATCTTTTATGGTAATCAATTCAGTATCAAGAGGGCAATAATGCCAATAAACCATGTGGCAATTCAAGTAGTAATCGTTACAACAACTCTCGAAACGAGTACGCATATTGATACAAGATACTCCTATGCTCTCATGTTCAACAGTAAGTAATGGTGCTTAAAATTGTCTTAACAAGAGATATTTTATAGTTTTTACCACCTGAGAATGGTAATAAAAATACCACGAGTGCACTTCATAACACGATGGACGTTTTTTGTTTCTTTGTTTTATGATCAATAAAATTTTAATGTCCGTTTAACAACGTTGCAAAATTAGACAAAAGTCTCATTCACGAGTATATGCGCTGTATATATTGACTCAAGATTTCGAGCCAAAAATTGTTTCATAAATTTGCTTTGTTATATATTTTATATATATATATCAATCTGATTACCTATACATATAAATAAAATTACTGAAATAGCCGTTTTCAATGCATACATTAAATGAAAAAAATACCAAAAAAACTTTTTTTGGCAAAAATGGTTGATCCGATTTTGATGGAATTTTTTCACATTTTTATCACGTTATAATTATCAGTTCAGATATAGTGTCTATAACCTCAAGTGAAACTTCATGCAGCCTGGTATCGAGCTAACCGAGGTTGGATTCGAATTCGGGACTAGAATGTGCACGTCGCGACGGGCTCACAGTATTATATAATATCATTTTTAGGAAATTCATTTAATAATTTCAATACTAATATTAACAGTAAATTAAATTTACTACAAATTTCTATAGACTTATGGTTGCTATAAATTAAATATATTTTTGATAAATATTTGTTTTTAATAAAACAGGAAATCCTTGATATGCAAGAATTTACCATTCAAATATTATGCATTTTTCTTCAATGTTAACATGATGGTGCACGATTGATTATTCGAAAGTTCTCAAATAAGAAATCCGAACAATAAAAACAAACGATTATAATGAATATGAATTTGCTATAACCTTGATACTGTATCATAAAGAAAATTAATTATCAGATTATAATCTCCGGAGCGATTGAACGCATCCTTTCGATTGACGTGAAAAAGTCTTGATTGAATATTTATGGTTGTAATATAATTAAATTGTTGCAATAGGCACACATTTTGCAACGTGCAAATTATCTTTGAAGCGCTATATAATTAAAAACATAATTGTTCTGGGCAATTAAAATAAAATGCGATCTATAAAAACACATTATATTGCTTTAGTGAAGTTCTTTCGATTATAATTCGAATCTAGTTCAATGCTGCATTCAATTCAATATTCAATGCTTCGATGATTGGATATTAATGATATTGATGGACACCGAAGCGAAATTACAATAATTACATATTGAACAATAAAATATTTAATTAATGCATTTTTCAGAAATTCATTATTTACAAATGTATAATAATGAATATTTACAATAATAATATTTGTAACAATACGTAAATTGAAAGAAACTAGAATAAATAATTTCGATATAAAAATCTATATAATAATACTTATTCTGATAGAGTCTATCATAGATTATCATTGTCCTACTACAATATATTTCAGATATTTACGTATTATTAAATAACAAAATATACCAAAAATTTTCTAAATAAAATTTATGAACGGATAAAGCACCATCTAGTTCCTTATCGTAATTTACTTAAATAATTTTTTTAGTTATTAATGAATTTGAACTTTGTGGATAGGACACTTGATTTCAGCACTATAGTTGATATGCACTTTTGATTTCCACGCTGTAGCTGTAATAACATTTTCAGTTTGTTCAATTAAAATTAATTTTAATAATCATTTCATTCCAGATAGTTTAATAAATAAACTGCCTCTCCTACTCATTACCTATACAAGATACTTTAATCTTGAAGCATATTAAATATTATATCTGGACGTGCCATCTCCTTCTATTTGCATGTAATCACAAAACTTCAGAAAACAAGTATTTAAATTATTTATTATTATCTAAGTTATATGATAAAATGTTAAATAATCTGCTAATGAGGTTGCAGAAATATAACTGAATTCCTGAGATCAAAGATAAAACTATTAATTTCATAATAAACTTAGATTTTTAGAGCCTAGATGGTCTTTTTGTCTAAAAAATTCTATTGAAGTATTTCAAGGATGTTTCTGCATGTTTAGGTTCTCTATTTCAGAGTAAAAATATCTTGGATTAAGCATCAAGTTTTGATAGAATAAATACAAAAAGCATTTTAAATGAAGGCTGAATACTACTAAGCTAAGACAAGTTGTTAAAATATTTTCAAATATATATATTTTTTTCTATTACTGCAAATTTGTTCAAATTTCTTTTTGAAGTTTGTGCATTTTTTCAAATTTGTCAATCATAAAATGCACAATGTATAATAATATTTAGGGTTTAACTAAATCGTATTAAGTTTTTAAATTATTTTTTTCTAAATGCATCAGAAACCGGTCAAATTGAATTGAGCCATAAAGCTTACTTAAGACAAGAATATCAAATAGACATTATCTAATTTAATAAAAAAATTTAAAAAAATTTAATAAAACGCTTTGCTAAATCAAACCATATTTCTAAATTCTTATTCTACAAATGTTGCAACTTTATTTGTTATTAATATATTGTTGCAACAACCTCAATTTATCTCGTTTCTCGGACACTTCACAACTATCATCACGCTAATGGAACCAGATTGAAATGAATCAAGATAAAATTAATCCGCATATTAAATCCTCATGTTAGAATTTTGCAGCAGAAGCAGCAGGAGTAGAAGTCCCACAATATATCACTAATTACTAATTAGTTTTATATGATGATGATATGCAACGAACGAGACAGGTTTATGATATTATGAAATCATGAAATCGAGGCCAACATCATATGGCACCATATAATGGACTCATGATAGTTTTAACAGGAATTAATGAGGCGAAAAAATAATAAATTTTTGCGGTCATTATTCAGCAACAAATGTAAATGCAAATAACAAGGAGAGGTTCATATTATAGATATATTTTTTTTAGTTAATATTGTTTAAGTTTGATAAAAATGACCATCTTACAGATTTAAAATAATTTTTTTTTGAATACTCGATGCATGATCGGTTACAGAATATTTTAAATGAAGTTAATAACGGCTTTGTTTTCTGGTAATTTATCATTCATTTTCATAGTCAAAATAAATCCAGTTAATAATATGAAAATATTCTTAATGCATAAGATATATTTATTTTTGTTTGTTTTCTAATACATACCATGTACTTGATATTATGAATATTGTGAATACCTGGAGGTTGTAAATACCTAGTTTCTGAAACATCAGGTGTTTTGAATATCAGAATATTAGAACATTATGAAACATATAAACTTGATACAAATAAAATTTTTATTTCGAAGTGTTTGCACACAAAACGCTTTAAAGCACAGAACTAAACCAGAGCTTTTCATGGACTCTTCTACTTCCGTGTGACCTCTTTTCGAGTCTGGACTCTTACAGAGATCATCTGTACAATGGAATATGAACAAAACGATATACAAGAGTGGTGATTTATACAAACTAAGGCTATCATCTGAACAAAACGAATCTCGAGAACAAACTATAGTCCTCTACTAGTTTATTTATCCTTGAGGGCGCTTTTCTTTCAAGAGAAGACACCTAGATTATCATCAACCTGCGCATAGCTGGAAGCCTTTTGCTGAAGTGTTTATTGAGTTATATATTTCAATTAAACGCACAGTGAACGTTCCTAATACACGCGAAAGGAAATACATTTTGATACACGATTGACGACCTTGTCGTTCTGTGCAAGAAACGAAAAATTTATGCAAATAAACCGTGAGAATCATTCGCAAATGATTCGCTTTGGTCGTTAATTGATGCATCTTGTTAGAACGATGCCTGCAGTTAGAAGATTTTTGCGAAACCTTAACGATATTAAAGGAAATTTACATTTATAGAAATATTATACGTATTTAAACATACTTATTATTGATGAATTAATAATTATGGTAACAAATCTGTTTAATCGTTTCCAGCTTCTTTGGGAAGTTATTGAAATAAACATTAACTACAGGCTTTTGATTTCTGAAGCACCGTCATTTTCTAAGGTAAGATATTACAAATAAACAAATGTTCAGATTAGATTTAATCATGTTTATAATTTAGCATGCATCAATTCACCGATAATTGAAGTAGCTCCTTATTAAAAATTATTTAACATCAATAACACTGTTTGAAAGTATTATTTTATTTCTGTTAAATATTCAAAATGCTTCATATATGTGTTCGTTATATACAATATTTAAAATTTAATTTACCTTTTTTATTAAACGGCAATTGGAACTGTAACTCTACTACATGTCTAGTTAGAAGGCCTCAGAAAGATTGTTCTATTTATTTAATATATGTATTTTTATTAGAAAGCAATTGATTGGTTGATAGTTAATGTTTCTATTTTTGAATATCACATATCAAGATCCCATAAGCTGTTATGCTGATTTGACTTAATTCTGGTCAAGTCTATAGATAGGGCTCGCCCGTCGGTAAGCGGTTAAGAGCGACGGGACTTGTTTCAGAGGTCCCGGGTTCGATACCCACTTCGAGCAGCCTGTTGTCAGGCAGCAGTGACAACGATTTTCACTTGAAAATATAGATAGCAATATGTTTCCAAGTGAAAACAGCCCTCAACCGGCATTGCTGCACCATACTTGCCCTATCACGGAGATTGTAATAAAAAAAATTATCATACAGAGATGTATGTGACAACTGTTTGGGTTGCCATCTGTAATACAACAAACATAGTTTGTAAGATATTGATCACAACAGCTCATAGAACCCATAAGTTCTGATCGCTGTTCAAATAAAATTATATATATATATATATATATATATATATATATATATAAAAAGTCTATAGATGACAACCTAAACAGTAATCCCATCTATGTGGATAAATTATTATTACAATTTCTGTTATAGGGCAAATAGCAGCAATGCCGTATCAGAACTAATTTTACATCAAAACATATATTGTAATTTATATTTCCAAGTGAAAACCCCAACAGCTTGACAACAGGCTGATGGCGGCGGGTTCGAACCCGGGAATTCTGAACCAGGTCCAGTCCCGATGGTTAATATAAATTGTTTTTTATAGTGTTACATTTATAGATCGTTCAAGCATTTAATGACCCATTACGCTGATATTGTATGAGAATCCGTACTGTATGGTTTAACCCTTACGATTTCATTTGCAGAATCTTTTATCTACCTATGAAAGGCAGCGATTTAACAACATTTGCCGTTTTGCATCGGCTTCTAAGATTTATTCAATCGCGTGTATTGATTGGCATCATCTAATAATGATGGAAATAACAAACGAGATGATTTACAACTCGGACCGGTGCATACAATAGAGATGTATTAATTTAACAAATATTATTGATGGTGGCTCGCAACCGAAGACGACAGTGCGGTCTGGTGCCATTTGTTAAAACCGGCTAAGCTGCATGCGTACAAAGCAATGACACTGTCATTTTGAATTATAATACAATCAATTACCGTGTCTTGCTGATATACGCGCTCGTGTCATAGAGCGGCGGTAATGCAGATGTTACCGAAGGCGCTGCCGCGAAACGCGACGAGGGACGGTGCGACGGTGCGGCGCCCCGGAGTCCTCCGGGAAATGTACATGGCATACATCTACGGTTGATATATGCAGATAAATAAAGAAAAATCATATTATACTTAGTTATTTGCGTGCAAGGGATACAATAAGAAGCTTATTCAATATTAGTATTTGCTTAGTAATTCAGAATCACTAATTGTTGTTGATTTAATTATTAATAATTATTTGATTAATTATTTTTTAAGTTGGTCTAGGGTAGAGCGGGGCTAGTTGAGCATAGGTGCAAGTTGAGCAATCGAAATATCTCGAAAACTATTCACCGTCCGTTTAGGTATTATATGGCGGAAAGATAGAGGTTTGGGAGAAATAAACATCCCGCGATCGCTAGTGGCCGCTGGACAAATGAGTGAGGCTCACGGGCGTTTTGTTTATTTTGAGACCAAAAAGTAAAAAAGTAATTTATCACGAGTTTTTGTCAGATTCAGTCAAATGTTATTTGTTTTTACTCAGGTCAATGTTATTCTTCCATTTAATTATAGTACTTTTAATATGCACAGAGATTCTGGGTTCTATAAACTCAATTTTATTTTGAAATTCCGAGTTGGGGTTAGTTGAGCATAATTGCTAAACTTGTTCTGTCACTAAGACAATTACTATTAACTTCCAGAAATTAATTATTATTTTTAAGATTTAAGCTAAGTCTATGAGCAATAATATAAAGAAATAATGATTTTAAACAAAAATACTGAATATAATGGTAAAATAATTTCTAAGATACGATATTGTTTTTTGATTTCTACTTTTGGTTAATTATTCAAAGAAAATTACTATAAGTTTTGTTTTCTCTGTCAATAAAGACTACAAATATAGAACTGGTTATTAAAAACTTATTTTATTTCATCACTAATCGACATTGAACCTATGATTTCATTATACTTTCTTAGTGCTCAACTTGCCCCACCTATGGGGTACATTGAGCATACTTGAGTTTTTGCATTTAAACAGCTGTAGCTTTTAAATTTTATTTATAGCAAAAATAGCATTAACACTTTTGTTAAGCGATAAACAACAAATCCATTAAACCGTATAGCAAATTTGCTCAACTAGCCCCGCCCTACCCTATATTTTGCTAAATGATGTAAAATCAGGAATTTTCGAGAGGTGAAAAGATAATTACAGAGGAAGTTTTAGTCTCTAAACGTTTTCAACTCTAACAAAATTTAATACAATAGTGGAGAGAAGGAGAGTGTGTTCATTTTTTTAGTATATATATTCGTGGGTGTGTGTGTTAGTCGGGCCAAATTGTATAGAGCCAGAAAAATAAATAAGAAATCATCGCGGAATAGTTCTATGGATTTCATAAAATTTTGCACAATAAACTACAGTTCTGAAGAGAATTTTAAACCTCTAGGCTCATTTGTACATGTTCAAATCCCCCCCCCCCAGGTCATACAATTCTCTTACTAAACCACTTCTCTTAGCCCTATAGTATTTTAAGGACTTCGTTCTGACTATCAATTATAGTAGCATGCAAAATTTCATAGAATTCGAGACGAACAAGCATGATTGTTTTAAGAAATAAAGAAACAGCGATCAGAATTACGTCATGTAACCACTGGTGAGTAGAATATTGCAACAATACTAGACATGTAGAGTAGATTATTTTAATTTAAATCACTCAATTTATACAGACTATGAAACAGAATACGTTGATGAATACTTAATTATATAAATAACAAGTTTATGCAAAACCGAAATTTTTTAGAATTTTTTTTTCACTCCTGAGAGTAAACAAATAGTAATTTATTTAAATTCTGATCTCTCAATTCTGCTCCTATCTCCCACGCATTAACTCCTGTTAAAATTACGTAACCCGCGTAACGTTTCGATAACAAGACTGATGTCGGGATCAATTTTCCCAAATGCCACCACCTCCGAAGGTATCGAAACCATCGTTTTTCTCATTAACAGAGAAGAAACAAGGATCGGTTCCCTGTCTCTGAAAGAGTGCTTAGCATTTTGCAACTTACGACGTAATGATAACAAATGAGGCGCATTTATCCGAGCGGTAATCTCCCGCGCGCATTCAATTGCCGACGTCGCTGAAAATTGATGATTTCGATTTAATACCTATGCAGATATTAAATGTTTCCTCTGTTTTGCGGTGTGATTGTGTACTGAATAATCTTACGAAATGAATTCATTAAATGTATTGATGGACGAGGATAAAGGAGATATCGATTATTTGCAATTGTATACATTAATAATTGATATTAAAGTTATAAGGTCTAGTAATGAAGACGCGTTTGCTGTGAACAGGTTGTTAACAGATCATTCTGATTGAAACAAATTGAACTAAATCCATACACTTCAGGTATATGTACTATGATTTTTATAGAATTGATTAAACAGAGATAACTGGCAATATATACAATGCTTCCTTTCCTTTTGCACTCACATACAATATTTTTTGGGTTGAATAAATTTATTATTTTAATTGTTATACAAAGAGAATTAAATACTAGTTTATATTAGAAAATATAGGATAGTATAAAAATAATTTTCATGAAAAAAATGAAACTTTATGATTTTTTTTTAAATTTCAGATTGTTAGAAAATTCTGAGCTTTTAAGTGCTTTATGTGCTAACCTAGAGCTTTGGTCAAAGTTTGACCATTTTCCGTCTATTGCGGTTAATTTTTATTGCTTTTAAAAATGAAACTTTATGAATTTTTTTAAATCTCAGATAATTAGAAAATTCTGAGCTTTTAAGTGCTTTATATGCTAACCTAGCGCTTTGGTCAAAGTTTGACCATTTTTCATCTATTGTGGTTAATTTTTATTGATTTTAAAAATGAAACTTTATGAATTTTTTTAAATCTCAGATAGTTAGAAAATTCTGAGCTTTTAAGTGCTTTATGTGCTAACCTAGAGCTTTGGTCAAAGTTTGACCATTTTCCGTCTGTTGTGGTTAATTTTTATTGCTTTTAAAAATGAAACTTTATGAATTTTTTTAAATCTCAGATAGTTAGAAAATTCTGAGCTTTTAAGTGCTTTATGTGCTAACCTAGAGCTTTGGTCAAAGTGTGACCATTTTTCATCTATTGTGGTTAATTTTTATTGCTTTTGTCTATTTAAACTTTGGAATTGTAATTGTGAATAACTTTACTATAATGAAGGTCATAAATGATGACCCAATTGGCCCAAATTTATGACTTTTTAGTCTATTTAATCTTTGTAATCGTAATTGGGAATAACTTTACTATAATGAATGTCATAAATAATGACCCAATTGGCCCAAAATTTATGACTTTTTGTTGAACCATAAATTTAAAATTTTCAAAATTGGTAGATTACAAAAAGCCCTTTCTGATGGAATTTGCCAACACACTTTAGTATTAGTTTGAGATAACTTACTTATTATATTGCCTCCCTAAACATAATCTCGATTTATAAAACAAATGTTCAAGTTACAAAGAATTCAGTGACTTTTAAAAAAATATTTGATTGTGAAAGTTGCGATTGTAAAACATTATGACTTCGGTCTCTATGCAGCATAATTTAATATTATCATAAATCATATGATCGTAAAATCGGTTACCTGCCAACAGGTACTATTTTAAATTATAACTGAACGCGCGCATCCTTGACATAGTAATTTAAGATATAAATTATACCAAAACGGTTGTAAGTTTTAGTTTTTATTATCTTCTCATCGATTCGAGAATGGATAATTTAATGATCGTAATAAATATAAGTCGCTATTAAATTTCTAAAGTGCAGTTTATGAAAAAAATAGTCTATGCTTGTGTTTCGTCACGAGCTTTTCACATTCTAAAAATAACGAATTGAGACAATAATATTAAAAGTTTAGCATTTTTTAGAAAATAGATAATACATTCATTGTCACTGTAATGCAATAAATAAAATTTATCATTCCAAAAGGTTATATCCTCATTTGATTTATATGGGTTTTTAACGTAAATTAATATGTGATAGCTTTTCACGAAAATTAGAAAGAATATACATTAGGAGGATTCGACAGAGATGTCAGGACAAACACCTCAAATACTTTCACAAAAATCATTAAAATACTCATATGGGAAAAATTTATACAAAAAGTTTCTATACATATATAATTATAATTGCAGTTGCAAATTCATAAATTATAGAAAAAATAAGTCATATATTCTAGAAACATAGATTAACTACTACCGCTAAATGGTTTCTCAATTTAATTATGAATATTTTTATCTTTTTTCTCAAGTGTGGATAAGCAAAAGTTTAAAAATTAAAATTTTCATTTTCTGTATGATTATCGTGATTGTTAAAACTATCTACAATTGTTTTGGTGCGATGAACTTATGTTAAGGTAATGATCGTGACACGTGCCGCCCGTTCGTGCAATTTATGATTAAATAAGAATTACATACGAATTCTTATGCAATTGTCTGTAATCACAGAGAGATAATCGGAAATACATAATCAAAATGAGTGGAAATGCAACTATAGTTGTTATAGGAAAATATCAAGCCTATAAAGTTCATGTATACTAGCAATTTCAGTTTTTTTGTGCGACATAAAATATAATTTGTACATAGTTTGAAATAATTTTGGAGGCAATAAAGTACATTTCAACATACGCCTACATAGTTGTTTATTCTATTTAGATTTACTTTCATTTATTTATTTCTGTTTTAATTTGCTATTTATTATATTTACTTTCTTTCTTTCTTTCAATAATTGAATTTCTATTTTTAAATGATTGCACAACTTAATAAAAATTAAAACTAGTGGGGTGGGTGGCATCGTGCCTTAAGGCAAATTGCTGGAGCTTCCCGTACCGTAACGAAATGTTCGAGGAATACTGAATGTTTTCAAATAGATTATTATAAATATTGTAACATTGTCTAATATTTATAAGAATTACATAAACTGAATTGCAAAGTTGAAATTATTCGTTTAAAGTATATTAGAACTATAGTCAGAATTAAAAATAAAATCTGAATTATTTTCGATATACAAAATTAAAAAAAAAAAAGTTGCAACAAAAAATTTTTTTTTCCAAAATCAATTATTTTGTTAAGACAAGCAGAAAGTTCTGTGAATCAATTAAATCGGACGCTTAGTTCTCTCAAAAACTGCTATTTTTTCTACATTTAGCTCCGTGTCTTCGAAATGGCTGGGCCTTGCGAAAAACTAATAACCACTTCTCCCAATCATTACTAATTGAATGTTTTTTAGATCATTCAAATCGGATTCTGCGTTCTCTCAAAAACTCGCTTTCTATTTTCTGCACTCTTTGCTCTTTATCTCCGTAACTGCTGGCAGGTCTTTGTCAAAAACTAATCAGCACATCTCCTTATCAATAGGAATCGAATTTTTTGAACCATTCAAATCGGTTGATCCGCACGCCTGAAAACGTGGGCGAAAAATTGTATCCATACATACATACACACACACACATCCATTTTTTCTGGAGTATGCCAAAAGTTTAGAAACCTTCAAAACGTCGAGAAATGTTAAAATTTTCAATTCCGATTTTCGGCCCATTACAATAACTTAACCTACGAGAAGTTAATAATCCAATATTCGAAAATTTTAAAATCAGTATCAGTTTAAAATGGCTCGCAATGTGTGGAAAGCCACCGTATGGCTGCGGTTTTCTACGACTAAACTGTGAGTTAATCCTCGTTACAGTTCTACACGAAATATAGTTTTCTGATGATAAATTAACAAATAGACAATAAATGAAACATTAGGAAATACAGAATATTTCCATTGTCTATGATAATTACACGTTTCCCTCGTGCGCGCAATGTGTGGAATACCGTAAGCGCATTTGTCGCGGAATAGCAGTAGTTATTCCCATGTCCCTCGCAGTAGGCTAACGCGAGAGTCGCGAGCGTCGGGGGAACAGCGGCCGCGCTTCGGCGCAGTAAGAGGCAGCGCGAGTCGGCCAAACGCAGAAGGCGGTGCCGTAGAAAATAGTCGACGATTGGACGCGGGGGAGAAGAAAAACCATTCCCCATTGGTCTCGAGGTCTCGTGTTCTGATCAGAGGCTACAGACCAGGAAGTGAAAGCACCACCAGTAGAGGCCTGAACTAGCTAGAGAAGCAGTAAGTAAAGAATTTGTACGAAAACGAGAAATAATGCTCAAAAACTTATATACATAAAAGTTCAATAATTTTGTGAATTTTTCACCTATACAACATTTTAGATTTGTAAGAAAAACGAAGAAAAATTGAGTGCACTAATTTATGATATACACTCAATGAATAATTGTGCAATTCTCAGACTCTAAAACAGACTCAACATTGCACCTCATCGCATTATATCCTTTACCATATTCAACATTTAGCATTTGTATGAAAAAACAAAGAATAATGCACGAACTTAAATACACTAATATTAGATATACAGTAGAATCCGCTCAGTATGACATCGAAGGGCGCCGAATCTCGTCATACTAACCGATCTCATACAAAGCAAATCTCTAATCAAATATTTGTTTAACAAAAATCTATTTAATTGTTTACAAGATTCGTAGTAGACATTAATTAATGGTCTACCCTACTCTAAACATACAAATGTGATTTTTAATGTAAGTAATCAGTAATTTTGATTGATTCTTTATTTTATTGTAAAAACAGTCCCTGTGCTATTGTGTATAAAAGACTAGCATTGTTCGTAGACTTGGCCACATCATGTAAAATCATGTCGGTCATTTTAATTGGACATAATTTTTTGCAAAAATGGGTCATTATAATCGACATGTCAATGTAACCCTGTCAATATATCCGACTAGACAGCTGTTTTTAAAGAATTTTCTATGGAAAAACAAACTCCTAGTGCGGTTACGTCAAAATAAGCGGTTGTCAATATATACGGCGTCATACTAATCGGATTCTACTGATACACTGAAGTTTGATAATTGTGTAAATTCTTAGTGACTCAGACTAAGTGGCATTGTCATCAGGCTTGTTACAATTTATATGTATTGGTCAAAACCATTAAAATTTCTTCTGGAAGCTAACATATAAAATCTTTGAATTATGGACATCATAGTTTTAAATCTTATGTAAATGAAAAACTAAGCCTGGCAAAACTAACAAAGTACCAATTCAGATATGAAGTAAGAAAGTTTTGCTAAAGCCCGGAAGCATTTCATAAAATACTTAAGCTTAAAAGCTTTATATGTCAATCTAGTTCTAGAAAATTTCGTACTGTTTCTCTACTCGAAAAGTGAACGTATTCAATATTCAATATACTCTTACGATTTTCTATAATTGCAAAATAACTCACGACGGACATAATGAATTAGAGTCGTATTTATCTTCTAAAAGGAATTGTAAATAAAAGACAGCCGCATCGATGGCATAACATTGATATATTATACATAAGTATAATATTTCACAGACAACGGATATAATTGGATTTTAGAATATATTAACTAAACACCAGTTTTCAATCATGAACGATAAAGATAAAATCTTGGCAGCCCATTAAAAGCACAAACGTTTATGATCTTTCACGAATAATACGTAATTAGCAAAATCTATTTCTGTCTAAGAAGAATCGACCATAAGACAACCTGTTAAGTGTCACATAAATCTACTGCTTAATTAAATAAACGTTTCTTTATTTACATAGAGAACTAAATGTTATATATATATATATATATATATATATATATATATATATATATATATATATATAATATACACATATACCTAGCGATTTAGCAATATATGGAATTCAGACTGCTAGTAAATAACCTATTAATAAGTACTGAAGAACCAAAACAGTATCTGACATCTTGCTTTCAAATTATAATAGTATTAGAGTAAAAAGTATATACATATTCCGTAATAAAGATTATATAAAATTATTGAAAAATGTGGCTTATTGATCACTCGGCTCGCTCGTTTGTAAGCGGCTAAAACGACAGGACCTTTGAGTCAGAGATCCCGGGTTCGATTTCGATTTAAGCAATCTTTTGTCAAGCTGTAGCTCCGATTTCACTTCAAATTATAGATAGCAATGTGTTTCTCAGGGAAGCTAGCCCTCACCCTATCATTCATGTTATTACAGAAATTTTAATAATACTACTAAGTTTTGATTGCTGGTAAAAAAATATATAAAAAATGATGATTACTGTAGTATCTTTCTAGAAAAATGTGTGATCCTACTGCGTCCTTATTGAGCAAATATTTGCTTATGTAAATTATCCGCGCTGAGTTATGAGAAATCAGGCAATTAGTTTGCAATTGCAGCAGAAACCGTGAAAATTTGATATCGCCGAGATGTATCTATAGACACACCAAGATTTATTTGTCACTTTATAGAATTAATAACTATTTGCGAAACACAAGCATTTTGTATGATATTTACATGATGTGATTTATGCGGTGGAAGAAAGAAAAATTCACATAACATGTGGAATTAAACGCTTCGATCGACGTAATGATTTATTACATTGTATTCGTTATCAGAAATATGTGATAATATAAAATCATCACTTTGCATGTTATTGAAGTTGATTAAGCGATTTGCAATAAATAATATATTTAGATTTAACATCAAGACGAGAAATATCGAGAAAGAATAGTTGGTGTCCTATAAAACAAATTGCGAAACATTGTGAGATATTAAAAATTATATTGTGAATGACCGACGGCTTTAATCCCATATGCGATAACTAGGTTCATTGATCATAGATGATTTATAGCAAATGCAAAACTAGTGGAAGACCATGAAGAAGATAACACCATGATAATTCTTAATTACGCGAGGTTAAACTGAGAAAGTCAAATTTTACCCAATTTTTTTAACCTGTGAGGAAGGTTGTGACAAAAAAGTTCAAATGAAAAGATCATAAATTGATCAATATTTACGAGTATTGTATATTATTTTCTTATACACATTTTAGCCCGACGTGAGGCAGCGTGATGTCAAATTTTCACTTGAGAGATCTCAAATATAATCTCAAATTGTCTTCCGTGGCATAGCTGCATAAAAAATATGAAGTCAAAAAATACTATTTTTATAGTCATGATGAATCATAACTAGGATAGGATACCTACTGGGTTGCCTTCCAAAAACAAGCAATCCACCAAGATGTCAAGACAACTACTGAATGTTCTCGTAATATGGACAGATCGTTATTCAGAAAATGTATACATATTATCCAAATGATAAGATTCTATATCAATAAATTATATTTTAACCCATTTCCTCTGTCTCCTCTATAATGCAGGTACATCGTTGTTTGTTAGCATATTCATGGCTTTTCTATCATTTTTAACATTCAACATAATCATGGCGAGGAGAAGAAGAAAATAAGATGCCGCAAGCCTTTGAGAAAGATAACTGCGGATTGCTCAACCCCAGACCTATTAATCATTCTAATCTTTGTATAAACGTAAATTACCTTATCTTCGGATTTTACTTTGTATTATTCTCGGTATTCGCGCAAAAATTTCGATATTCGCTATGCGCTCGGCTTGTAATAATACGGCTAATCCCCTAGCCGGTTTAGTAAATAAATAAATAAATAATTTTAACACTTAGAAATTGAAATTAACTGCTGAACTATCATATACTTATTATGTAACTTTAACATATCTTAAGAATGAAGACAAAGAAGAGCAAACAGGACCAATAAGACGAAAGTTTGAGTTGAAGTTAATTTAAGAGTGGAATCATAGAATCCCAGATGCTCACCCCCTAATAAGGCAAGAAGGGAGGTAAGTGTCCAAATAAGCGAAGCCAATAAATAAAGAGAATAGTATTTAGGGTTAGAAATTATTATTAAATTATTAATAAACTATTTTAGTATTTGTGTCTATGAGTGAAAAGCTATGCAAAATACTAGCTAGCTATCAAAGCCGTATTCATTATTGAAACTGTGCCCATTATTTCTGTAAAATGAGTCAACTGAATGTTTTTATGGAACTTATTGCTATAATTAAGATCCTGTAATTATTGAAAATAACTGGTACAAGAGAGAAACGAGTAATATCGATAATTACAACAATCAATTAAAATAATTACCGAAAGTGTGCTGCCGTACATAAAATTGCATGTTATTGTGACGCCTCTTCGCAAAATTCATTTATTACTTCGTGTCTTACGTGATAAATTAATGACCATCGAACGTTTTAGACGACCGAGAGGAATCGAGGTACAGGCAATTGCAAATTCAGAAAAACAACCTCGAGATTAATTAATCATTTAAATTTGTTATATGTTTGTACAGAAGTAATTTTGTAATTGTGTACTCTGGGTGGCATGACACATAAGATAACACTAAGAGAGAAAAATCGCAAACGGCGTAAAAGTTATAAAATTCTACAATTTTACCCCAGAAGAATATAAAGCAATCATGGTAAATGCTCAAAATCTGGCTGTCAACCACACAATTTGCTTATGAATAATATAATCAAATAGCAACTTAGTAACAATAATATAACAATAGTAACAATAATTTAATAATTATACCGTTCCAAAGTTAGGAAATGAAAAAATTTTCTCATCGTTTTTTCTTGATTACCCAATCGATACGCCATGCAATCTTTTATGTATATCCCAGATTATCCTATTAAAATATTAGAAAATGATCATTAAAGCTGTAATAAATGCATAATAAGCATAAACTTCATCAAATAAGATTTATGAAACGATAAATGTACAGATAGCAATCGTAAAATTCAATTTTATAATCTGTGAACTAATTTATAATCTATAGATATGTTCTTGTCTGTTCCCATACTTTACGAGATAGAAGTCATGTGAATGGCTAATTTTTATTAAACACAATAGAAACGGCATTGTACTCAAAGAAATTGGTTATATAATAACACTTTGGCTGCTAGGAGGAGTTTATTCTTATTGAATATTTATTTAGGAAGTTTGCAGTTTATTCGTGCATAAAAGAATAATTTTATGGTGTAAAAATTATTTTATCGTATAATACACTACCACCAACTTCGGAAAAACACTTATTTTTATGATAAATTAATGAAACAAAACGGCTATGGAAATCCAAAGATAATTCTTTTTAAGAATTTTAGAAGTTTAGTGATATTTAGAACATACTACAGTCAACATTTTCTTTCCGTTCAAAAAATTAAAACATTTTTTTAATGAATATAATTCATTCTTTATTTAATATGTAAACTTTACAATAAATATTTTTGAACTCTCTTTAGGGTAAGTTATAGTAATTTCAATTCTAATTGGCCCGCCTAGGTCTTTGTTTAACGATATAATCTTACTTGAATAACCATAAGTTCGTCTGCTTTCTAGAGCTCATGTATTCAATAATTCGATGAATATTACTCGAAGTGTTAAGAAAAGGCGGTGATGCTGCATTTAACTTATCGTGTTGCATAAGCACATAATTGAAATCATTCGAAAGTAACACCCAATAAATAAATCAGTTTACCTTCCATGTAGATTGCAAAGAATTTAGGAAGGTACTGACAAAAAAAAACAAATGCGCGCTCTATGGGAGGTCTTCTATTTCTGGTACCCGTGCAGTACAATAAGATAACGATAAATATTCTGTTAGTCATAAAAAATATAGACAATAGCGACACCCACACAGACACGGTCGCCCGTGTTCAATCGAAAGCCCCGAGGGCCCCGAGAGCTAGCTGGCTGGGGACTCTGGACTAGTTTTTGGCTGAACGAAACATCGGAAGAGTTTTGTTGCTATTATTATATTATATTAGCATTTAATAACACACAATGGTTTTGCCGCTATTTGTTCTGATGTCTTGAACATCGGACAATCATCGACTGAATATCATTAATAGGATTTTGTTTAAACTTATTGTCTTCAAATAATATTGAATTTCAAAAATAAAATGTAGAAAAAATATGTTGCATATGGATGATTGATGTTGTTCGGACGTCTTTTCGTTTTATTAAATTGGCCATGAAAGTGACAAAACTTCAGGACATTAAGCTTTACACGGAATGGTTGCTACCCCTGGTAGAGGGGATAGCGGAGTGTTTTAATGGAACTAGTTATTCACTTCAAAAAGTAAAGTCCGCTTAACAACATGTAAATCACAAATAAAAATAAATATATCTTTCTTCATTTATAACTTAGTAACAAATCAGTGATTGGAATTAGAACTGCAACAAATACATAATATACAAACAAATCAGTGTTTAATACAGTCCACAGCTACAAGGGTTAAATTATAACCCAACAACCTGAGTATCGAAGGAGAGTTTTAATACATGTTATAACTACGTAGCAAAAGTACAAATGTAGTATAGAGTAAAGTGAGGTACAAAAGCCCAATTTGTACCATGAAAATGAAACCAACTACAACTATCTGTCTATCAAATAGCACGTATCGAAAGAACACTCTGTTCAGTAAAATTCACAGATACTTTATCTTCGTAAAAATATGTTTTTTTGCTAATCCTGATCTTAGAGAGTCGGCCAGGAGGCAAAAAACACACAATTTTATTTTTAATTTTAAACACGTTTTACAGAATAATTGCTGTTTTATTTAACCAAGGCGATTGAGTTTAATTCTTAGGTGTAAAAACAAAATTAAAATTCGTAATTTAAAAATTCTGTTTACTTAAAAATATATTCAGGCAACTAAACAATGGTGTTAGGAAACTAATAACGCAAGAAAATGCTTATGTTAAAAAATTGACTACTTGACCGTTTATCTCGTGGTAGCGGCGATGAGCCCGATATAAGTCTATTTTTTAACCCTTTTCCATTTACTTTAAAATTATTGCTATTTTTGAGTTAATGATATTTTACCCGCAGATCTACCCTACATGCAATATTACATGTGTCTGATCTTAAACAGAAGAAAATCTCACTTCTAGTAATTTTTAATAATTACTATTTTATAATTTTTAATGAGTAATTTTAAGAAATTTTTGTTTTGTTTTATTTTATGTAGCAAATTATATACACTATGTAAAATGTATCAAAAATGATAACTTCATAATAAAATATTAAAAAATTAAGTTACTAATTAGTTTTAATAGCAAACAAAATCTAATGTTATTTGAAGTATATTTACAAATGCAAAAGTGAATTTATGATAGTCAAGATAGATTTGCACTAATTTATGTAGTATTTTATTGGCATTTGACCACAAATCTCTTAACTAGTACATCTCGGTTCGTTTATTGACGTGGCGTGGGATCTGCGAACCATTGGTCGTATTGCCTAAAGATTGATTTGCGATTCGCAACGCTTTCTGAGCATGTTTCGCCGCGTAACGTAACGCGAGACCATAAAACTATGGACGAAACATTATAATATATATATATATATATATATATATATATATATATATATATATATATTAGGGTGGTCCTTAAAATGGTCATTTTCGAATTTACTTGCTCCCGGGGGCTCAAATGGTTCCAAATAGATGAAAAACAATTCTCTGAAAGTTTTAGCTCTTAATATTAACGTTTAGATAGAGCGCAATTCAATCAAAGTTTTGTATGGAAATAGCATGGAAAAATTTTCAAAAATTTTAAAAATGTTTTTTAGATGTATTTTAACGAACAAATGAATGAATAAAACTTATTCATTTGTCACTAAGTTACACCTAAAACATTTTTTTTAAATTTTCAAAATTTTTTTCCATGCTCTTTCCATACAAACTTTGATTGAATTGCGCTCTATCTAAATGTTAATATTAAGAGCTAAAACTTTCAGAGAATTGTTTTTTATCATTTTGGAACCATTTGAGCCCCTGAGGGCAAGGAAATTCGAAAATGACCATTTTAAGGACGACTCTAATATATATAATGATAATTATACAAGATTGAATAATCCATTTTTTAGCATAACATTTCTTGAATCACTCATTGTCAGAGTAAAAACATTCATAACGAGGCTCAGGGTATTTTTCTCCGTACTAAATCGAGCACTGGTCATGGTAATAACGTGGATTTGAAACTACTGGTTCTGAGTTGTATACCCATCTTGACCAGGTAGATATAAAGCAGTAAAAATATTAGATTTTTCATAGATCTCAAATATGACATGAAATAAAAATAACCTCTCGGAAAATTGCTGCAATATATATTTATATTACTATTATAATTATATGTGCTTTATGAAAAGTGCTGATCACACATTTTCATTCTATGAGATGTTGTGATGATATAGCATAACTACGTTTATTATTATAGATGGCAGCCGTATGAATTTTATTATTACAATTTCTATAACAGTAATGATTTCACTTGGAAATATATTTGCTATCTATCAGTGTCATACTGCTTAACATTAAGCTGTTCAAAGCGCGTTTCGTACCTGGGATGGCTGTTTCAAAAGCTATCCAAACTTACTTACGGGTCAGCCAGCTCAAAATTAAAATCAATTCAAAAGTTAAACTTTTATCATTAGGGTATGGAAAAATCTATTCTACGATGCGAAAATGTTTGAAAGGCTCTGTATCGGCCTAGCCCAAAGAGTCAGAGTATCGCACGATCCCCGCGTCAAGAATATTCGTATTAATTTAGTATTGCAGAAAGCACGCGATTCTAATACAAATGCAAACCGTATTGAAAAACACTCAGAAATTTTGTAATTCAGTCAATATATTACACATTGCACAATAACCTCAAGTGGTAGTCGCATAATACTTTAGGTATTTCGTATCGCCATCAAAATGAGGTATTGTAACTGGTCACGGAAAACATTTACAAAGATATTATAATAATTTTATTACGTGTTCCACGCTATCGTCTTCTTGATTTAGTTGCCTATACATCAAGTGCGCGTTGCAACAACCATAACTTTATCATTAGATATCTACTGACACGGAAAAAATTGACTTATAGATATATCTTTGGGATAAAAGAAAATACTAACTAAATTAATTGATGAACCAAACGCTATGAAAATACATGTCATCGACATATGCATGTACAGATGTATATATCTATAATACATATAATATATGTGTGGACGTTTATGATCATGAAGTATTTTTCTACATCCCTTCTATATATTTATCAGTTTTTTTTAATTTTTAAATTTAACATTTCTAAGACCGTAGTCAAAAAAATGAGGCATTTTCAAGGATTGAGACTTTTAGTTAAACTATGAATTCAAAATTTTTAAAAACGATCGACTTCGAGCGGCCCTTCTTTAAAAAAATGTACTAAAGTTTGTTGGCAATTTCACTAAAAGTTGGCGCATTTAATCAAAATTGTAAAATAAATAAAATTGATTATTTTATAATAGTAAAATTTCGAGTTAAAAAATAAAAACCTAAAAATAACACGTATTCTCTAGTGCATTTCGCTTAAAAACAGTTCAAATTATTGTTGCGCGCGCAAGCTTAATGCGCATGAATTGGTCGCAATTTTACCAAAGCTCTATGCTGCACTTAAAAGCTCATAATTTTCAATCAACTTCAAATATATTTTTGTCTATTTTTTCCAGGATAGTTATGGTCAATTCTATCACTCACTTTTGGCTTGACGTTAATTTCACTCTGACACTCTGTATGTAGAACGACCATAGTTGTTATAACAAAGAGAGAAAAAAAAATATATTCAACTCACAAGATATTTTTTTTTATAAAATTATATAATAAAGCAGGTTTTCAAAATTTATTTTGAAATTAAATGACGGCGATAACTTAAAATTTTTCCACCTTAACTAATTCAAAATTCTGCTCAATGACCATAACTTTTTTTTAGAAACATCCACAGATTTTTCAACTAATTTATCTGAAATCTATTAAGTATTATAATCAGTAATGAAGATCAGTACAATAGCCTATGAGATTATGAGTTTGTTCTATTGGTTTTATCTTTAACTTTCCGTACAAGGAAGTTTTGCCAGGCTTGATCGCACAGCAAATACATGACATTTTGCCAGTATTTAGTGGCATTTTGTATGAAAACTAGGACGTAACATAGTATTGGTTGACATAAATCGCAATTATATATTGATATTTAATTTCTCCAAACATATCTTGTTCACAACTATGGGAATTATATGCCAAATCAAACATTCTCGAAACTTAACGAAAAATTGTTCCAAATTGGTTCATGAAGATGATGACTTCACCGCATTTCGACTCATTCAGACAAGTAAAAAATATGTCATATATTCTTCCAGTTCTTATTATTATAAGAACTGTATTGCCAACGCCAGAACACTACTAACCAAAGTTATACCAAAGTTTGATCAAAATGAAGGTTCCAATAGAAGACCTAATCACTATCAACGGTCAGACGTTGAAGTTTTACTCTTATTCCTGAAGATTTATTTGCGTTTCTTTTGGGGAGGAAAAATTATGGTACATTAATAATATTAAATTAAATATCTATCTTGTTTGTGTGGTTTTACCATACTGGCACTGAATGAAACAGATTCAGATGTAGATGTTTGAATAATATAAAATCAAGTTGCATACGTTTGCATCCTGGAAATTAATATAAGTGTTAAGTGGCAGGCTATTGGTATTACAAAGTACCCTGTTCGCCACATATTTACGATCGTCCGCCGTTTAAGTTTAACTAAAGATTATCTAAGGTATCTCGAAGCCCTCGAGTCGGTCCGGTGGCCGTTGCTCAATATTGGATCACGTACAGGCGTTTGATACCGTGCGCGCGCAGATTAATATCATTTGTTCGGAGTTATTTATGAGTGGTGCGTTCGGCTGTAATAGATATTTTATACATAAGGATTATCTGTTACATTCAATGTAACTTACAATCGGTTCTCACGGACTGCATTGATTTTTCTCCGATTTGGTATTTACCTTTGCACTATTATATATATGCACACGTGCTTTTTAATGCTTGTAGTTTATGTTTGATTATATGACAAATTGTTGTCGAAAGATTAACGAGCTTCACGGAATGATAATAAATATTGCTCGTTTGTGCTATGTGATATATGCCAAGGGAGATAATCGTGCAGAGGTAATTGATTGATGCATATTAATTGAAAGAAATGACTTCAGAATGTTATGATTAGAAACAAAAACATAATGATATTCTGCCTATTACAATAAATGTATACTTATTTTCAAATTTCAGACCTTGACCCTCTTAGAATTCTTATATTTATTATTGTTATGTCATAAATATTTTCCAATATTTTCTAATTTGTTTTATAGATATATGGAAACATTTTATACGTTGTATTATTATTCATAAAATTAAATTAATTTTACTAAAAGACGCTCACAAATAATACATCAAGAACACAATTATATTGTGCAATAAAATACGTAGAGTTAATTCAATACATTAGCAGTTAAATTTTGAATTATTTAATTTTAATTTTATTGGTTATTTTATTTTCAATTACACGAGCTTTCTATTATTCGAATTCGAAGTACTAAAAATCATATTAATCATACATTATCAAATTATTTTATTATATAAATAATATATCGTATAATTATTTGATATTGTTTAACTTAATTATACATCTACTCTGTTTAAAAATTCGATTTATGAATATGTAATAAAAACTAAGCAATGCATAATATGAAATATGCAATAGACTTTGATATATAATAATTATATTTATATTTTAAGCTATAATTAAGCTTTGCTAGTTTTATTTTTGATAGTGATACCACATAATAAAAAGTATTATACAGTATGATACAATAAAAAATTTGGCAAATTTTCATATTATATTTCCGTATGATATTCTATCGTGCATCAACAATAAGTTCTCACAGGTAAATCTAACATGCATGCATAAATAAATATCGGCGCACCTTTGACTAAGAAAAGATAATTCATCCTCATTTGCATTTGGAAATTGTTTAGTCGATAAATGATCATTTTATTTCGTGTTTGTAGGTGGCCTGCAAAATTTTAGCTCTCTCCTTAATTCAATGCAGACAGACTTGTTGCACAAGACAAGCTTCGGAATTGTAATAGACAGATTTATGGCAAATCTGAGAATGAGATTCACCTCTTTGTATGTTAATTTATTTAGTTTTGCATAACATAGCTTATTCCACCCAAAAATCTAGACCAAAGATGCAATTTATATAACTTTTCTCCTTTCACATTCATTTTGAGTTATAGCGTCATATAATTCTATTGAGTTTTCTGTACTCAATCGTCAGTGAAAAGTAATTAGATTTTGGAAAAATTTTAAACGCCCATTGCTTACGTTATCGTCCAAAATATTTAACCTTTAAAAAAAGCAGAATTTATATTATCCTGGTATTGCAGTAAAAACTTTTGTGAAATATATATGGCAACACTTAGAACTTAACAGTTTCATAAAAAGTGTTGTGATGAAAATTCTGCGTGCTGTTGCAGCTTTTTAGAAGGCAACCCAACGATTGGTTTATCTATATTTAAGAGATTTTTATTATTATCATTTTTCTAATATTGACTATGTAGTTTGAATCGGATGGAGAAGAGATATTTTCACTTGTAAACATATTTATCTGCATTTTTAAGTAAAAACGGATATCACTACTGCTCGGTATCGGTAGAATATGAACCACAGACAATTCTATAAATAGGTTTATTCACTTGTGCATGTAACAGTTATATAAAACATATAAATGACATCGATGAGCTATTTATAGTGTAGCAACTTTAATCAAAACCTGATAAATGATGATGAATCTTTTGTGAAACGCGGTTGGCAGGATGAATATATAATAATCGTATTGAGTGAGAGACTTTCTAAATCCCGAATCTGATAAAATATCTATAAAAAAACTAATTCGCTTTAGCCAAAAGCTCAATTTTATCTGCAGTCAATAAGTACATTTCTTATTGCAAGATAATCGTTTGCCTAATCTTTTAGTAGTTCCACCTTAAACAATAAAATGACCCACACTAAAAAGTAAATGGTTAAAATATTTTTGCGTTTTAAAAGCATAAAAAAAGGATGAGACTTAATATTTATGACCATGCCAATTATGATCAGATCTAAACCAAAAGTTTCATTAATTTACGAAATTTCATTTCAATCTAGAATTATTAAATTCACAATTTAACGGATTTTAATTCTTATGAACATGTCGCAATTAATAATTTATTCCACACATTCATAAATAAAATAAATAAATTTTGCCAATTAGATGCAATTAATTCCAAAAAGTAATTAAGATATTGATGTATTTATTCATAAGGATGGTTATAAATCACAATATAGATATGATGCAGAGCAGAAAAATGCTTTTAATTATTATATTCCCATAGAAAAGTCGACATGTGAGCCGTTGCTCATGACACTTTTTGCATAAATGAGCAATAATTTTAATAAGACAATAAAATAAAACGTAAATGGCTTCTTGACATACTATTTTGATTTATTACAGATGAGGGCATAGCTTTGAAAACTAGGTCATATATCAAGTTTAGTTAGAAACACAAGTCACTAATAAAAATTATAAAGCATCGTTTTTATTCATTGCAATTTGTTATTGTACTATATTCGAATTATATAATATATAATATTTATATACCATATTATGCCTGTGTGTTACAAACTTCATGTAATGCATGATCTATATTGATATTAGGCATTAATAAAGAATAATTTCTATTGTACGTGAATTTCATTTTATCAACTTTATAGACATTATTAACCAGATTTAGATATACGTCCATAAAACTATGCTTCCAAATGAAACGCAATAAAAATTCAAAATAAACCCCCCAAAGTATGTTCGAAATTGGTGGATTCATAAAGATACGGTGAATAATAAAATACGAACACAAAAGTACAAAAGTCTCCTCCAAGATCAACCATATTCCATTAACAAAAAGTTCCGCCAGAATACTACTATCAGGGCCAGGTTAAAATCAAAGATCATTCTACGTCTTATCTCAAAATCTCTTTCAATGGTCAGATGAATTTTAAAGTCCCTTTTTATTTCTAAAATCTTACTTTTTTATCCATTTAGGATAGATGTAAAAATCGTATAATAATAATTAAAAAAATTGAATTTAATAGAAAATGCAATTATAATAATATGTGGAGCAAATATATAAGAAAAATTAATTAATGTATATTGTATGTTTCTTATAATATTGTTTTTGAGTTAAATCTATAATCTCATATCAGTAAATAAGTAAAGAACTTTTCTGTAACTCCAGTGAATCGCAGTGTTTAAAAATGAAAATTTTATGACAAAAATTATTTAATGTTTTATGCTATTTTTTAAACAACTAATGACGTCATCCTAGAGAATAAGTAGTTAATTTGAAGGTGAGAATAATTATATCATCCCTGTAGCAAAATTATTCAATACATTTAATTTGAATTTGAATTAGGAGATAAGTTTTT
>NW_020537452.1:0-22219 GCF_003426905.1 Ctenocephalides felis
TTCAATGCACAACATTGGATCTGTTTGCCCCCGGGATAAAAAAGACCAGGCGACAAAATTTTGAAAAGCGACAAGAAAAACACACTTTTACGATGATGAATTAGCTGAGTGATTTACTGAACATAGTCAGATAGTTGTTTGTTTGATATATGTTAATTGTTGTGATGCAATTGGATTGGTTTTTACAATGTAATTGCTCAAAGTCAAATTGGCATCTTTGTGCCCCATTATACCCCATACGTTTTATGCCAATTGTTAATATGCAGAAGACTACAAGTGTTTGCTACTTAATTTTGTTCTATTTTGATCTTCAAAATGTTAATATTTTTGTTGTAGTATATTTTCTTGGTAGGTATACAAAGCTTGATTTAATATTCTTGTGCTATTTTATAATTATACTAAATTTCGAATATTTAATTAAATTTTATTCTACTTATTCCTCCCCGAGATTGCTAAACGTAATTAACCTAAAATTAGAAACTAGCGGTGTATAGTATCGTGTCTTGCGGCAAATTTCAGGAACATCCCGTACCAAATTAAAATTTTGAAAATCTGAATTATTTTTGATATTTAAAAAAAATGGCTATTAAAAAAATTATACTAATTTTTTTTTCCAAACGCAATCGTTTTATCAAGAGAAGCAGTAAGTTTTTTGCATCATTCAAATCGGTCGCTTAGTTCTCTCAAAAACTGCATTTTTTGCACATTTTGCTCCGCATCTTCAAAACGGCTGGACCTGCTTTTTACAAAAACTAATAACCACTTTTCTCCATCATTACAAATTAAATGTTCTTTGAATCATTCGAATCAGATGCTCTGCTCTCTCAAAAACACGATTTGTATTTTCTGCACACTTTGCTCTTTATCTCCGTAACTGCTGGACCTGCCTTTGCCAAAAACTACTCAAAATGACGAAAAAATGTGGACACACAAAATACACACACATCTATTTGTTGTGAGGTATGCCAAAATGTTCAGAAACCTTCAAAACGTGAAGCAAAAATTTTCATTTTCGATGTTCGGCCCTACGGAAAGTTATAAAAGTTCAGTTGGTACACATTGACATTGTTGATTTTATTACAAATTTTATTGCATAACTTGATGCAAACCTAATAATTTTTTTTTTTGATTTACTAAAACAAAACCAAAATTTTTCCGTTGGTCTGAAAGACGAAGGGAGCTGAAAAATGGTTCAGAATTAGATTCTGCTATGCAAAAAATTTTATAAAGTCATTGAAATCATAATTCAGTAATTATTGCTTATGATAAATTAAAATCTTAAAATGTGCTCTCCTTAAAATTTATATCTAAATATTATTATTATCCCACTCAAAGTCCTCCTGTCGGCCGGATAGCTTTCGCCCGATTTCAAAATAATTTTGCGGCCGGCGGCTGATGATGGATTCGCGCTTGGCTGCACCAGGGGCAAACACATTCGATATATACGATATTGCTTCACATGAAATAAGGAGAATAAATAACATCGATTCTAACAAGACATTGCGAGATTTATTCTATACTTCGATTGTCATGGTGGTATTCTTTTCATTGTTCGATTGATTCTTTGGAAATGATACATGTCGCACGATTTGGTTTGATGTCGGTCTATAGCGCAGTGTCATCTTTGTAAATGATGAAAATAAAATTTGTAAATTTCTGAATCCACACTTTATGTACCCAATATTTTAAATATTGATCAATGTTGTAATTTAAACCAGTATCAGGATAAATGAATGAGTTAACCCTCAATAGGTCTTTTATTCTTATATTTACTGCGACTGTAGAACATAAACTTTTATTTTTAGGTTTGCTAAAATTCCATTACCCGAGTAAATCACAATTCCATGTGCGTTTTTCTGTAGAAATCGAAAACAATAATGCTTTCGTAAGGTTGTTACCGTTGCTTGGCATTATTCTCATGGGTTAATGAGACGCATTAAGTCTTCGCAAAGTTATGAAATATTGAAATGTTGCCTCTACTTACATAGATTTCTTTGTAAATAAAATCAAGAGTATTACATAAAATTGAAATATTCATATTATTATATTATATGCAATGTGTCATTTGCCCAAGAATTAGAAACTGAGAAAAAATAGACCTATAAACATATCGTATTGCAGAAATAACTGACAAAATAAAATTGCCTGGTTAATTTCAATATCGAGCGCAAAAATTATGTAAATAATAATTTTCAGATTCTTTGGTTCCCCAAATATTCGATTCTTTTAAAAAACAAATATTTAAATAATTGAAGTTTTATATCTATATACACTAGTAAATCTACTTGTAGAGCTATTACTTCAGGCATGCCTTAAGGTAGTATTTTAGGGCCAATTTTATTTTCCATTCATACTTATGATATGAATGCAAAAATCAATACACACTTGCAGATGTGTGATTTTCAAATGAATTAAATTTGCTAAGTGATTAAGAAAAGGCTGCAAGTCCTTTGAATCAAATTTTAAAATATGCAAATAAAAGGTATATAAAAATTAATGTTGATAAAACAGAGCCTTATATTCTTTACTAAACCAAAAATTAATGCAATAAAATAAATTATCTCTACACATTATTAATACAATTTTTCACTCAAAAGCTATAGCCAAAAACCATAAATTTCAGAAAAAAGATTTTACAATTAAAATACAATAAAAATGACACTTTTAAAAAATAGTAAAGTTATTTACATATATTGTCATCATCCAAAATGACGACAATGAACCCTTGTATCACTTAACTAATGAGTCACAAATAATATTTTCTTTGCCTTTGTTTTTTTTCTGCGGTCAATTCTGGTATGACAAGATATTTCGGAGAAACTCGCCAAAATCTTTTTTTTGAAGTTGAGTTGTTATTCAACTGCAAAGCCAATGACCTTAGAACATTTCACTCGGATTCACTTAACACAAAAAAAATTTACAGATTTTTTTCATGAAATTTCGATCGCGAATTCAAGCACGTAGGTACAAAAATATACTTATACTGAATAAATAAAATAAAGGAATCCAGAGATATTTTGCACACAAACCATCTTAAATTTTTGAATATTTTGAGCCATCTCCATACAAATTGTTTTATATGTTTACTTAACAATACTTGACAATTTTTTTATTTATTTCTCCCAGATTCCTTTTTACGATTTTACGATCCTGCAATGAAAGATTTGCCTTTGTAAAGCCGACAAATGAGCTTTCAAACATTTGTCAAGATTTATCTATAAGTATTAATAAATCATACAACAATATTTCTGGGTCATGGCTTCTTAAACCGCATATCTTCTTCTTGCAGAAGCTGTAAATATAAATAGTACATTGTTGTACTTGGTAGATTGATTATTTGATATTGATGGTGAACTGGATAATAATTGTAATGGATTTAAAAATAATTTTATTTTAATTGCAACATTCTAAAAAATCCAAAAATTACTTAGAGACAAGAAGACCCCCAAAATTTTTATATCCAAAGATACCTTTACCTTCCATTTTTGATTTTTACATGAGTCGCCCATATGTGAACAAATTCAAATAGCAATTATAAGTTTTTTTTGCTTACATAATAAATAATAAAAATTGCATACAATATACATATGAGTATGTATATATATATATATATATATATATATATATATATATAATATACATATTGTGGCAGTGTCATGGTTGCATTAACAATCAAACTAAGAAAGTGTATAATTGAATGATCATTGACAATGCTTTATTGTTAATGTTGCAATACAAGTATATAATTACTCAGAGTTGTTATAACAAATGCTAAGTGGCATTATAGAGAAAATTGTAGTTGATTCATGAGGCTTTTCCGGAAAACCGAAGAGAAAATATTAAGTCTATTCATAAACTTCCTGGTTTTTGTTGGTGGAGTTTTAATTTTTATTAATTAGTAATTGCTGGTATTTATTATTATATAACACAAATTATAAACAGGAACACCTTAAACCTAGGGCGTAATTTTCAATTGATCTTCGATTTTTCACATCATCATCTTAAGAAAACGTGCAAAATATTGTACTCGTCTAAAATTAATATAAGGTTGTCAAATATCTCCCTTCCGCCTTTTTGTATTATAAACCAAGAGCAAAAAAGCGGAAGGGAGATATTTGACAACCTAATATTTTGTGCAAAATGCTGTTTTTAAATATCTCAGCCAATGTAAAGTAATATAATTATTACATATTTACGTTGCCAAAGGATTAGTATAAATTGGATTGATACAAATTTATCTTACAACGTGATTTGCATTTAAATTATTGAACATTATTTACTCATGTATCTCCTGAATTTCAATTTACATTTAGGTGTGGAATACACGAAATCAAATGAAAATTATTCCACGTTCGATTTATTTTAAAACACAAAAATCATTGCCCTCAAAAATATTTTTGGACATGTCTCAAATTGATGGATTGTAACAAAAATACTCAGAAAATTAGTTGTAATACCAAAATGTAGAGTCCATACAACAAATAGTAGATCTTTCACAAGTATGTTCCAAAATAATTTCCAAACCCTAAATTACACCATTTGACAACTACAATCCTTCAATTTCGCAAATCCGATTGCACCTTCAGTCACATTATAACCACAATAATTACAAAGACAATTTCACAGAAAAAAAACTAAATTGGCAGAACTAGAAGATTAATCCATAAGCCATTATTACAGTTCGAAATAATCATTTTACACATTGACCTGATTTGATTTCTGATAATTGCATAAATTTTGGAAATTATATGTATCTTAGAAATATCTTTTTTCTAGCATTCTCATTTTTTTGCATTTGTTTTTTTTAAAATTTTATTTTATAGATATGTGAAGAACAAAAATGCAGACTGTAAATAATAAACTGAACTCAGATTTTTATCCAAACTAAGCTTAGATTTGTTTATTTATTTTAATAAAATCTATTATTTTCTAATTTTCCATTCTCAATAATAAATAATTTTGTATACAATGATATTTTTAAATAAATTAAGCTGGTTATTATATCTTACTTAAAAATTTGGATCTTAGAAATATCTATTTCTAGCATTCTAGAATAATTTTCTTTGATTTTTTTTTGAACAGCTTTATTTTATAGAGATGTAAAGAACAAAAATAAGAAACAAACTAACTAAATAAAAACTGAACTGAAAGTTTTATTCAAACTTATTTAGATTTTTTTATTATAAAATTTAGAATCAATATAGGTGTTTTATAATTTTAAGAGATAAATCTAGACTTTAAACAATAAACTAAACTAGTGGGGTGGGTGGCATCGTGCCTTAAGGCAAATTGCTGGAACTTCCCGTACCGTAACGAAATGTTCGAAGAATACAGAATGTTTTCAAATAGATTATTATGAATATTGTAACATTGTCTAATATTTATAAGAATTGTATAAACTGAATTGCAGAGTTGAAATTATTTGTTTAAAGCATATTAGAACTATAGTCAGAATGAAAAATAAAATCTGAATTATTTTCAATATACAAAAAATTAAAAAAAAAAAAAAAAATTAAACAAAATTTTTTTTTCCAAATCAATTATTTTGTTAAGACAAGCAGAAAGTTCTTTGAATCAATTGAATCGGACGCTTAGTTCTCTCAAAAACTGCCATTTTTTGTACATTTAGCTCCGTATCTTCGAAATGGCTGGGCTTGCCTTTGCGAGAAACTAATAACCACTTCTCCCAATCATTACTAATTGAATGTTTTTTAGATCATTCAAATCGGATGCTCCGTTCTCTCAAAAACTCGATTTATATTTTCTGCACTCTTTCCTCTTTATCTCCGTAACTGCTGGACCTGCCTTTGTCAAAAACTAATCAGCACATCTCCTCATCAATAGGAATCGAATGTTTTTTGAACCATTCAAATCGGTTGATCCGTACGCCCGAAAACGTGGGCGAAAAATTGTATCCATACATACATACACACACACACACACATCCATTTTTTTTGAAGTATGCCAAAATGTTCAGAAACCTTCAAAATGTCGAGAAATGTAAAAATTTTCAATTCCGGCCCATTACAATAACTTACCCTACGGGAAGTTAATAGAAAGTTTTATCCAAAATTAGCTAGAATTTTCATTACAAAATTTAGTAACTTAGTACACGTTTCAAATAAATTTAAGAGAAAAAAATTAGAATTTTCTTTATCCAAGATTACTTAGTTTTTATATTACAAATTCAAGAATTCACGTTTTATATAAATCTACTTACAATATCACCTCCTCAGTCTAATTATAACCACAATAATTACAAAGACAATTTCACAGAAAAAAAACAAAATTGGCAGAACTAGAAGATTAGTCCATAAGCCATTATTATTACAGTTCGAAATAATCATTTTACAATCGTGTCGCATCTGGCAAAATGATTTGACCTGATTTGATTTGCGATAATTGCAAACTTTTCCATTCGAGAAAAAACTGAATTTATGCAATCTGTGGAGAATTTCTTATGAAAGAATTCTTGTGACAATGCAATGCCATATGTGGGAAAAATTTAGTAAAACAATAGAGGACGAGAATTAGTTAATGAAATGGTAATAGACAAATGGAATAGACATTTTTTTTAATTTTATTTGTATGATTGTAAAAGTCTGCAAAGATGCATATCAATAATCAGCAATTTTATATCATATTTATTAACTTCCCGAAGGAGAAGTTTATGTTTTCATCAAAAAATCCGATTCGCTAATTTTATGTTTTCTCGACGTTTCAAGCCATTCTGAATCGAATGAGACCAAATTTGGAAAAAGTATGTGTGTGTGTGTGTGTGTGTGTGTGAACAGATTTTTTGCCGTAAATCGACGTTTTCTCCAAAACGGATGGACCGATTTCAAAAATTTAAAAGCCATTCGATGTATCTCGATGAGAACTAGCGTTTATGAGTTTTGTGCGGCAATCGGCCAAGCCGTTTCTTTGTAATTTGAAAAAAAGTGTTAAACTTTTCGTCCACATTTAAGCTCATCCTACCGAACCGATTTTAAAAAATCGGAAACTGTTCGTAAGATATCAGTTGGGAATGATACTGATTAGTTTTAGGTGAAAATCTACCGAGCCGTTTTCTTGTAATTAACTGTTGAAAAAAAATTTAGGGTGATTTTTATGGAACTTTGTTTGGTGATATATATCATGGTCTTATAGAACTTACTGAATTATTACGGCCTTACGACAAGTAGTTTAATTTTAAAAATTCATCAAAGTTTGAGAAAATGAGTAGTTTTTTTTTGACGTTTGTTAAAAATTAAATTAGATGATTTAGTTGGTATAACGATAGTGTACTTGGTCTTGAACATAGTAAACCATTAAAGTCATACGGAAACTGGTTCAATTATAATTATTGATTAATTAAAATGATTGATTTTTGAAAATTTGCTTTTAGAAAATACTCCGAGTTAACGTGTTTGTTCATTCGTTTGCAATGATGTGTAATAAATCCACTCGGAATACTTTTAATCACTCATAAATTAATTTATTTTTTATTAATTAAGTCGATTATTTACACATATCGGGAAGTTCATGTAACTTGCCTCAAGGCTAAGTACCAAACCAACTAGTTTTTATTATTTTTTGTGGATATCTGTTAAGTTTATTAATGACAATGTCAATTACTTATGTTAATGAAGAAATTACTTAAACCCACAACAACAAAGTATATATGCAAGTGATGTACAACAAGTTCATTACAAGAAGCCCAACACCATGTTCGACAAAACAACAATGTAAAATATATGTCATACAATTTCTACCGAGTTGGCAGAGGAATTATCCAAGGCAGGCGACAAAGTGATTAATTTCTAGTAGGAGTTATAAATAATATTGATCATCTTTGAATCTCACGTCTTAAGATCTTAAGATCAGTCACTTTTTTACAATGCATTCGACGTTGACGACCTCGATGAAGATGATGCCGTGATAAAGAAAAGTACATTTATGCAAGAACTTAACTTCTCAAATGTCATGGTTAAATAAATGATGCACTCTTTAATATAACGCGTTCCGTGTAATTTGCTGACATAATGGACTGAGGAATCGAGGAGAGAACGAGAAAGGACTTTTATTATTTGAATTATTGATATATGATAATTATACATTTTAAACCATTTTCATCATTTTTTATGGTTCCGGGCCAAGCGCCTCGGGCTATCAGTTCCGTAAATTTCATAGTTGCCAATCATCAGTCAATCTCTCAAAAACTCGACTTTTTTTCTGCACTCTTTGTATCTCCAAAACGGCTAGACTTGCCTTTGTCAAAAACTAATAACCACATCTCCCTATCAATGGGAATCATTCAAATCGGTTGATCCGCGCCCGAAAAAGTGGAAGAAAAATTGTATCCATACATACATACACACATTCATTTTTTTAAGGTATGCCAAAATGTTCAGAAACCTTTAAAATTTCGGATCCATCGATTTGAATAGTTCAAAAAACATTCGATTTGTATTATTATGGAGATGTGCTGATTAGTTTTTAGCAAAGGCAGGTCCAGCCATTTTGGAGATACGAAACGAAGAGTGCTGAAAATAGAAATCGAGTTTTTGAGAGGACGGTGCATCCGATTTGAATGATCTAAAAAACATTCAATTTGTAATGATTGGAAAAAGAGGTGATTAAAGAGTTTTTGGCAAAGGCAGGTCCAGCCGTTTCGGAGACACGAAGCTAAGTGTTTGCAAAAAATGCAGTATTTGAGAGAACTAAGCTTTCGATTTGAATGATTCAAAAAACTTTCTTGTCAAGCTTGTGTTGACGAAACGATTGCTTTTCGAGAAATAATATTTTTTTATTCCAAAATCGAAGTTTTTATATATTATATTTCTATTTATACAACACAATTATACAAATATAGATATTAATGGTGCATAACTTAAATTAATAGATTAATAGAAAAATAGACTTAGATTAATAGAAAAAAATGTTCACTCAAAATCTTATTCTAAGTTTCGCCTTTTATATGAAAGAAAAAAAACAGAATAATTTACTGTAAGTCAAGTTTTTTACTCATCAATAGGGTAAAAAACCTGCTCTTTGAAAAATGTATTGAGTAATTTATGAAATTTTCTATTTCCTAATTCTTTATTACTTAGTGGCAGTTTATCTATAAAGTAAACATAATGAATGCTAAAGTATTTATAATAATCTATTTGAAAACGTTTGAAATTCCTCGGATATTTCATTACGATACGGAAAGTTCCAGCAATTTGCCTTAACCGATGCCAAACACCACAAATTTTCTCTGTATTTAGCAATTCAAGATTTTTTTAAATTATGTTTATTATTATTTTTTATTATGTGAAACCAATTTCATTTTCTAGAAAATACATAATTGGTTTCAAGAATTGCAAATCAATAAATTTAATTCAGTTTCATTTCTATTATGAATAAAATATTTTTATTATACGATTCGTATGCTAAATTGCAAATAATATTCAAAATAGAAGTTTCTTAATAGAAAGTTTTATTTTCAGATTTCGACGTTTCGCATGCAAACAAAGTGTAGTAATTAAAAAGGCGCTCTAATTAGTATGGAAAACACCAATTATAATGTGAAAATGGTTCGAGATAATTAGAGAAATGACATTCATAATAAACAGACATACATACACACACTTATATATAAAATATATATATATACATACTTATCCATGATTTGCTTTATCTGTGGTGCGTGAGTTTTCCTTAAACACAAACAAATATTTTCACAAATAAAAAAATTTCTTTATTCGCAAGATTCGCTCCAAATGCTTCGACAATAATATGTTTGTTGTAACTAGATCACTTCGTAAGAAAATTCATATATAACTGTATCGGATTTGCACGCAACAACTTTCGCTTGTTGTTCCATAACAATGTTGTTTTTTTTTTGGTTTGTTACTTTTATTTTCCATTATTCAGTCGTTTTCGATTACGATGTAAAAGAAATAACAAGGAAAAGTAAATTTGAGATTTATAAAGATGGATTTATGATTTTTGACCATCAATAGACCTGGAAAAATAATGGAACAAATATTTGAAATAAATCTCTACTATATTTTTTGGAAATTAAAAGTTGAGGTGCCTAAAGATGAATTTATGATTTTTAACAAATATTTAAAATAAATCTCTACTATATTCTTTGAGTATCATATAATACTATGACGATTGGGTCTGTGGGTATTGTCACAATGACCTAGATCAGAACAAAGCCTGAAGTAAAGATTCTCAACAATAAAAGATGAACGAATGAAGGCAATTAGAACAAAGAGCATCGTCATAAACCACATCAGTAAATAAAGTTGCATTTCAATATTTCGACATAGTTTTCTCGAAATCATCATCATTCTTAGGCGACGACGTCGAGTTAAAAGTCTTGGGAAACGAGAACTAGGTTTTGCAAAAATCAGAGATTGTCTAATTAATTAGTTCATCGAGCCATTTCAAAATAATTTATCATAAAAATTACGTTTCAAATTTAATTATACATTATTTTTTTCCCCTAATCTCCAGAGTTTGATTTTGCTCAAGTTGCATTTTTTTGATGAAGTCGATATGAAGTTACTATCATCCTGTAGAATTTCTGAACACTGTATATATAGAACAAAAAATAATTTTGAATTTTGTTTTAACAACTTTTAGATAACCTTAAAAAAACTTGTATGTACAAGTAAATTATAAAATAATCATGAAAAATATTTTGTTTCAATTTTTTGCACCTGCAACTAGTTTTCATATAGAACTAATCAATGACACAAAAATTTTAGAATCTAGGTTCTTTTCTAAAAATAAATATATACTTTATATGACCTTCTGTTTACAAATTAGCCATGTATAAGATTTATGTTTTTTAATATCATATTTATAATTAAACTCTAATTTTACTAATAATTGTCTTGGTTTTTATTAAATTATTCAATACTAATTTGACATGCTTTTAAGATAATAATAAATAATTTTGCACATATTAACATTTTCTTAATAAATTAAGTTCGTAAAGATTAATAAAATTTCAATATTTAATAATTTGTATATTTCATTTAAAAAATAGTGGAAAAAATATGGATATTAGAAATTTCTATATTTCTAGCATTCTAGAACAATTTTCTTTTATTTTTCATAGCGATTGGTAGAACAAAATGCAGACTCTAAATAAGAAACTGAACTCAGATTTTTATCTAAACTTTTAGATTTTATACTTTTATATTTTAGATTAAAACGTTTAGATTTTTTATTTATTTTCAAGAATAAATTAAGACGTTTTATATGACTTTATTTGTCCTCCTGCTTACAAGTAATCCATTTTAATAAAAACTATTATTATCTGCTGCTAAAGATAAACGAATTCTCAATATTTAATTTGTATATCTCACTTAAAAATATAGGATCTTAGAAAATTCTATTTTTCTAGCATTTTAGAATTATTTTCTTTAAATTCGTTATTGTCAAAATATTTTTTTATATAGATGTGAAGAACAAAAATTAAAAATTAACTAAGTAAATAAGAAACTGAACTGAGATTTTTACCAAACTTAGTTAGATTTTTTTATTACTAAGTTTAGAATCAATATACGTTTCATATAATTTCAAGAGATAAATATATTTATATAAAATAATCATTTTTCTAGCATAATTTTCTTTGAATTTTTTTGAACAGCTTTATTTTATGGAGATGTGAAGAACAAAAACAAGAAACACACTAACTAAGATAAGAAACTGAACTGAATTTTTTTTCCAACCTTATTTAGATATTTTTATTACAAAATTTAGAATCAATATACGTTTTTTATAATTTTAAGATGTAAATCTAGACTTAAATAATAAACTGAATAGGTAGTTTTATCCAAAACTTGCTAGATTTTTTATTATAAAATTTTGTATCCATACACGTTTTAAATAATTAAAAAATATATATGTAGACTTTTCGATATCCAGCTTAGTCTTTATATTAGGAATTGAAGAATTCATATACGTTTTATATAACTTTATTTACGATTTCACAAATACATGCTAATTTAATTTAACTCCAAACCAAAGTAAAAGCAAAAAACTGACCTACCGAAATGTTAAAGAAAACTAAAAACGTTTATTATAAAAGTCAATATTTTACTTTTCATTTTTTCTATTTGACTTCTATATTATTTTTTCTTATTGATATTTTTTTGGATACTGTTTTAGAAAATTTATGATCTCTGGAATTAACTAAAAAATAATAGCTATAACCGTAAATAATATGTAATAATCACTTTCAGTAAAATTTTAGACGTATTATTAAAATTAATAGTAAATACAGTTTTCTTAGATTTAATATGTTTATTGTATTGAATTATATAAAATACATATTGTTAGTAAATCATAAATATTCTATCTCTACTACTACTAGTTTAGTCAAAATTTCCTTAAAAAATGTACAAACTAATATTATAAAATCAGGTATACAAAATTATTTTTTTTTACTATTACACAAATCGATTACTTCACCAACTGATTATTATAAAATAACAAACTAATACCAGAAATGTACTTCCATTCCACGTTATCTACCACTACATTTACTATTGCAATAATTATTTTCATCATTATATAATATCGTTCTATATCATTATTATTATTGCATTATTAAATACGAAAATTGTTCATTAGAAAATGCATTCTTCAAGGCGTCCGTTGCCTTTATTGCATTATTATTTTTATTAGCATTTTAGTTGTTGCAAGTCGACTTTGTAGTGCAGACGATAAAAAAAATTAAAGTGAATTATTATAAAAAAATATAAAATTTAAGTGAATTATTATGGTATTAGGGGCTAGAGATATTTGTGATAATGGTTGTGTCGAGAGTTCCATCGGTTTATTATAATACTGTATACAGGTGATAAAAGATTTATAGAATATGATACAAAATTAATAAAAAATTTTCACACCATATGTATTTTAAGATATTGAATTTATTGACCAAAATAGAGACAATTTATTTTGTGATCGAACTAAATAATTAGCAAATACAATTACTACAGAATTTATTTAAACGGAGTACTTGGAAAACTTTCTGACAAAATTTTTGAACTTTAGAACCTACTTTACAAACATTTTAAATAATTATTTTTTACCTCAGTTTTTTACAGCAAACATTGTTTTTTTGTTTAAATCAAATTTTAAAACTTTATTTTTCTTTTGAATTAAATATTTGCTACCGGTTACATATACAAATCATTCAAAAATAATTAATCTTTTAATTCTATGCATAGTAGAAAGTTTCGGCATATAAATTATGCCATGTAATCAAAGTGTTCCATATGAATAATCATAAATTTCGATTTCTTTTAATCACTGTGTCAGAGGAAGCTACTTTAATTAATTTCGATCAATCAAGTTTTGTATTGATTAATTTTTAAACCTAATTTGAATCGATTTAAAAGTAGGTAACTAATAGAGAGATAGCTGGTGAAAAACTATGATAAAAATAATAGGTATAGAGTGTAAAAATTTGTAGGAATTTAAAAAATTTTAAGCAATTTGTATTTGAAACATTTTTTAGAGTATTTTAGGTAGGGTCTAAAGCGAGAAAAATGAAGTTTGTTTATTCGAACAAAATTCCCTTATTGCATCTATAGAGTCAAAACTAATTTTGTTTTGAGAAGAATGTGTCACGATGTTTGTCCTGTATGAACTTCTTAACCACTAAACTGATTTTATTATTTGATTTATTCATTCTATACATTTATATCCAAATTGGGCATAAATCTTAATTTTTATTAGAGTCAACCAGATCTCAGTCTATTATGCTAATAAATTGTTCCAAAATATCTACATACATAATTATTATTACTCTTGTATTGAGAAAAAAAATTGCTCTGAATTATTTAATTTCTCTCCGCCTTGAATTACAAGTTGACCATGATGCTGAATTTTTTTTCAAACTCGTTTTTGGATTTAGGAAGGCGTCTCAGACTCGTATATCACTTATTAAAACTGATTTACTGTATATATAAATATTTAAGCACTTGTTATTTATTACTACAGGTTACTTTGTTATTAGCAAGATTAATTGGAATCATGTAGTGAGAAAAAGGAATTAAATTTGTAATAAATCAATAATGGGTTCGATAAATCAATTGGTGTCGTTGTAAATTTAAAATGTAATTCATCCAATATAATATATGTATAACCATAAAAATTTTGCTGTATGTGAGCTTTCTTTCAGACTTTTGTCAAAGTTACAAAATAGTATTAATTTGACTATTTAATTTGATATGATAAAATCTGTAATATATAAATTCATAATTAATAAATAAATTCTAGGGCGTCCATGATCACGTGATCATTTTTAAGGGTTTTTGGACCTTTCCACCCTTTTTGTAATACATGGTGATATTTAAAATTACTCCAACTTCCCCAATCATAATGTATATTTTAGTATCTAAAAAAATGTAAAAGTTTTGGATATTTTTTGAAATTTTTTGTTTATTTTTTATTTTGTTTATGAAGAAGTTTCTTTGGCGTTTCAAGCCATTCTGAAACACATGAGACTGAATTTGGAAAAGTGTGTGTATATTTGTGTGTGTGTGTAAACAGATTTTTTACCTTAAATCAACGTTTTATCAAAAACAGCTGAACCGATTTCAAAAATTTAAAAGCGATTCAATGTATTTCGGTGTGAACTATCGTTTCTCAGTTTTGTGCGACGATCAGCCGAGCCACTTCTTTATAATTTGCATGAAATTGTAAAACTTTTTGTTCACGTTTTAACTTACAATCCTGAATTGATTTAAAAAAAATTAAAAACTGTTCGAAAGATATTGGTAGGAAATGATACAGATTAGTTTTAGGTAAAGATCGACCAAACCGTTTTCTTGTAATAAACCGTTGAAAAAAAAGCCGATTTTTATGAAACTATTTTTCACGATAGATATCATGGCCTTATAGGGCATACTAAAATATTACGGTCCTACGACAAGTAGTTTAATTTTAAAAATTTATTAAAGTTTGAGTAAATATCATAGGCAAAATTTGTATTAAAAGTCGGTTTTGTATTGTGATAAGTCAATCATGTCAATTAGAAATTGCTTTGGAATATGCAAGAAAGTCTACAAAACTTCTCTATTTTTGTAAAAAATATTACCATTAATTTAAATCATTATATAATTATTTACAACTATGTACATGATATATGTAATTCTGTCATCTAATGTATTTGGATGAGAGCTCTGTCATCTAAGTTTTTTTGGAAATGTACAAATATTTCGAAAATTTTTTATGAAAAGTTATCAATTTTAGTATTTTTTATCAAAGTAGACACAATGAGGAATAATATATTTGAATTACTAGACTGTAGTCCAAACGGTGCGCCCTTAATAAATTTTTGAAATAGTTTTTGTAAATACAGGCGCACGAATGAAGTAAGTTTTTTTGGAAATTTGCAAAATTTTCTACAAAAGGACATCAGTTTTAGTATTTGTTATCAAAGTGGATATATTAAAAAATAATATATTTTGATTAAAAAGATGCGTCCTTAATAAATTTTTGAATTAGACATTGTAACACAGGCGCAACTACAAAAAGTTTCTGTGGAAATTTGCAAATATTTCTAAAATTTTCTGCGAAAAGACATCAGTTTTAGTATTTGTTATAAAAAAAGACATGTTGAGGAATAATATATTTGAATTACATACCTGTAGTACAAACGGTGCGTCCTTAATAAATTTTTGAAAAAGACATTGTAATACAGACACACCTACAGTAAGTTTTTTCGGTAATTTGCAAATATTTTAAAAAAATTCTATAAAAAGTAAAAAAAATCGGTATTCGTTATCAAATTAGATTTGCACACTTTTGTCAAAGTATTTTGTTATATCAGATGCTTAATCTTTCACAAAATAATTTGTTAAGTTTTTTAAAAAAAGGTTTAGACGTTTTTCATGAAATTCAACATTGCGCTCAAGTTCATATACAAAACTGTCATACGAAAATTGGTTGAATTATATAAATTAATTAAAATTTAGAATGTTAATTAAAGAATTTTGGGACATACAAACAAGATCATTTCTGAGTAATATAATTAATATAATTACAGATAATTTGAATGTGTTGAGACAAATCTATTGGAAATGACTCATTTGAAAGCAAAAGCTTGATCTTCAAAATAGATTATCTAAATATCTAAATCCCAATTTGTATCCATTAAGTCAATTATTACACTTGTCGAAAAGATTTTGCAACTTGCCTTAAGGCAAAATGCCACTTTTTACTACTCAAATTTAGGTCAGAAATAAATACCGGTGATATCTAATTAGGCTTCAACTTCCTTTTGTGATATTTTGTGATTCTTCCTCGAACACCTCTCCGTTTTTTATGGATAATAATATACAGCCCCTTAAATATTAAGGTTCTAGTCCAACAAATCTAATAATTGTAAACGTTCAAAATAATAATATTTTTTTATCAATTAATTTTTTTTCTATTCTTTCCAGCCAACGAACGGTTTCCGAGACCAAAGGATGGGATGTCTTTCGGAACCCTCCGTCGAAGGCGGACAGCGGGTCAATGGCAAATCAGGCCTGTCTCGAAATCAGTGTGAAAATTTTGAAAATTGTAGCATATCTGGTCACATTTGTCATAGTCCTCGTCTCTGGGGTCATAGCCAAAGGCAGCCTTTTATTTATGACCTCGCAACTGAGGAGGGATCGGAAAATCGAATACTGTAATAAGGACATGGGTAAGGAAAAAATTCTCAATACTATATATATATATATATATATATATATATATATATATATTATCCATGTGAATTTTCAAAGTTCGTTTAAAATTATATGCTAAAGATCACTTGTTAATCACGTGCTATATGTTATATAGTAAATAACGCAATAATGCAAAATATAAATAAATAATCACTAAATCGTGATTGAAAGTTTACTGTGCTAAAAGTGATACGATGGTTCACACATGCATATATATTTTGCAATGTTTATGGAAATTATTACTATTAACATTATTTATATTTTTAGATATAACAATGATTGATGTTACTTTATGTGTCAACAATATTCAAAAAAATTGGATTAAGCGTTAACCTAATATTCAAGTGTCGATTTTCATATTTTTACATTCTACAGATTTACAGAATATTTTTTATTATATTTGTTAGGAATATAATAAAAATTTTATTATCTAATTTTTATAAAAATATTTATATTATTTTTTTTATTATTTTATGTATAATTTTTATAAAAACATTTTTATTATTTAATTTATATTAAAAATTTATTTAATTACTTTATTTTCAATATTAAATTTATACAATTATTTATTTATGTTACTTTTATCATATAAAGGAAGGCAAAACTATCTTTATTTATGTCATAACTATTTTAAGATACAAAATTTATACAGAATTCTCTATTTAATATTATAAACCACATTTTGGACAACTTTAATTTATTATAAAAATAAAAAAAATATCCAGTCTTTTCTAATAATATTATAATTTTTTTTTATTAAATTTTTATTTGAATTATTATTTTTATCACTATTTTTGCTAGAAATTCACATTTTCGTTCTAACATTTTTAGGCTAAAAATAATAAACTAGACAATTTATATATTTTTTATTAAACATTTATTTAATTTAAAAAAATATTTACTATTGATAAGCTAATAATTGATTTACATTCCTGTTTTTTTTTAAAATTACAAAATTGTATTTTTATGACTAGATTTTTGAAAATATTAGCGATTGACTCTCTTTTATGCAATTAAAATCTTGTTGATTTATGATATAAAAAAAATATTCACTCCTATAAAATTAGTGTGGATCATATTTATAAAAATGTAAAGATAAAAAAAAATACTATGGAGTTTTAATAGAAACGAATATAAATATTTCAAATTAAGTTCTATGTAAGGTTGCTGAAAAGGTTTTTTTTTTCAAAATTTTTGCTCATTTATTTAAATAATCGTAATGTACGACAAGGTATAACTAAAAAATCAATATTTGCAATAAAGTAATTAATCAAATATTTTTTGTTTAAATAATAATTATTTTAACATCAATAATAAAACATTTTACATTCGCTTACGCGCCTCTGAATTTATTGTTTAACATATAAAATATTTGTGCCAATAAAAAAGATGTAAATATATAATTATTAAAAAAAATTAATAATTAATATATAATATAAACATTTTATTATTTAAGTAAATTTTGCCTAATTAGTTGTTTCTGGTTTAATATTTTCTCATATAAAAACTAAATTCATAAATACCTATAAAATTGTGAAGTACTAAATATAATGATGTATTTTATGGTATCGAAATTACCAATAATTTTCTTAATGTTATTTTTATATGAATAAAATGATTTAAGTTTGACTACTTGTTCGAAAGTAAAAGTTATGACTAGAAATGTGAGTTGAAAATAACTTGACATTGATTCATTCCTCATTTAATGACATCACATTTATTATTCTTGTAATTAATTTAAAATAAATATGACCTTTGCACATACACATATGCACAAAAAATCCAATTAATTTTTAGTAAATATTATAAATAAAAGTATTCAATAACTTACTTGAAGTAACAATTTCGGTTAATTTAACGTCGTTTGTCTGATTAATTACTTTATCTTCAAGATTTTAAGTCAAAGGTTGGGTAAAGATATATCTGGATTGTTTTCAATATTATTTTAAGTATTTAATAATAATATTACAAATAGCTTTAAATAAACGGACTTAATTAATAGAATTTTATACTAAAATTACTTTAATGATAAATTATATTAATTTACATTATTGAAATTGTTTTTTAATTAAAAGTATTTTACCTCTGACCAGAAACATTGTTCTAAAATATTTACAAGATCATTTGTTTTAAAAATAATTTTAGAGTGTTTAGATACCTTTAGAGTATTATTTTATTTTACAAATTCATCAAAAATACTATAAATGTTAAACAGTTAAAAAATTAAATTAGTATAAATAAAATAAAATTGATTATGCGGGTTTGTGTTCGATCATCGATTTGCGCGTCGAAATCTTTCAAAAATTAGTAAGAATCACGTTTTTCAATTGTAATTTCTGGAAGCCAAAAGTTATTGAGGTCGATATGATTTTAGAAAATGTCAAAGATTATTCAATTCTTGATAAATTTTCTTAATACCTTACATATATTCTGCAACTAGTTCAAAAGTTTTGAGTGGAAACGTAAAAATATACTTTACTAGTTAGTACATTATTATACAAACTTATTAGTACTGAAAATATTAATAAAAAAAATAAAATTATTATATAAATTATACAATAATATACTATATTTTCTCTAGTAAGTACACAAGGAAAAATATTTATTTTTTTCTCTATAATGCATTTTTAAGTAAATCAATTTGCACCAGTCTAATAATACAATTTTTGCATACGAGTAAATAATATTCTGTATCCATAAATACATCATTCTACATTTCATTTACAAAGTGTACTTTACAATTCAATATTTATTCTACCCCATGTGGTTTTAAATGTACCTGTCGACTGGGAACAAAGTTTCCGTCGTGTTATTTCTATATTTCCGCAATTTCTTGAATATTGTAACTGTCCTTTAGTGCAAAAGTTAAAGGAAAATACTGTTTGTAACATTGATAGAAACATAATCGTAAATTTCCAAGTCAAAAATGTAAAACAGACATAACTATACGTAGGAAGAAGATGCTTGGTTTCATGTTTTAATGGCCGGCAGCAAATAAAACAGGTACTTCAAAATTAAAATGAAAGCTAGGAGGAAAATAGTAGAAATTATCGTGATAAAATAGAATAATTATTGAAATTTATGCTTAAGAATATAGATATGTAAATTGGATGTTTTTTGCGAAAAAAGTGAAATGTTATAATGATCAGAACAAACGCACAGGTCTTTAAAATTTTATTGCAATGCGTGAAACTGCTAGAAAATTTTTAATAATATGTACAAGCAAAGATATGACGCAACTTTTATTTGTTTGTTTTGATGTGTTTGATGTAGTTTTGTTGTAACATAGAGTTAAATTGGACCTTAGTGCCGCACCATATCCTCCTATTAATACAGCCTAATTATATTTTATATATATCCTTACGCTTCGAGCAAATGTTTCAGATTATCATTTTAATATTTCCCCAGCTCTCCATTTATTTCTCAGTTCAGATATGAAATATATTTCTGTATTCTAGTCTGTTTCTCAACGTGGCCGAGTCAAGGTCAACTCTCAGGCAAATGGTCGTTTAATATTTTATTGGACACTCGGCGATTTAGGTCCTGTATATAAATTTTGCTTCTGCAGGGTTCATGTAAAAATAAAAGTTGAGAAAAACACGTTAATGTGTAATCCTTCGAACATGACTACGGTATTTTACGATACGAACGGCAACTTTATTGCGATGATAGCAGCAGTTTTATATGGGCGCGATAAAAATTGTATTTATTGGCGTTGCATTTATAAAACTTGAAGGATTGAGCATTTTGATAAAAAAAATTATAAAAACATACGTTGAATACAGCTTCTTTGCAGCCAGATATATATTACGCCTCTTTACTGAAAGATACACAATACTTTTTTTTTTCATATATCTTACGCTCTATTATTATGTTTTTTTTTTCCTATTTCCAGTTAGGGACAAACAATATGTGACAACTTTGCCTGAAGAAGAGCGAATCGCATGGATGTGGGTGCTCTTGTTTGCATTTGCTGTCCCAGAAATGGGAACACTCATCAGATCTGCAAGAATTTGCTACTTCAAAGTCTTCAAGAAACCATCTTCTACTGAATTCTTCATGGTGAGATAAAGCAATTTTAAATATCTTGCAATTTTGTACTTTGAGGCATCATTTTAAAGTGTATCAGTAGACAAATTAAATCTCAATTATAATTTTACTTTCATTTGCAATTGTAAGTAATATTACGTAATAGTGTTAGATATCGTATTCGAATAAGATATATTCTAATTCAAGAAATGACAATAACCCATATATCTGCAAAAGAGAAGTGTTGTAACATGTTGTGTACCAGCTTATAAATTTAAACGGCGCCTTAATATGTAGATAATAGACGATTACATAATTTCATGTCCCTCTCGATCGGACCCTATTGTCTTTTATCTGGCTAACAATAGCACCTTTTCACGAATAATACTTTTAGAGAAAACCGGGGTAATAAATACTTATCTATAATATATAATACTAAATAATCCATAATACTAAAGCATTACAACTACGAATTATTCATTATTTTAATATCAAAGTGTATATAACAGTTGTTACTAGATTTTAGTACATTTTTAACTTCCCGTAGGGTAAGTTATTATAATGGGCCGAAAATCGTAATTGAAAATGTTTACATTTCTCGACGTTTTGAAGGTTTCTGAACGTTTTGGCATACTTCAGAAAAAATGGATGTGTGTGTGTGTATGTGTGTGTGTGTATATATGTATGTATGGATACAAATTTCCAGTCACGTTTTCGGGCGGATCAACCGATTTGAATGGTTCAAAAAACATTCGATTCCTATTGATAGGGAAAAGAGCTGATTAGTTTTTGGCAAAGGCAGGTCCAGCCGTTTCGGAGATACGGAGCAACGAGTGCAGAAAATAGAAATCGACTTTTTGAGAGAACGGAATATCCGATTTCAATGATCTAAAAACATTCAATTAGTAATGATTGGGAGAAGTGTTTATTAGTTTTTGGCAAAGGCAGGCCCAGCGATTTCGAAGTTACGGAGCTAAATATGTAAAAAATGGCAGTTTTTGAAAGAACTAAGTGTTCGATTTAAATGATTTAAAAAACTTTCTGCTTGTCTTAAGAAAATTATTGATTTTGGAAAAAAAAATGTATAATTTTTTTTTTTTTTGTATTTTTTTTGTATATCGAAAATAATTACAATAATGTTACAATATTTATAATAATCTATTTGAAAACATTCAGTATTCCTCGAACATTTTGTTAAGGTACGGAAAGTTCCAGCAATTTGCCTTAAGACACGATGCCATACACCCCACTAGTTTTATCTTGTTTTTGATAATGTAAATAAATTAGAAAATGCGGAATAAAATTTTCGAGTTATTTGACAAAATGTAGAAAAATGTTCAAAAATTAAATATTGCTAATTAGGAAAATACTCAAGTGCGCATTTCAATTGCGAATTATTCAAAATTTTAATATACAAGTAGAAATAAAAGTTTTTACTATATTTTAGTAAATTTTTTATGTAGTTTCCACCAATG
>NW_020537453.1:0-23797 GCF_003426905.1 Ctenocephalides felis
AAGACGCGTTATTATATTATTTGGTGCCTAGAAAGTCGCTTTAACAGGGTTTACTTTAAATACGTTAATTTCAATTTCTAATAAAGAGGAACCCCGTTAGACGATCACGCCAAGATATTATGCATAATACGCTGCTTTCACGGATTCTTGCACTTTGAAATATATTGTTTATCTAGCATAATACGCTTCCTCGCATAATAAGACGCATTTTTAATCAGGTTTCTGGTAAATCATCTTATGTACTATACTAATATATAGTGTGTATCTAATATATAATACATCAAATATAAAATCGCAAACAGCTATAACCTCAATTGGAATTTGATATCATACTGCTTGATATCAAGCGTGCCCAAACCAGTGAATAGTTGATGCTAGTTGTGGCTTCGAATGTTAAATTATTATTATATTATTCTTTAAATTCAGTGTTAGCATGACATTTCCTCTATCTTCAAAAACTGTTGCGCAAAGAAGCGAAACATTCGGCATTCGGCATTCGCCGTCCGCAGAAAATGAATGCAACATCTCTAATATAATTATCAAAAACTCGCATGCAACTTTTATACATTAACGATCTCGTAGCAGCGATAACAAATGGACAAAATAATATGATTGTACGAGACAACAGAATAATAGAGACGTCACATAACTACGGAAAAGAAAAACAAAAGAAAATGATATAAATTATGTAATATTTCATTCCGGCCAAGGGTGACAGTCGTAATTAATGATTTGTATTTTTTCTCGTTTCCGAAAGACAAAACTGGAGTGGTAAATAGAGACAACGAGAGGGTTTTAAAATTATTTGTTTTTTTTTTATTCTCGTTGCGGTATTCTGTGTATACATTTATAATGAGTTCTCGACTATTAATAAATGTTTTACTGTTTTGTCGGCTTCAATTAATAATGGAAACATTACGATGGAAGATATATGATCCGATAATGGTACTTCTAACATCTTCATCGGGCTGCTGGAGTGGTCAATGTATAGACAATATAATTATTGAACGGAATAATATTACTATTGGATATTTACACTAGGTATGAAAAATTTTGCTCAACAAATTTTTATTTAGCTATTGAATATTATAAATTCTTATTTTTTAAATTAGAAGGGTAGTTTGTTGTAATATAACATATTTTGCCACCGAACTTGTATTAACAATTATTACGCATTTAATTTACATTAACTACCCTATCAAACATTTACAATTAGTATTAGAATTATTGCAAGAGATAAATATAATTGAATTTTATAATTATAACATTATTAATTATTATAAATTATATGAATAACAAATTTTGTGTAAAAACTAATAATTGATTGAACGGAATACTATTGCTACTGGAAACTCGTATTAGAAAGAGTATAGAGTCTATTTTTCAATTAATCTATAATTAAAAATTATTCCATTGTTTATTTTTAACAAACTACAGTATTGCACCAACATTTTTGCATTATTAAAATTGTTGCTCAAAATAATATAACCTTATTTCATAATTTATATGTAATATATTTTAATATTGTAAGATATATTCAATACATATAGTAGAGCTGGGCGCAAAGGTCCAATTTGAATTTGAGCATTTATCTTGTTAAAACCAAACCAACTATATCATAACAAATAGGACATAACGAACAAACAACTATCTGACTATGTTCAGTAAAACTTCCAGCTAATTCATAATTGCAGAAATGTGTTTTTTTGCTGTTGTCAAATTTTCAAGTCAAGTTTTGCAAAATTTTCAAATGTTTTTTTTAACCCATAGGCCCCGGTAAAATGATGCAGCTAGCGTGCAAACTGGTCTAATGTAAAGTTCAGTTGGTTCTTTTACCCCACGAAAGAGTAAGCTTTTACAGAGGTTATCAAGTGCTTATAAGTGACGTTTGTAGCGAAAGGATTGAAATAGGACTTAAGATATACATCTTTAAGTATATTAACTAATACGAATGAGAAAAACATTAAATACACTTTTTCAAACTACCAAATCTTTTTTAACTTCCCGTAGGGTAAGTTATTGTAATGGGCCAAAAATCGGAATTGAAATTTTTTACATTTCTCGACGTTTTGAAGGTTTCTGAACGTTTTGGCATACCTCAGAAAAAATGGATGTGTGTGTGTGTGTGTGTGTGTGTGTATGTATGTGTGGATACAAATTTCCAGTCACGTTTTAGGGCGCACGGATCAACCGATTTGAATGGTTCAAAAAACATTCGATTCCTACTGATAGGGAAAAGAGCTGATTAGTTTTTGGCAAAGGCAGGTCCAGCCGTTTCAGAGATACGGAGCAAAGAGTGCAGAAAATAGAAATCGAATTTTTGAGCGACCGGAGTATTCGATTTGAATAATCTAAAAAACATTCAATTAGTAATAATTTGGAGAAGTGTTTATTAGTTTTTGGCAAAGGCATGCCCAGCCATTTCGAAGATACGGAGCTAAATATGTAAAAAATGGGCAGTTTTTGAGAGAACTAAGCGTCCGATTTAAATGATTCAAAGAACTTTCTGCTTGTCTTAACAAAATAATTGATTTTGGAAAAAAAAAAGTTCCATTTTTTTTTTTTTTTTTTTTTAGTATTTTGTATATCGAAAATATTTCAGATTTTATTTTTAATTCTGACTATAGTTCTAATATACTTTACAAATAATTTCAACTCTGCTATTCGGTTATATAATTCTTATAAATATACACAATGTTACAATATTTATAATAATCTATTTGAAAACATTCAGTATTCCTCGAATATTTCATTACGGTGCGGGAAGTCCAGCAATTTGCCTTAAAGCACGATGCCATAATTGCCTCAAGACAGAATTCCACTTACAGCTAGTTTAATAATGAAATGTAATTCTTTGTGCGCATTAAAATATCAAAATTCATAAACAAATATGTATATAAATATATATGTGTGAACAAATAGATGGGCCCGTGTTCAGTTCTGATAAAATAGTAAATTATTAACAAATCTGATGCGACATCGCCGCTCTAGATGTGGTTCTTTCAAACAAAAGCAGCCAGCAGGATATAAATGGCCTCAGTCCTGTATAATACAAACAGACTGCGCACGAGAATTTCATATATTTATGTCTGAGAATTGTTGAAATGAACAAATTCTCCTCGCATCCATTTTTCTTGTTTCCGCGGGCCATGGTGTAGTAAAGGTTCGTACTGCTTTTACTCAACGATATTTTTTCGCACTCTTTTTATTTTGCAATTCAACATTTTTCATTTCGGAGCGAGATTTAGAAATAATATTTTAATAAATATTGTTCACTGGATGTTTAAGGTATCAAGATTTATACACCTTGTATTGCACATGAGTGATTGACAATTGACAAGTATTAACTTATATTTTAGTCAAATGTTCAATTTTATTTTTAGTTAAAATAGTAATTAAATGAGTAACTGCCACTGAATATTTTTATCTTCCCGTAGGGTAAGTTAGTAAAAAAATCTAAAATGATTTTTTTTCTATATTTTTACGCTTGAAAGTTTTCTGAACGTTTTGGCATACCTTAGAAAAAATGTATGTATGTGTGTATGCTCGCAGATATAAATTTTCGTCGACGATTTCGTTAACATTGAATCAACCGATTTGAATAATTCATAAAGCATTCGATTTGTAATGATGGGGAGTCGTGCTGATTAGTTTGCGGCAAATGCAGGTTGAGCCATTTCGAAGATACGGGGCAAAAAGTGACAAAAATAGTAATAATAGTTTTTAAGATAACGGTGCGTCCGATTTGAATGATTAAAAACATTTTATTTCTATTGACAAAATTAAGAACTGATTATAGTTGTGGGTCTAGCGATTTTAGAGATTCAATAAAAATTCTAAAGATGACATTTGGCGGTCAAAAATGATCATTAGACATATGCATAGAGATTTTAATAATAAGTACAAATTTTCTATTTCTATGGGTTTTGTTTCAATGTTATCCGTTCGACTGTAACGCGCTTCGGTATTTCTTCTCTAAAACAGCAAACGCAGCGCAATTGCTTTGGAAAAAGTTCAAAATTTTCAAAATATAAAATATATTAATTTTTCGAAAACGTAATTTTTTTCAAAAATATTTAGATTCTCAAAAAATTCATTGTTTTTTCATAGTTTCATAAACATTAAAGTTTTTTTTAAAAATTTTGATTTTACGTACTGGAATTTTCAGCAATTGCCTTCAGGCACAATGCCATGCACCACCAGTTTCATCATTGCATCAAAATACCTATCATGTTTCCGTATATTTTCTCTAATTTGCCAAAAGTGAATAATATTTGACATTGTACAAAGAATGTTTTTGAAATATTCCTGCAACCATCAAATAAAACGCATTTTATCGCAATTACTGATAAGAAGAAACCCGAGTTTATAAGCTTTTTAATACAAATCACGTGGCATTTTACAATCGCATGTGATTTATTTCAATTCTACAAAACATGGCAGTGATTAGTTAAATTATTCGGAAATTCTGAATCCTTTACATCACCCTACATCCATTGGTTATCGCATATACGGATAGTTACAGGCTTATAAGCAGACACAATGCGAGCATTCTCTCGCCTTCGTATCACGTCATGCTAGATTTCCCGAATCAGCTCCGCATACATCATATCTCAGCAATCGAATCAATCAACATTTTTCACAGTCCAGCCCTCACCGTCGCGGAATTTCCGCCGTCGAATCATTGGATAAGATTGTGATGTCCAAATATATTAATGGGATTGAGCATTTTTCGATTGTTGCTTTTAATTAATTTTTATCCAGTGCCTGTTAGATACAGCGCAGGGTTTGCTGGAAAATATCGAAACAGAGTCTGTTATAAGTGCTAATTATTCATGATTTTTTTACGAAAATTAATAGGAATAGGCATGTCAAAAATTAACCCTTCAAATTATCTGCTAACAAATAATGTATTACAATTAAATTATTTATTTTATTTTTAGATTTAATTTTAAAATTCATTTAGAATTAGGAATGAAACAAGCAAAGTGCAACTAATTTTTTTACCAATTTGGTTTAGCCTTCAATTGTAAACATGGATAAATATGAAATCTTTCATAAGAGATATTGGACCTTCGAGATTGGCAATTATTAAAGACCACTTGATTTTCTGTAATAACTAAAACTTCACTTATTGTTAGATATGAAAAAAAAGGGTAGAAATAGAAACTTATTACTTATAGAAAAGAACTTGATGTAGTAAAATTTGAATAGGTAAAAAGTACTGCAGTAGCAACTTGAATATCGGGCTCTCAGTTATACAAATAACTTGTTGTTCATACTAGCAACAGAAATTAAAAATCTCATATTTATGATTCTATTAATATATAGCTTGTAAATTACTAATGAAATATACCAAATATTTTAAACCCATTAAGTTAAGCAAATCTACGTATATAATTTGTTTTATTATTCAATTTGTAATATAATGCAGTATGTCGCCTCGTAACGAACTTTGATTAGTATTTATTAGTAATAAAGAATTTATCTAATACTGCATTATATACTGAAATCCATTTCTCACGCACTATATTCAGTTAAATTTTGTTAGCAGATAGCTGGGAGAAAAGTAAATTAAATGGTAATTTGAACATTTCTATGTGGAAATACTGATTGTCCTCAAATGCGATGGATTGGTCATGAAATTAAATCAAACAAAAAAATGTCAAGCGTCACAACGGCCCAGGGCGGTTGTGACGGACATAAAAATAGGTTAAAAACAATAGCTATGAATTTTACAAGAAATATTTGTGATTATTTTCTTGCATTCATATTATTTCTTTCCTATTTGGTTCTGTATTCAACGATGGATAGGCAACAAATCAACAGCAAGAAAAGGGCGAGTGTCACAACTGTCCAGGGATGTAAACAGGCATAAAAGTAGGTTAAAAAACAAAAGCTATGAAGATTGCAAGAAATCTGTGTGATTTTTTTCTTGTATTGAAATTTACTTTCCCTTTCTCTTTCCTATTTGGTCTTAGTTATATATCTATAAGTATTAACATCTATAAGTATTATTAACTAATCTCAATGAGAAAAAAATAAAATTAAACATTAAATACTATCTCTTAATTAAATTAGCAATTGCTAATAGTAAAGTACTAACGTAACGTTACAAATAATGTTGTCACTGTATGTTCAAGTTTATTTAAAATACCAATAAATTCTTCTCCTTTATTCTCAATCTCAATACCATGGCTCAACGTTATCACTTTCGAAGTTCGAGCAAGATCGAGAACCATCTTTCATCTCTAGCTGTATAAATATATAAGTCCGGCCAAAGCAAGCATCGGAGAAGGCGCTCTAAATCTGATGTGAGCCCGAGCTGCCTACTTTCTATTGTTCGCATCGCACAATCGTTTCCCGCCGCCCTCGACGGCAATCGCTCAAACTGTGTTACGGCGGCGGCGTCGACGACGGACGGGATAAACTTCGGGATTCCGACTGTCCCGATAGGGATGGATATTGAATATATTTAGAAAACTAGTGGTGCATGGCATCGTGCCTTAAGGCAAATTGCTTTAACTTCCGTACTGAAATTAAAATTTAAAATTTTTAAAACATTGAAAAAGAAGATTTTTAAAATGAAAAAATCGATTTTTTTATATTACATTTTTTATATTTGAATTTTTCTGAAAAATTTTGAATTTTTTTCGAAGCAACTTGACTGTTTCAAAGAAATTCTTACTATTTAAACAAATCATACTTATTATTAAAATCTCTATAAAATATTCTAATAATTGATGTGATATGTCATGGTTATTTTTCCGCCAAATGGCATTTTTTTACTTTTTCACTCGATCTCTGTAACCGCTAGTTCTGCCTTCTCCAAATTTAACGGGAATTTCACTTCGTCAATACAAATAGAATGTTTTTTGAATTATTCAGATCGGAAATCGGGTTCAATCGGAATCCGTTCTTAAAAACTGAGTTACCGTTTTCTTTTTTGCCCTGTATCTCCTTATCAATACGAATCGAATGTTTTTTGAATTAGTCAAATCGGTCGATCCGTGTTTTCAAAATCGTCGACAAAAATTTGTATCCGTACACATGCTCATACATCCATTTTTCCTAAGGTAAGCCAAAATGTTCAGAAACGTAAAAATATATAAAAATATTCAATTTCGATATTTTTGCGATTGATTACTATAACTTACCCTACGGGTAGTTTAATATTGAAATAAACCATACTAAACACCATAAAGATAGGTAGATACATATATAGATTTCAAATCGACTGCCAAACAATTATTATTTAGAAAAATATATTGTATTGTTATTCTACATAAGTTGATTATTAAAACATCAGAAATGTTAATTTATATAACATTATATTACAATTTAAATGAATCACATATAAAAAACTTCAAGTCGACGACAATAAAATAAAATTATGGAAAACTTTCTCTATAAAGAAACACATACAATCAATCTGCTAACTATTGTAATGTAATATCCAATTTAATATTATTTGTTACATTACATCAAATATATAAATTTGAAAGGATAATTAAATTTAATGCCTTATAATTTTATTCTTTAAAAAGGTTGATTTATATTTTTATTAATTATACAGACAAATATATATGAAGAATAACTTTTCATACAAGTTTTCTGGTGTTTTTACTAACATGAAAATATTATTTAATTATTAATTATTTTTTGAGGGTTTCTATATTTGTCAGAAATATTTATCAGCGTAGGTGGAATAACTAATTATTATATTTATCTCTTGTAAAATTACTTTTGCAACTCTATGTTCTTTTATATTTACTATTTTTTATTGTATGCGCCTTTGCCTGGGTAAAAGTTCAGTTGGTCCTTTTTGTACGTGTGAGCTTTTATAGAGGTCATATGAAAAAACAGTTGAATCTAACTCAAAATTAATAATACATTTCATAAAAGAATTAAATAACATTTACTTAAAAATTATTTTATGATCTCGTGAACTCACAACCAAAAAAACCTAACCACGAAAGAAAATACTTTTGTTGTTATGGATTCTTAAACATTGCCGTTCAATTCTTGATTGCAACGTCGTGAAAATTATTGATGTTATTTTTTTTTTACTTCACTTGTTTTTAAGATATCGGTGGTGGACCTTTTTTTCGGCGGACCTTTAAGCCCCGTTTTACTCTTTCTACTAAGATGAATATAAAAATGTAAAATTACGACCTTGAGATTGACAATTCTCCTTTGAATAAATTTTGAACTGATGCCAACGCTACGATATTATTCCTAAAAATTTCCACCCCGTCCCGTTCCCGCCTTTTGTGCCGCGTTGTCCGCTCGTTCCGGTGGCGCGCTCAATGTGTCGGTGGGCGCGGCATTTCAATGGTGGACGGAAAATGTCGGACGTGGATTGACGGCTCTGTATTATCACGCACATAATCACACGGTCCACGGTATCGGTATACGAATGTTCTAGGTGGGTGTAGCGCCCGGCCGACGCGCCGACCTCGAAAAACTCACACTGAAATGTATCGGTCGGAATAGCATCGGCGGAAAACAAACTGATTATTAAATATATAAAATGCTCCATTGTAATAGAACTTTTCATAAAAAACAACTTAACTAATCAAAGTAAAAGATACAAGTAGGAAGGATTGCGTGCGGTTGTGCCAATTTATTTTATCAGTCATAATTTTGTTAATTTAGCATTTAGTACAACAGATAACAGTAACAGATCATGGTACGCGGACTCAGTGCAATAATGGACACTTTTTCGAACAAACATACTTTACATTTCTCCCTTTGGGCCTTATTGCAAAATCTATATATGTACAGCTTAGCTGTTATGACGACTGTCACTACCGTACCCTGGCACAACCGTACCCACTTTCCTCTGCTATATGATAATAGGAAACTACTCCAATCCACATAGGCAAGAATTTATTAAACTATTACCAAATAGTAGATTATAGAAAAATTACCATTTGAACTAACTAAATAACAGGCCAAAGATTCTATAATAACTAGGACTACTCATTATATATTATCGCTATGTTTGCTGGCTGGCTTATAGAAACCCAAAGTATTTGAAAATTGTATTAAACAATAAAAAAAACTAAATAAGTTGTGGGCAATACATGTAAGAACTGTAGCTAATTGATACATTTAAACGATGGTAAAGTTTTAGACATCTTAATAGATCACAACGGTTGCCACTTTTACAGATATGAAAAGTTGAGCCATAATTTAACTGAAATTAAAAAAAAAATTAATACAAATAATAATACTTATTGACGATAAATTATTCTCAATTAGATTTATCTATCAATAATGAAATGACTAGATTTTGTGTTTTAAAAACATTATGTAAATCACAACCGAGTAAATTTCACTATCGAAGACAGAAATAATTCATGTATTAAAAACTAAATTGTTCAAGAATAGTTTTAGGATTTTTATTAATAATTAATCTATATTTTAATATGAACTGTGCTAATACATTTGATTTAAATTCAATTTTTTAAGTTTAATTTTTTTTATTTAATTCAAAAACATTAAATCTATAATCTGAAAAGTACGAATTCTAGATTTCGTCTTGACTCGTTCTTCTCGATTTAAACTTTGGCGATTTATTGCAAATATGAGCTTATAATCGACGTTTTTAATCGCATTTTAAACCACATATAATTTATTTTAAACGCACTCTCTTTGCCATATAGATTGGGAGATTACTTGAGTATTCTTGATTCTGGAGATATATCCATAAAAAGAAATCTGATGCCGAAATCTGGACTCCTGGGTGGCCATAAAATTTATCTTTGTGAAATCGGCTTTTTAGGGAAATTTCTTTAAACGACGAGGAGACTAGAACAGTTACATGTGACATCGTTTCGCTAAAACTACCAATTCTGATTGCAATACTTCTCTATTTTTTCAATATAAATTGATAAGTGCAAAAATATTCAACAACCAAAATCATGGTTTTATTTAATATGAATTGAATTGGTTCACTATCTCTCATGAAATTAATAGTTAATTCCACAATAATTTAAAGTTAGCATTTCCAATTCATTTGCGAATATTTTCCAACATTCCAAATTATACCCAAAACAGGTTATGAAACAATGAATTTTTCGTTCATTATATAATCATAAATGTAGTTCAAAGATCAACAAAAATTCAAATTTTCAGACATATAACTTATTTTTTTTATTAGAACCACAATCAGAACTACGTGTTTTATAAGCTGTAAAAATAACCATACAGGATGATTTAGTACAAATTGAATAAACTTAAATAAATGAATGAATGAAATGAATGAATTATGAAACAAGTTTCAATTATTACTCAGAAAGGATATTATTCTAAATTATTTAAAATATTGTTTCGATATTATAAACCTAATGAAATTAAAACTTTATTAGAAAGATTTACTACAGTAATTTTCTTAAATTATTAAAACAAAAACATATGTATAAAAATTATTTAAACTTTATAATATATTAAAAACTTAGATGTCTTACTCAAAATATATTTTATTATTTCAATTTAATAAATCACTTCAGATTATCTAAATACTTACTGGGAAACAATTATTTTCAAATATTTATTTTTAAGTAGTTATTGTATCTTACATCCAACCGTGTGAAATTGATAATAGAATTCCTTCTGATGTTAGAAATGTATTTTATTATCGTTGGTAGAAAAATTCTATACAAAAAATTTAACTACGATTTACAAAATGATACAAAAACGAGAATACATTATAATTTACCAACATAATTTTTTATATATTTATAATCTACATAGCTTGATGTAGGTTTATCTTATAACAAAACTTAAGGGTCTAATATTTCATTTTGTTTTTTCTTTCACGAATCAGACCTATCTGAACTCATCCCTAACATTCTTTCTACCGGTAATGCGCAAATATTTTCTCCTTTATTCATTCATCGACTGCGTTCTGTTCCTAATTTATTCATTACGTATCTCCCCCTGTTGCTACAGTGCATGTAATTATATTCAATTACCTTTATTTATAGAGTGAATGTAATGGATGCAGTTTCTATGATTTATGGTGTGAAGTAAAGTGTTACTCCACCTCTTTCCAACAGCATACCTGTGCGCTTCAACCGATATTTAAAATCACCAATAAATGTTTTGTTATTTGAACGGGATTACACAGATTTGAAGTGCTTAAATGTAAATCATTTTCTAATAGGGTAATAAAATTTATTATGTTGTATATTATGCGAAATTGAAGTCAGCTAATATATCAATGGAAAATTAGAGGGTTTTGTAGTGGAGTAGATATTAATTTATGACAGGGTTAATTTTATGCAAGGTCAATGTCGAAGAAATTTATCTATAGACTTCATTCTGAAAAATGATTGTTTTTAAATATTGCTTTTTAACGGTTAAACAAAATGTTTTTTTTGGATTACTTTTAATAATAACTGCTTCTTGTATGAAGATAGACCACTTTTATTTTGATATAAGTTTTGATGTAAGTTAAAACATAAGTAGTTAATTACAAGCAATTAGTTTTTAAGTAGATAATTTAGCTTAGTCATAGCAATTATTTGTTTTTAATGTGTGCGTCGGGTACGGTTGTGACACACACATGTGTCTTAAGATGAAGATTAATAGATAAATAAATATGTAACTTAAATAAGACAAAATACGAAAGAGAAAGGAAAATTTAATACAAAAAATAAACAATTTCACAAAAAATTCTTGTTTATAAAATTATGTTTTGTTATGTCTTGTTATAGTATATTCATAAGCTTTGTTTAAATGATTATGTTGTTTTGTGTTACATATTTCTGATGATTTGATTTTATGACTAATCGTATTTCAGTATTTGTTCGTGGACAAATGTTCAAATTACCATCTAATTTACTTTTATCCCAGCTAATAGTTAAATTAACAAAATTATTGCTGATCAGTAAAAAAAAAAATTACAACCATACCCAGTCTCCCCTATGTTACTTTTTTGGTAATATTTGTTAAAAAATTGTATTTAAATGCTGCGAATTATTTAAATATTTCTTTGATTTTTGCGATATTTATTATTTACTGGTGGAAAATTTAGAACTAGTATCGCAAGTCACAGTATTTTAACTCCAGGGATCTAATTTTAGAAGCAAAATAACTTCTGAACAGCGATGATAGAGTAACTGTATAATTCAAAAATACTGAAAATAAATATGTACAGTAATGATAATTCGGCGGACTTAACCTGAAGGTAACATCCTTGACTCGCATATAGGAGGCTACTACATCGAACCATTGTACTGTGTTCAAAAAACCTGAAATGCTTTAAACTTGTACTTGTAATACTGAAATATAAGATATTAAATTTCAAATATAGAAATGTATTGCGGCAATACAAAATGACCATGAGTACGGTGTTAGCTTTGGAGACAGGAAACAAAAATATATTGTCGTAACATGTTTTTAAAAATGATCCAATTTTTTAATGCACTTATATTTTTCTACAAAGTTTATATTAGATAAATACTTTTCTAATAATATAAAAGTTAATAGACGGAATAGATGAATGAATGAATGATTTTTTTCATAATCTCTTATATCAGGTATCCTTGCCTGACTCAGATATGAAAAAAATATAAATAATGGATGTTCTGCCCTAGGGCAGGTCCGTGAGCTGAGTTAAACTCCAAGTCGATTCAGGGAAGAATAGTGTGAGAGATTTCCCATTACCATTTCACACCGCAGTGCCCGAGATGGGCTTATTTTCAATTAGAAACATATTTTTGATCTATATTTTCATTTGAAAATAAACATCGCGCTGCCCGATGTCAAATTGCCAGAGCGGGGATTCTAACGCGCGACCCTGTCCATACAAAGTCAACGCGTTAACGATCTTCGCCACGACGAATCTTTGATAAATATATATATATATATATATATATATATATATATATATATTATTTAATAGATATTTTTGTTTTTATAAAATCATGGCATAGATTAAAAAGCAATAGAATACTATGTAAATTATTAGTATATGGCAAAAAAAACTAAAAATTTTGTAAGTGTATGTATCATTTAGTTCAAATTATTTAAGTTAAAAATATTAATCAGGTAGCGAGTCATATGACTCTCTTCGCACCTCATGTATTATTTCACGTAAATTGTTCTTCGTGCTCAAGTTGTAGTGGCATATCAATTAATTTCCGGGCAACGCTTTGTAGATCTCTAACAAAGCATGAATGGCGCTTCAAATTAATGATTAATGATAATAGCCGCAAACAAAAAACATATGCAATAGTACTAATAATACATACATTGCGAATTATTATTATAGATTCAGAAATGAGTCATACATTCACCGTGACGAGTAATTCTAGTGACAGTTGCAGAGTTCCTACCATAATAGCCCCGGTCCGGTTGTGAGTGCCATGATCCGATCGCTGAGTGAACGACGTGCGTATATCTTCGAACCGAGGAACAATGCAATGTTCATTTTCCGTGTGACCTGATTTGATAATACACGCTCGCCGCGTCCGTTTTGTCGGCTGATATCCATTTCGCGTGCGGTCTTGTCCCTATTCATCTGCTCGCACCCAAGAGATGCGAGGACGTTATTCAAACAGCGAGCATCACTGTTCGAGCCACAAATTCGATTTACCACCGACGACATATCACTATGCTGTACTTGTCAATTTCCTCACACTGAGGACCCTTTATGTAGTATTTCGTACGAAAGTTATCTTATTCTTCGCAGAATCTCTGGATTTAGAGGTTGTATTCTAAATTTTTTATGTTTTTAACCCTTTAATCAGCTATGTCAGTCATTTGTGTCCTTTTGAAGTTCTACATAAACTATGTGTTCGGACGTATTTTCGTTTTATTATATTGGCCATGAACACAACCTTCAGGGCATTAAGCTATACACGAAATGGTTGCTACCTCTGGTACAGGGAGTAGCGGAGTGTTTTAATTGAACTAGTTGTTCACTTCTAAAAGTAAAGTCCGCAAAACAACATGCATAATAAATAATCAATAAATATATCTTCTTTTATTAGAACCTAGTAACAAATCAGTGATTGTAATTAGAACTGCAACAAATACATAACATACAAACAAATCAGTGTTTAATAAAGTCCACAGCTACAAGGGTTAAATTATAACCCAACAACCCGAGTTAATCAAATGAGAGTTTTAATAAATGTTTAATACATAAATTTTATAACTACGTAACACATAAACTACACTATGGCTGACATATATGTAACGCTCTTTGGTAGTGCAAATTTGATATCGTGCTGCCTGATATCGAGCTTGGCCAAGTATGGGATCAAACCCGGAAATATTTTAAGCTAGTCTACGTCCTTACCGTTACGCCACGACGTGCTCAGTTCATCATTTTAAACTCCTATTAAATCTCCAAACACAAAATCATTAAACAATAATTCTATGTTCTTCATTTTGAAATCAACACTTATTTCAAAACATTTTAAGTATTGAGATATATTATGAGTTCGGCCAATATAAGTAAGAACGCGGATTATCGCTAGTTCTGGGTTCAACACCCACAGCTTGATATCAAGCAGTAGTGATATAAAATTTTCAATTTGAGATTATAGATCTCAAAAATGATATCAAGCGAAAACAGCCTTTTAGGACACTGCTGCAATATATACTCACATGACAATCAGATATATATCTAGTATTATCTCATCAGAAAGATAATAGTCAACTACTGCTTGGTTCGATACCTACCTTAACGAGCTTGATATCAAGCAGTAGCAATATCAAATTTTCACTTGTTATTAGAGAACTCAATTATGATATCAAGTAATAATAGCTTTTCTGGATTAAATTTGCTGCAATAAATATTGACATCACTATTAGCTATATATCGAGTATGATCTCAGCAGAAACAGATTGATCAACTTCTTAGTTGCCTTCTAGAAGTACTATTAATCAATATAAGTAACATAAGTTTCAAGAATGCAAAGCTTTGATTGCTGGTAAAATTAAAAAAAGTAGTATATGTATATCATTATTATAATACAGTAGGTACTTATTGCATATTTTTATTGCATATCGATAACTTATGGCTGTAATCGTATTGTATGAGCAATAAAAAATTTAAAAATAATATATAGCATATAATATTTATAATATATTAGAGAACTCGAATATGTTATCAAGTAAAAATAGCCTTTTAGGACACTACTGCAATATATATTCACATGACAATCAGGAATGTATCTAGTATCATCTCATCAGAAAGATAATAGTCAACTACTGCTTGGTTCGATTCCTACTTTAGCGGGCTTGATATCAAGCAGTAGTAATATGAAATTTTCACTTGTTATTAGAGATGTAGCATATTTTCAGAACAAATTATGTTTTAATTTCAATTAATAAGTAAACTTGTATAAATGTATAAAATAAAAGAACTAAAAGTGTATAAATGTATAAAATGCAAATGTAAAATGTACAAAACATGTGCAAAAGCATTACCGTTTTATTTATCGATCAAGCTGGGAAGTAATCACATATATTTCAAGAATAACAAATTATATGTAAATAATACATCATAAAAAATATTAGCATCTTAAGCATTTCTTTACATTTTGAACATTAATTAGTCCTATAAGTCCTATAAGCTGTTGTGCTGATTTGACTTAATACTACGTCCGTTTTACAGATGGCAATCTAAATAGTTGTCTGATCTCTGTGTGATAATTTTTATTATTTCAATTTATATAATAGCAAATATTTATTGATGCAGCAATGCCGGATAAGGTCTGTTTTATTAGAAACATATTGATATCTATATTATCAAGTGAAAACGTGCCTGAAAATAGCACTACTGCCTGACATCAGGATGCTTGAAGCGAAATAGAACCCAGGACCTCTGATCTAATTGCCATCAATTGAATCAACTAATTATATAACCCAAACCCTTTTATAAATAAAAGGTTAAAACGGCTTAAGTCTAAAAATCACAAAATATTACACTAAATACTCTTACTAACGGTATTTAATTTCGCCATGTCTGATTGCTCTTTCCGTATCGTACAAGATATTAATTTCTGTCGTGCACTTTCGTCAGTCGCCGATGGGTGCCGGCGTTTTCTCATCGCCATGAAATACGCGCGTGCGTTCGCCGGGAGAAAGAATCCACGACTCGGGTGGACGGCGGTGATCCCTAGCAGGCGGGAAGGGAAGCCACGATGGCCAGCAGTCATCATTTCCTCGTTATCGAACGTGTAGTAATGGCCACCGCGCGTCCACTGTGAAACGGTTCTCGTACTCTGGGTAAAAGAACTTTGCACACGAACACGGCATTGAGAGAAAATATAATTGCTTATTTCAACTTTGGTTAAACTGATAGCATTATTATTATTATTAACACGTTGTTTGCCATGTCAGTCATATGTGTCTGACTAACAAGTTCTGAGCCATGTCAGACATAAATGTCAATCACTAGTGTTTTCTTTGATACATTAGTTTTCTTGATACATTTTTAACTAAATTATCTAATATGTAGCTCAGAGGTAGTATGTCCGACTCACATGCCGAAGATCGTTGGTTCGATCCCTGGCGCTTCCAAATGTAATATATCAGAAGGTATAAGAATTTCAATTGTAAGATGTATGTAAAAATAATTATTAGAATGTATAGAAATTGAAATAGAATTGAAAATAAAAAAATTTTTTTCTGATATTGTCGTAGCGAGTAACGTATTAACAAATTCAATTTCTCTTATAGTCATGCACGAATTAATGCAGGATTGTTTTACACACAATCATTAGTATTAAAATATTTTTTTATTAAAAAAATATTTTACAAAATCATATTTTATTCTGCGTAACCACACATTTAATGTATACACACTATATAATAGCGTAAGGCAGGACACAAAGGTCCAATTTGACAATCAGTAATTATACTTCCTAAATCAAATGAATTACATTACAACACATAACATGTTTCAAACAAATAACAATCAAATTTCTAATTATAAAAATAAGTTCTCGGGAAGTAATACTTCCTAAATCAAATGAATTACATTACAACACATAACATGTTTCAAACAAATAACAATCAAATTTCTAATTATAAAAATTAATATATATAATTTTTTACTATTTATATAAAATTTGTCATTTGTCCGTATTTACCCCGCCTATAGGGCCAAACAGATCCAATGTCTTATTTTTAATTTTGAAGGAATTTTACGAAATAATAGCTATATTATTCAACCAATGCAAAATATAAATTTTATGGGTACATTTTTTACAGAGATAACAATGTATTTAACCTGGATCTGGTATTTTGTCAAAAGTATTCTTTAGCATATTTACAATAACTAGTAATTGAATTTATCTCTTAAACTTAAAATAACAATATATACCTTAAAAATCAAAAAGAGACAATTTCATAAATTCTGAAAAAAATATTTAATCAACCAAAATATAACTAACAACATGAAATTTTCAAAAAACTATAAAATCAATATTGCAATAATAATATTCTTGCATTCAAAACTAGAGGTTGGATTTTCATAAAGGTTTTTCAATATATAAAAGAACATTAAAAAGGAAGCTTTTATTGTTCAACAATTCAACTGCTGATTATAAATATTATATGTCTTGTCACTTGAACATATTATTTATGGCATCACTTTTATAAACCTACTATTCAAAATTCATTTTTCAAATTGTATGCAACACAATTTTTTTACCACTAAATTGCACGATTTAAAGTGTAGTAGAATTCAAAAGTCATAAGTAGAATTCACTACTTACCATTGATATTTTCATTATTTCACTTGATTTTTTTTATATAAATGAAATAGAAGCCTCATATTCCATTCTGGGTTTTTGTTTAAAACCAGATCAGATTTTTTGCTGCTAATTATTGAGTTATAAATATATGTTTATTACAGTTTGTCAATGTTAATTAGTAAAAATCTCATAATATCTTCACCCTATCTCAAATTGCCCAGATTTGTTGGATTGTCCATTCTGGTTACTAACGCCTCAATTATGAGTTGATGTTGCATCTGAGTATGCTAGTGTATGCAGAATTTTATTAAATAAAGACTTAATTAAACTTAGTAACAAAACTAGGAACCAGAAAGAGACATCTCTTATGTTACATAGAAAACAAAAACAGACTAATTAAGAACAGATCTTAATAATTATATATTATATACTACTGCATTTTCTCCTTGGTAATTTTTTAAAATCATTTTAGATGAACTAGCAAATTTAGAGGCAAATTGCTGGAACTTTCCGCACCGTGATTTAAACATTTTTTTTAAAGAATTTTGAGTTTCTTTGAAAACTAAAAACATATATTTTTTGATTAAATGCAAATCCGAGCAGAAGTCCAGTAATATCATTACTTAATAAAACGTATCAAATAATTTGATCAATGATCGTGCCTGTGTAAAAGCAGTCAATAAACGTCGACCGACTATAAAGCGACTACACCTCTCGCCGCCTCGTCCAGCGTGCCCATCATCATTATCATTTAATAGCACAGTGTTCGTTTTTTCCCTCTTGTGCTCTTTCGGAAACTCTTTATTTCGGTTCAATTAGTGTTTTCAGTTTGATTGTTTTTCTACCGCTTCTCGCAATTTCTGTTCTTTCGCTTTTTGTTATGCCGACCAACAAGAACAATCATTCTCTTCAACGTAGAGCGATCAAATGTCTTTATACAACTAAAATGCTATTAGAGTTGAAGATTATTTATGAGTTAGCTTAGATCTAAGATTTTGTGTGAAAACTTTAGTTTCACCCATTATTGTGTAAATACAAAATTATTATTCGCTTATTCATCATTAATAATCGATGTTTGAAACAATATTATATTAACTTTAAAGAAATCTAACTGTATTGAAATAATATAAATATCTGCTTCTACAACAGTGTGAAATTAACAACTTTTATTATTTTTTTGTACGGTCATACTTGAGATTAATTAACTGTAGCTAAATATTTTGATTATAAATTAATAATATATTAAAATCTGCACATAATTTTAAATACGTTAATAGATACTTTACATACAAGACTCAATGATTAGATTTGAGTCGGGGGTTCTTATTTTCTTCTGATACTGAATCTGCTCTGTATAGTATTTAGCCAATATTACTTGACGAAACTACAAAACATTTAAACAAAATTATATTATATCTTTAATTAATATTTTTATTTCAGTCTGATTGAAAGTAACAAAAATCCTACTAGAATCTTAATTATACAAAAGCTCACCTAGTGATTATTTCATTACTAATTCATTTGAATCATAAAATAAATTTGTTAGGCTCACTAAAATATTACTTTCTTTAGATACTGAATATTCCCATTTGCCTTGTTATGTGAATACAAGTTCTATCGGATGATATCATAAAGATCAAGCATAAAAATTATTTAACATTTTAGACATTCAGTTATTTGAAAAATCGCAAAAATGCCATAAAAATACGCATTTATATTAAATTTGAGAATTGCTGTTATCAATATAGCTATCTATTGAAATCTAAAATTAGAATACCGTATTTTGGTCTGAAAATTCTTAAACATTGCACAGATGATTGTTATCAAGTAATTGCTTCGAGTATTTAGTCAATTTTGCTTATACAAAAAAGAAAAATGACTTTCTCTTTAATGAAGTTTATTCAATTCCGTTAATCAAATTAAAAAACTACTAAAATTACTTTAATTATAAAAATGCGTTGAAATCACGTATTCAACAATAAATTTAGATCCTAAATAAACCTGTATGTATATAATGTATACAAATTCAATTTAGTCAAATTTAATATCTCGTAATGAAATCGTTAACATTGAAATAATCTAATTTTTATAATCATATATATACATATAAGTATATATTTAAACAAAGATCATTTAAGTCTACTTCAACAAAGCATTCATACTAAAAAATTTTTATGAATATCAATTGTGCCTTTTTGCTCACTTTGCTCAATTTGAAGATTTTGCATGATAACTACTTGATTGGCAAACTGTGTAAATACAATCATCATTCATATTTTCGTACAATTACTAAATGCCATTACTTGACAGCTTGTAAATTTTACTGTAAATAAAAAAATCATATTTCCTACATAAATAACTTTTAAATATACCGAGCGGTTTCAAATATCTTTTTCTCTGTAATAGTAAAACGAACAAAATTTGCATATGGCACATGAACCTTTGAGAGCTTTGGAAAGTTTTTTCTGTCTCCCGTCAAGTAATTCCATAAATGCACTTACACTTCCGCGTTTGAATTCTTCACGCTGTTCACCGTTCGTTTGTTCAAAGGACTTCCCTTTCGGGAGCACTATGTACATTATGCAAATATTTCGCAATGGTTTATGATCATATTCAAATTGACCTGATTTTTAACAAAGATTTCTTTTTGTCTCGGACAGTTAGAAACTCAGACAATAGTCTCGGGACGAGACCAGAAGATAAGGACTTAAGTATTCTTTTTGTAATTGACCCAATTTTAGTCAGGCCACCTATATGAGATATGAGCTTCCTCGCCGGTCGGGAAAAATATGATGTGACGAATTTTAGAAAGCGTGTCCTTTCATTGTGAACTGAACACAAATCATTTGAATAATGCCCGGCAGCAACCCGCACCCGAATTATGACATTTGGCCACTCGCCCGATTTTGTAAATTTTTACATCTTATTTGGCATTGTGCATTTGTAATAGTTATATGGCTTTGACATTCAATATCATGACATCATATCATGCTGGACATATCAATTTACAAAAACAATTCTAGTTAAAACGACTTTCTTATTTTTATAAGTCTTCGAAACTTGTGAGAATAAATCATGTACTTATAAAATACTAATATAATTTTTATTTTAGTAGCGTAAGTCAATAAATTCAATATTATATTTAAACATGATTAATACATAAATTTTATATTAAATTTGATATTGATATTGATGAACTAATTTGAAATACATTTGATAATCATGATTTTAATCTATTATACATGATAACCGTATTATTTAACCAATTAACTGTGATTGACGAGTATACTCATCATGGAGATGTGGCAGAATTTTGTGTATTGACGAGTACACTCGTCATCATTGACTACTAAAATAGCGATTTTTGAATAAAAAGACCTTAAAACATATTCTCAAAATTCACGTTGTTCAGAACATTTTGAAGTTATACTAGTATAAAAAAGTAGGTACTTAGGTAAGTGAAATTTATAAAAATTTATAATAAATATTATATTTATTTATTTATATTTATATCGATTATTTATAAAAAGTACTTATAAGTGATATTTTGTTTGAACATTCCAAAATATATAAATAGTCGACACTCAAACCATTCGATTTCTACTTAAGTTGAGGTTAACGACAATCATAACGAAACACATAACGGAATATATTTATACGGTGCATATAAAAACTTTAATGAATATTTGTAGTTAAACCACTTTTTATAGGCCCTTAATATTTTACTTAATACATAAAACTGGGTCCACTGTTCGATGAGAGTGCCACAGTTAACTGGTTAACATCAGACATTTGACACTGAAAAAAATAAGAATCTATTTTTTTGCTTCCGTACTGCATAATGTTATAATAAATGTGTACTTCAATATACAACAATGCATGATCACACTGGAATAATTAAGTATAAACTTAGTTTCAAAGATTAAATTTTTTATTAATTATACTTAAATAACTTGTTAATTTACTATGCAATTGTAAACATAATTTATATTGTCGTACATGTATAAATATTTATGACAGCAGTTTATGAATTCTTCTCGTCTGCAAAAACCTCTGCACAGCCACCGCTTTCATGGGAAACTATTGACCTTGGGTCCATTCTCCAATTGTTCTTGTATATACATAATAAAACGCTAAGCTTCGATGGAAATCGAAGGTAGGAACTACCTCGGTTTAATAATAACTTTGCTTTGCGTGAGTCGAGCTAAGGTACCTAAATCGCGATGCTATCAATCTTCTATTCGTCTGATGTCATGAATGTTTTTGCATCATTTGTCAGTTCAACAAATAAGAGGGTTCAGTTGTCAACTAGTTTGATACAGATACGAAAAAAATGTAACAAAAAGACGTTTATCCTGTTTGAATTGTCTTCATGCGAAAACACTCTTCGTCCGCAAAATTCTTCACTACGATGTTTGGCAAATATTTACAAACTTCAGCGTGAAGGTCAACAGTGCTCTCATAAAACTCTTTGCAAAGAATCCTTTTCATATGCGCTCACGATGTCGAATTCCAGAAAATTTTAGGTCTTGAAAATGTGCATATGTTGCTTGTTTTGATGCGATACGGATGCAAGTCCATTTATTGCTGTGTTCTCTGTTTCCACATTAGACATGGGCAGAACGATGTTTGTAAACTTGTGTTGTACTCGCCGAACTATTGTTCATTAGCTAGCTGACGATTTGTGCGGTTATCGACACGAATTCGAACATGTGTAGAAAACCAACTGCCTGAAACAGTTTTAATTAATAATATCCTGCTTCACTAGATACATATTTAATCGCTGTGTCAGTCATATGTATCTGACGCTAAAAATGCGATTTGGTAGAAGAAAAAAAAGTTTTAATATAGGGCCAGTCATATATGTGTGACATAAAATAGTATTTATTCAGGAATTTTGTCAAAAAAAAGAATGATTCATTTAGGCACTGAATCTGCCAGAAAATAACCAATGTTATGTTGCATATTGTTTTTTAAATAAAATGGTACTAAAAACTGCCAAAATGCTTTGTATTTGCTGTGCGATCAGGCATATAAAATGTAACTTCACTCATATGTGTTATTATGAGACATCAAAAAGATGTACTTATGATAAGATTGTGCACTTTCTAGGTTAGTTTTACTGTCTAAAGCGTTAGACATCACAGCAACCACATATCATTTTTGCAGTTTTTAATACCATTTATATGAAAAGCGCTAACATAAGCATAGCCTTGCCATAATATTGATTTATTATACGACAGAATCGGCCCCTAAGTTTCCTCGATACATTTTAACTAAATATCTAATAATGTTACCATGGCTATAGTGAAATTTTTTCTGATATTACCGTGGCGATTAACGTGTTAAATACTCATAAATACCACAAAAACTTTTCAAGTCAAATACTGCAATATTGAAGATTGATCAATAAAGACCAGACTCAGCCCTTGATATTCACCTCAGTCAGATTAGTTGACCACTCAACGAAGTGGCACCTATTGTAAATTTTAAAATGCAAACCGTCAAAATTGACATTGTATCTGTCAAATCATTCAGCAAAGCAAGTACAAACAAGGAAATAAACACACAAAATTACCACATTGTTTTATAAAAATAACAAAAGTTTGAAACTAGTTTGTATTGGTATTTTGCCTTGAGGCAAGTTACATGAACTTCCCGATTTGTGTAAATAATCGACTTAATCCATGATAGATAAATTAATTTATGAGTAGTTAAAAGTATTCGAAGAGAATTTATTACACATTATTGAAAATCGAATACGTCAACCTGGTCTAATTGAGCCAGTTTTTTGTAGGAATTGTTTAGTATGTTCATTAAGACCAAGTACTCTATCGTTATACCAAGTAAATCGTCTAATTTTAATTTTAACAAATGTCAAATGAACTACTCATTTTCTCAAATTTTGATGAATTTTTTAAATTAAACTACTTGTCGTAAGGCCGTAATATTTCAGTAAGTTCTATAAGGCCATGATATATATCGCCAAAAAAAGTTCCATGAAAATCGGCTTGATTTTTTTTTCAACAGTTAATTACAAGTAAACGGCTCGGTAGATTTGCACCTAAAAC
>NW_020537453.1:24797-58218 GCF_003426905.1 Ctenocephalides felis
GCTTAAGTCTAAAAATCACAAAATATTACACTAAATACTCTTACTAACGGTATTTTATTTTGCCATGTCTGATTGCTCTTTCCGTATCGTACAAGATATTAATTTCTGTCGTGCACTTTCCGTCAGTCGCCGATGGGTGCCGGCGTTTTCTCATCGCCATGAAATACGCGCGTGCGTTCGCCGGGAGAAGAATCCACGACTCGGGTGGACGGCGGTGATCCCTAGCAGGCGGGAAGGGAAGCCACGATGGCCAGCAGTCATCATTTCCTCGTTATCGAACGTGTAGTAATGGCCACCGCGCGTCCACTGTGAAACGGTTCGTGGTAAAAGAACTTTGCACACGAACACGGCATTGAGAGAAAATATAATTGTTCTTTCAACTTTGGTTAAACTGATAGCATTATTATTATTATAACACGTTGTTTGCCATGTCAGTCATATGTGTCTGACTAACAAGTTCTGAGCCATGTCAGACATAAATGTCAATCACTATGTTTTCTTTGATACATTAGTTTTCTTGATACATTTTTAACTAAATTATCTAATATGTAGCTCAGAGGTAGTATGTCCGACTTACATGCCGAAGATCGTTGGTTCGATCCCTGGCGCTTCCAAATGTAAATATCAGAAGGTATAAGAATTTCAATTGTAAGATGTATGTAAAAACAATTATTAGAATGTATAGAAATTGAAATAGAATTCAAAATAAAAAATTAAGTAGCAGGAAGAAGTAAGAAGGTAAAAAGAAGAATGAAGATAAGTTGAACTATGTAGAAAAACAAGATTTTAAAAATTCATAGACCATAAGAATTTTTTTCTGATATTGTCGTAGCGAGTAACGTATTAACAAATTCAATTTCTCTTATAGTCATGCACGAATTAATGCAGGATTGTTTTATACACAATCATTAGTATTAAAATATTTTTTTATTAAAAAAATATTTTACAAAATCATATTTTATTCTGCGTAACCACACATTTAATGTATACACACTATATAATAGCGTAAGGCAGGACACAAAGGTCCAATTTGACAATCAGTAATTATACTTCCTAAATCAAATGAATTACATTACAACACATAACATGTTTCAAACAAATAACAATCAAATTTCTAATTATAAAAATAAGTTCTCGGGAAGTAATACTTCCTAAATCAAATGAATTACATTACAACACATAACATGTTTCAAACAAATAACAATCAAATTTCTAATTATAAAAATTAATATATATAATTTTTTACTATTTATATAAAATTTGTCATTTGTCCGTATTTACCCCGCCTATAGGGCCAAACAGATCCAATGTCTTATTTTTAATTTTGAAGGAATTTTACGAAATAATAGCTATATTATTCAACCAATGCAAAATATAAATTTTATGGGTACATTTTTTACAGAGATAACAATGTATTTAACCTGGATCTGGTATTTTGTCAAAAGTATTCTTTAGCATATTTACAATAACTAGTAATTGAATTTATCTCTTAAACTTAAAATAACAATATATACCTTAAAAATCAAAAAGAGACAATTTCATAAATTCTGAAAAAATATTTAATCAACCAAAATATAACTAACAACATGAAATTTTCAAAAAACTATAAATCAATATTGCAATAATAATATTCTTGCATTCAAAACTAGAGGTTGGATTTTCATAAAGGTTTTTCAATATATAAAAGAACATTAAAAAGGAAGCTTTTATTGTTCAACAATTCAACTGCTGATTATAAATATTATATGTCTTGTCACTTGAACATATTATTTATGGCATCACTTTTATAAACCTACTATTCAAAATTCATTTTTCAAATTGTATGCAACACAATTTTTTACCACTAAATTGCACGATTTAAAGTGTAGTAGAATTCAAAAGTCATAAGTAGAATTCACTACTTACCATTGATATTTTCATTATTTCACTTGATTTTTTTTATATAAATGAAATAGAAGCCTCATATTCCATTCTGGGTTTTTGTTTAAAACCAGATCAGATTTTTTGCTGCTAATTATTGAGTTATAAATATATGTTTATTACAGTTTGTCAATGTTAATTAGTAAAAATCTCATAATATCTTCACCCTATCTCAAATTGCCCAGATTTGTTGGATTGTCCATTCTGGTTACTAACGCCTCAATTATGAGTTGATGTTGCATCTGAGTATGCTAGTGTATGCAGAATTTTATTAAATAAAGACTTAATTAAACTTAGTAACAAAACTAGGAACCAGAAAGAGACATCTCTTATGTTACATAGAAAACAAAACAGACTAATTAAGAACAGATCTTAATAATTATATATTATATACTACTGCATTTTCTCCTTGGTAATTTTTTAAAATCATTTTAGATGAACTAGCAAATTTAGAGGCAAATTGCTGGAACTTTCCGCACCGTGATTTAAACATTTTTTTTAAAGAATTTTGAGTTTCTTTGAAAACTAAAAACATATATTTTTTGATTAAATGCAAATCCGAGCAGAAGTCCAGTAATATCATTACTTAATAAAACGTATCAAATAATTTGATCAATGATCGTGCCTGTGTAAAAGCAGTCAATAAACGTCGACCGACTATAAAGCGACTACACCTCTCGCCGCCCCGTCCAGCGTGCCCATCATCATTATCATTTAATAGCACAGTGTTCGTTTTTTCCCTCTTGTGCTCTTTCGGAAACTCTTTATTTCGGTTCAATTAGTGTTTTCAGTTTGATTGTTTTTCTACCGCTTCTCGCAATTTCTGTTCTTTCGCTTTTTGTTATGCCGACCAACAAGAACAATCATTCTCTTCAACGTAGAACGATCAAATGTCTTTATACAACTAAAATGCTATTAGAGTTGAAGATTATTTATGAGTTAGCTTAGATCTAAGATTTTTGTGTGAAAACTTTAGTTTCACCCATTAAAATAATGGGTTAATACAAAATTTTCTTGAAAATCTTATTCATTTTCAATCATCGATGTTTGAAACAAAATTATATTAACTTTAAAGAATTCTAACTGTATTGAAATAATATGAATATCTGCTTCTACAACAGTATGAAATTAACAACTCTTATTATTTTTTTGTACGGTTGTACTTGAGATTAATTAACTGTAGCTGAATGTTTTGATCATAAATTAATAATATATAAAAATCTACACATAATTTTAAATGCGTTATTAGATACTTTACATCGGCTCAATGGTAAGACTTGATTCGGGGGTTCTGTTACATACAAGACTCAATGATAAGATTTGATTCTTCTGATACTGAATCTGCTAAGTATAGTATTTAGCTAATATTTCTTATTGAGACTACAAATCATTTAAACAAAATTATATTATATCTCTAATTAATATTTTTTATTTCAGTCTGATTGAAAGCAACAAAAATCCTACTAGAATCTTAATTATATAAAAGCTCACCTTGTGAGTATTTCATTACTAATTTACTTGATTCATATATTAAATTTGTTGTAGTCACTAAAATACTACTTTTTTTAGATACTGAATATTCCCATTTGCCTTATTATGTGAATATTATTTTTTTATGAATATAAATTGTACCTTTTCACTCACTTTGCTCATTTTGAAGATTTTGCATGATAACTTGATTAGCAATCTGTGTAAATACAATCATCATTTATATTTTCTTACAATTACTAAATGCCATTTCTTAAAGGCATGCATTTTTTTCTGCAAATAAAAAAAAATTATATATTCTACATAAATAACTTTGAAATATACCGAGCGGTTTCAAATATTTTTTTCTCTGTAATAGTAAAACGAACAAAATTTGCATATGGCAACATGGACCTTTGAGAGCTTTGGAAAGTTTTTTTGTCTCCCGTCAAGTAATTCCATAAATGCACTTACACTTCCGCGTTTGAATTCTTCACGCTGTTCACCGTTCGTTTGTTCAAAAGACTTCCCTTTCGGGAGCACTATGTACATTATGCAAATATTTCGCAATGGTTTATGATCATATTCAAATTGACCTGATTTTTAACAAAGATTTCTTTTTGTCTCGGACAGTTAGAAACTCAGACAATAGTCTCGGGACGAGACCAGAAGATAAGGACTTAAGTATTCTTTTTGTAATTGACCCAATTTTAGTCAGGCCACCTATATGAGATATGCAGCTTCCTGCGCCTCGGGGAAAAATATGATGTGACGAATTTTAGAAAGCGTGTCCTTTCATTGTGAACTGAACACAAATCATTTAAATAATGCCCGGCAGCAACCCGCACCCGAATTATGACATTTGGCCACTCGCCCGATTTTGTAAATTTTTACATCTTATTTGGCATTGTGCATTTGTAATAGTTATATGGCTTTGACATTCAATATCATGACATCATATCATGCTGGACATATCAATTTACAAAAACAATTCTAGTTAAAACGACTTTATTATTTTTATAAGTCTTCGAAACTTGTGAGAATAAATCATGTACTTATAAAATACTAATATAATTTTTATTTTAGTAGCATTATATCAATAAATTCAATATTATATTTAAACATGATTAATACATAATTTTATATTAAATTTAAAGTTGATATTGATGAAATAATTTGAAATTTTCTGAGGTATGCCAAAGTGTTCAGAAACCTTTAAAACGTAAAGATATGCAAAAAAATTCATTTTCGATTTTCAGCCCATTACTATAACTAATTGTAAATTTTTACATCTTATTTGGCATTGTGCATTTGGAATAGTTATATGGCTTTGACATTCAATATCATGACATCATACCATGCTGGACATATCAATTTACAAAAACAATTCTAGTTAAAACTTTCTTATTTTTTTATAAGCCTTCAGAACTCGTGAAAATAAATCATGTACATATAAAATGCTAATATAATTTTTATTTTAGTAGCGTTAAATCAATAAAGTCAATATTATATTTAAACATGATTAATACATAATTTTATATTAAATTTGATATTGATTTTGATGAACTAATTTGAAATACATTTGATAATCATGATTTTAATCTATTTCACATGATAACCGTATTATTTAACCAGTTAACTGTGATTGACGAGTATACTCATCATGGAGATGTGGCAGAATTTTGTGTATTGACGAGTACACTCGTCATCATTGGCTACTTAAATAGCGATTTTTGAATAAAAAGACCTTAAAACATATTCTCAAAATTCACGTTGTTCAGAATATTTTGAAGTTATGCTAGTATAAAAAAGTAGGTACTTATAAGTGAAATTTATAAAAGTGTGTATTTATATTATATTTATTTATATTTATATCGATTATTTATAAAAAAGTACTTATAAGTGATATTTTGTTTGAACATCCCAAAATGTATAAATAATCGACTTAAACCATTCAATTTCGATTTAAGTTGAGGTTAACGACAATGAGTACAAAACACACAACGGAGTATATCTATACGGTGTATATACAAACTTTAATGAATATTTGTAGTTAAACCATTTTTATAGGTCCTTAATATTTTATCTAACACATAAAACTAAGCCTAAGTTCGATGAGAGCGCAACAGTTAACTGGTTAATATCAGACATTTGATACTGAAAAAAATAAGAATGTATTTTTTTGCTTCCGCACTGCATAATATTATAATAAATGTATACTTCGATATACAACAATGTATGATCACATTGGAATAATTAAGTATAAACTTAGTTTCAAAGATTAAATTATTAATTATACTAAAATAACTTGTTGCAATTGTAAACATAATTTATATTGTCGTACATATATAAATATTTATGACAGCAGTTTATGAATTCTCCTCGTCTGCAAAAATCTGCACAGCCACCGCTTTCATGGGAAACTATTGACCTTGGGTCCATTCTCCAATTGTTCTTGTATATACATAATAAAACGCTAAGCTTCGATGGAAATCGAAGGTAGGAACTACCTCGGTTTAATAATAACTTTGCTTTGCGTGAGTCGAGCTAAGGTACCTAAATCGCGATGCTATCAATCTTCTATTCGTCTGATGTCATGAATGTTTTTGCATCATTTGTCAGTTCAACAAATAAGAGGGTTCAGTTGTCAACTAGTTTGATACAGATACGAAAAAAATGTAACAAAAAGACGTTTATCCTGTTTGAATTGTCTTCATGCGAAAACACTCTTCGTCCGCAAAATTCTTCACTACGATGTTTGGCAAATATTTACAAACTTCAGCGTGAAGGTCAACAGTGCTCTCATAAAACTCTTTGCAAGGAATCCTTTTCATATGCGCTCACGATGTCGAATTCCAGAAAATTTTAGGTCTTGAAAATGTGCATATGTGCTTGTTTTGATGCGATACGGATGCAAGTCCATTTATTGCTGTGTTCTCTGTTTCCACATTAGACATGGGCAGAACGATGTTTGTAAACTTCTGTTGTACTCGCCGAACTATTGTTCATTAGCTAGCTGACGATTTGTGCGGTTATCGACACGAATTCGAACATGTGTAGAAAACCAACTGCCTGAAATAGTTTTAATTAATAATATCCTGCTTCACTAGATACATATTTAATCGCTATGTCAGTCGTATGTACCTGTCGCTAAGAAGTTTTACATGAATCATGTCATACATAAAAGTCATGCGATTTGGTAGTAGAAAAAAAGTTTAAATATAGAGCCATGTCAGTCATATATGTGTGACATAAAAATAGTATTTATTCAGGAATTTTGTCAAAGAAATGAATGATTCATTAAAGCACTGAATCTGCCATAACATAGACCAATGTTATGGCAAGGCTCTGTTACATATCGTTTTTTATATAAAATGATACTAAAAACTATCAAAATACTTTGTATTTGCTGTGCGATCAGGCATATAAAATGTAACTTTACTCATATGTTATTATGAGACATCACAAAGATGTACTTATGATAAGATTGTGCACTTTCTAGGTTAGTTTTTCTGTATAAAGTTTAAGACATCACAGCAACCACAGAGAATTTTTGCAGTTTTTATTACCATTTATATGAAAAGCGCTAAGTAACATAGCCTTGCCATAATATTGATCTATTATACGACAGAATCGGCCCCTAATTTTCCTTGATACATTTTAGATATCTTTTAGATTTCCTTGATACTCATAAATATCATAAGGCTTCCTAAATCAAATACTGTAATATTGAATAGAATAGTTAATTAGTACAAGTTAGTTGTAAATAAGAAATCAATCAAGGTCGTTGTCTTGATATTTTCATTTGCAGCCAAATCGTCAAAATAAATAACAATAAATAATTTAACTATTTTTTGTGCGTTTTCTAGGTTAGCTTTTCTATCTAAAGCGTTAGACATCACAGCAACCACATAGCATTTTTGCAGTTTTTAATACCATTTATATGAAAAGCGCTAAGTAACGGCAGAATCGGCTCCTGAGTTTCCTTGATACATTTTAACTAAATATCTAATAATGTTACCATGGCTATAGTAAAATTTTTTCTGATATTACCGTGGCGATTAACGTGTTAAATACTCATAAATACCATAAAAACTTCTTAAATCAAATACCGTAATATTAAATAGCATAGTTAAATAAATAAAAAATCTGTCACGTTGTCACAAGATAGTTGTCTTGATACGTTTATTTGCAGCAAACCGTCAAAATAAATAATTTAACTCTTTTTAACTTCCCGTTGGGTAAATTATTGTAATCGTCCAAAAAGCGAAATTGAAAATTTTTGCATTCCTCGACGTTTTGAAGGTTTCTCAACATTTTGGCATATCTCAGAAAAAATTGATGTGTGTGTGTATGTGTGGGTGTGTATGTATGTATAGATACAATTTTTCGGTCACGTTTTCGGGCGCACGGATCAACCGATTTAAATGGTTCAAATAACATTCGATTCCTATTGATAGGGAGATGTGCTGATTAGTTTTTGGCAAAGGCAGGTCCAGCAGTTACGGAGATAAAAAGCAAAGAGTGCAGAAAATAGAAATCGAGTTTATGAGAGAACGGAGCATCCGATTTCAATGATCTAAAAACATTCAATTAGTAATGATTGGGAGAAGTGTTTATTAGTTTTTGGAAAAGGCAGGCCCAGGCATTTCGAAGATACGTAGCCAAATGTGCAAAAAATAGCAGTTTTTGAGAGAACTAAGCGTCCAATTTAAATGATTCAAAAAAGTTTCTGCTTGTTTTAACAAAATAATTGACTTTAGAAAAAAAAAATTGTTTCAATTTTTTTTTTCAAAAAAAAATTTTTTTTTATATATCGGAAATAATTCAGATTTTAGTTTTAATTCTGACTAAGGTTCTAATACACTTTAAACAAATAATTTCAACTTTGCAATTCAGTTTATATAATTCTTATAAATATTAGACAATGTTACAGTATTTATTTATAATAGTCTATTTGAAAACATTTAATATTCCTCGAACATTTTGTTACAGTACGGGAAGTTCCAGCAATTTGCCTTAAGGCACGATGCCATACACCCCACTAGTTTATGTACGTTTTGACACTGTATATGTCAAATCATTCAGCAAGCTGGCAAGTACAAACAAGGAAATAAACACACAAAATTACCATATTGTTTTATAAAAATAACAAAAGTTTGAAATAATATATAAATATATAAAAATGTCAAATTAACATTTATCACTCCATCTTACGAAAAAAGCCATAATTATTTGGTAAAATATCGGCATAGATAAATAAGTATAAATATCGATAAATCGGATTGTGACCTGAAACTTACACGGGCGCATAGATGGTTAAAACCGCATTAAAATAATGTTGATGAGGCGCATCATGGCAAGTGTTGGAACTGTCATACCTCGTGCCAGTGTCTAAATGTTCGGCAATCCTTATCAATATTTCGATTGACATCGATATTGTTCGTCTTGGTCGCCATCTTCATTGCAATCAAAAACTGTGCATATTATAAAGACAATTATCAGTCGAGTGTGGTCAGTTGATTTGTTCGGTCTATCAATGTCTTGTTATCGGATTGCAAAATGTGCCGCCGGCACGCCCGTACACCGGGTGCATAGCAGTGTTACATAATGCCCTAACTCTCTGCATATATTTATTTAAATTATTTTCATTTATTGTTGCGTTCCCTAGTGGTAAAGGTCAGTTAGTACATTTTATACGAAGGGTATTTTAAATTAAAAATGCATATATATGCGTGATTAATATAGCTGGACAGTAATCAAAAGTGACAAAGTCAAATTTCACTGCGGAACAAAACTATGATTAAATTAAAAAGAATGAGAAGGTCACTGAGGAGAGCAGTTCATAGGAGAAAGGTAGGGTATAGTTATAGTAATTATAGTGATATTAGTATGTCTTTTTGCGTGGTGATTAACACGTTCGCGGACAGTAGAAGTTTCAGCAAGGCACAAAAATTGACTAAGTGAAGTTACGTAACATCACTTTTAAATTGTTTGGTATATCCAGTGGCGGATCCAGCTTTTTGGCTCCAGGGGGGGGGGGTCACAATTGAATTAATATTTCTTAATGAGTATGTAACACTAAAGTTACATATTGAAGTTATAAAATGTGTTTGGTAACAAAATACATAAATCAATTCATTATGAAGTAATTTCATTGCTGAATTAGTGTTCCATCTAAGTCTTAAGACATGCTCGGGGAAGGGGGGTCATGACCCCCGTGACCCACCCCCTGGATCCGCCACTGGATATATCTAAAAACTGGTTGAACACCGTTTATAAGGGTAGTGAGACTATCATATTTTATTAATTATATACGATGAATGCTATAGCATTCTCGCTAAGTATTGCACTGCTATTTTAGGCAATTTGCTTGTCCAAGCTAATTAGTGACTACGGGAAAGAATAAGATAATATTTAAAGAAATAATCATTATTTTGATAGGTATAATAATTATAAAAATGTATGGTTATACAAAATTAAATTTGAAATCATTGACTTTAAAATTTTAATCAATGAAAATGAATGCTATAGCATTCACATCCGCGAACGTGTTAATTGTCACAGTTGATATTATAGAAATCGAAAATAAATTAGTTATATGTACTTTACCAGGTGAATCGTCTTAAGTTCTGAAATGCATATTTCGAATTTAACTCTAAAACGACTTTCGTGTATGGTATTCTAGGGACTAATTTTCGTATAAAATAGGAAAATTATGTACGAGTTATGTTAATTGTGTGATTTGGTTGTCATGAATTGCTATGTGTTTGCTGTTCGATCGAGCGTTTCACACATAAAACCCAACCTCCAAATGACTTTCACTTTAATTAAACTTCACGTATGTGTTATAAAAGTTTATTAACTTCCCGTAAGGTGAGTTATAGTAATGGGCTGAAAATCAAAAATATTTTTTTTGCATATCTTCACGTTTTAAAGGTTTCTCAGAAAAAAATGGATGTGTGTGTATGTGTTTTGTATGTCCGCATTTTTTCGTCCACGTTTTGGGCTCACGGATCAACCAATTTGAATGGTTAAAAAAAACATTCGATTCCTATTGATACGGAGATGTGCTGATTATTTTTTGGCAAAGGCAGATTCAGCCTTTATGGAGATACAGAGCAAAGAGTGCAGAAAATACAAATCGAGTTTTTGAGAGAACACAGTATCCCATTTGAATGATCTAAAAAACATTCAATTCGTAATGATAGGGAGAAGAGGTGATTAATTTTTGGCAAAGGCAGGTCTAGTCATTTCGAAAATACAGAGCTAAATGTGCAAAAAATGGCAGCTTTTGAGAGAACTAAGCATCCGATTTGAATGATTCAAAGAACTTTCTGCTTGTTTTATCAAAATAATTGCTGTAGGAAAAAAAATTTCAATTTCAAAGTTTCAATTTTTTTTTTGTATATCAAAAATAGTACAGATTTTATTTTTAATTCTGACTAAAGTTCTAATATACTTTAAACAAATAATTTCAACTTTGCAATTCAGTTTATATAATTCTTATAAATATTAGACAATGTTACAGTATTTATAATAATCTATTTGAAAACATTTAATATTCTTTGAACCTTTTATTACGGTGCGGAAAGTTCGAGCAATTTGCCTTAAGACACGATGCCATACACCACTAGTTTTACCAGCAATCAGAATGCAATATCTTATGAGCTATTTGGTACAATCCATTCACTCACGCACATTCATGTATGATTTTTGAATTTTTATGATAATCCAGTTTTAAAAAATGTTGAATTACTGTCTATAAATTATATATTGAAGATCGTCGTGTAAGGTCTTTTTGCTAACGAACCTAGTAGCATCGGTGATTTTAGACTGGGCACGCTAAATTAATACAATGTTTGACTTGTTCGCCCAGCCCCACAGTTGAATGCTATAAATCCATATAGGTTTTATCGCAACCTTGTAAATTAATAGTTTATTTTCAAGAGATAGAATTGACTTGCGTACCAGAAGCCAGTGCGGTTCAGCTTATTATAAAAAGTTTCACTTATTATAAAGGGCTCGCCCGTAGGTAAGCGGTTAAGAGCAACGGGACCTGAATCAGAGGTTCCGGGTTCGATACCCACTTCGAGCAGCCTGTTGTCAGGCAGCAGTGACAACGATTTTCACTTGGAAATATATATAGCAATATGTTTCCAAGTGAAAATAGCCCTTGCCCGGCATCGCTGCACCAATAAAAAGTCAGCCCTATTGGATTAATTCTAATAACAAAAATCATAAAATATGGATGGATTAACCATTGGGTTACCATCTAAAATAAATACGAAGTAAGGAGAAGTTTCAGCCCAACAGCTCATAGGACGAAAGGTTCTGATTGCTGTTAAAAAAATATCAACAAAAGAAAATATAATAAAAACTTGTTATAAAATTGTAATTTGACATTTGACCTTTTGGAGGTTAGGTTACATGTGTGAGACGTTCGATCAAACAGCAAAAACAATCTTTTTGATAGTTTGTTACTACCAACTTATACGATTCTAGAAATATGATTATAACATTTCTATGTGATCCGAGAATTGGCAACTTAGTTTCGGTATAACTCGTCAAATATAAATTTAATACATTGTGTGTAGAATGTCAATCAAAAAATGTGTCAGATACGAGACATTTATCATTGAAAGAGGGAATATATTTTTGTTTAGAAAAATGTGCATCGTGTGATTATTCCCTCCACATTTTGCGCTGAGTGTTTCGCGTCTCGCGCCTCGCGTCTCGCTGCGTGCACGGACAGATGGGTTGCGCGTATATGTTTCCGCCGTTAGACTGGCTGTTCTCCCTGTGTTAGTGGCATCCTCTCCCTCGGCCGGCATCCCCATTGGGCTGGCACCACCAATCAGTCTTGCTTCACGTTGACAGTCCGTCATTAGTCAGTGTCCCGCTTAGACGGTGTTGCGCTCGCGCATTACATTGTGTCTGAAATCCACGATATATCCGACGCTTCACAGTCCCGGGCTCAATAAAAAGGATGCCCGTTCAGAATGTGCGCGTGCCAAGGCGACGCTAAAAAACCGACGGATCCGACGGCGACGGCACTGTCCCAGTCTAAACGACGAGTATGCGTCGAGCGATGAGAGCGTTACTGTGTTTTGGGCTTTGTGTGGAATTTCTGTATAAGAAAATATTTGACGGTGACATATTCTAAACTTGATTCAAAAGTCGGTGTGTATAGTATACGAATAAGGGTAAAATATCATTAGGTATGTCATATCAACCTGACGTCCGGGGGATTGAATCATTGCTGACATTGTGTCGCTGCGCGTGGGCTTGCATTATGCCAATCCGCATATTGCACTGAATTTCGTTTAGATTATCCTGCTGTTGCTTTGGGATCTTCGCATTCCTAAGCATTCTTCCAAATATAACATAGCACATCATTGATTTGAAACCTAAGCGAAGCATGCAATCCATTGATGCAATGAACTAACAACATATCCCCAATTGTTTCTGAGACTTAAGGGGCCGATTCTGCCGTAAATTAGACCAATGTTACGGCAAGGCTATGTTATGTAGCGTTTTGCATATAAAATGGTACTAAAAATTGCTAAAATGCTATGTGCAATCAAGCGTTTTACACATAAAATGTAACTTCATTCATATGTTAATATGACACATCACAAAGATGCACTTACCGTAAGATTCTTTTTTTGCAATGAACCAACAACATATCCCCAATTGTTTTGAAACTTGAGGGCCCGTTTCTGCCGTAAATTAGACCAATGTTACGGCAAGGCTATGTTACGTAGCGTTTTGCATATAAAATGGTACTAAAAATTGCCAAAATGCTATGTGCAATCAAGCGTTTTACACATAAAATGTAACTTCACTCATATGTTAATATGCCACATCACAAAGATGCACTTACTATAAGATTCTTTTTTTGCAATGAACCAACAACATATCAGCAATTATTCTGAAACTTAAGGAGCCGTTTCTGCCGTAAATTAGACCAATGTTACGGCAAGGCTATGTTACGTAGCGTTTTGCATATAAAATGGTACTAAAAAGTGCCAAAATGCTATGTGCAATCAAGCGTTTTACACATAAAATGTAACTTCACTCATATGTTAATATGCCACATCACAAAGATGCACTTACCATAAGATTCTTTTTTTGGAATGAACCAACAACATATCCCCAATTGTTCTGAAACTTAAGGGGCCGGTTCTGCCGTAAATTAGACCAATGTTACGGCAAGGCTATGTTACGTGGCAGTTTGCATATAAAATGGTACTAAAAATTGCCAAAATGCTATGTGCAATCAAGCGTTTTACACATAAAATGTAACTTCACTCATATGTTAATATGCCACATCACAAAGATGCACTTACTATAAGATTCTTTTTTTGCAATGAACCAACAACATATCAGCAATTATTCTGAAACTTAAGGAGCCGTTTCTGCCGTAAATTAGACCAATGTTACGGCAAGGCTATGTTACGTAGCGTTTTGCATATAAAATAGTACTAAAAAGTGCCAAAATGCTATGTGCAATCAAGCGTTTTACACATAAAATGTAACTTCACTCATATGTTAATATGCCACATCACAAAGATGCACTTACCATAAGATTCTTTTTTTGGAATGAACCAACAACATATCCCCAATTGTTCTGAAACTTAAGGGGCCGGTTCTGCCGTAAATTAGACCAATGTTACGGCAAGGCTATGTTACGTGGCAGTTTGCATATAAAATGGTACTAAAAATTGCCAAAATGCTATGTGCAATCAAGCGTTTTACACATAAAATGTAACTTCACTCATATGTTATTATGCCACATTACAAAGATGCACTTACCATAAGATTCTTTTTTTGACGTTTGTGCGTTTTCTAAATTAGATTTTCTGCTACTGACTGCACAGCAACCACATAGAATTTTGACAGTGTTTAGTACCAATTTATATGAAAAAAACGCTACGTAACATATCCTTGCCATAACATCAGTCTATTTTACGGCCACAATGCTCTGATTCTATTGTGAGAGAAATACATTCAAGTCAATGAGAATGCGTCATGCAGCGAAACAACATATGTAAATATTTCTTTATTAAAATATTCTAAAATAAATTACCTGTGGCATTCTTTACGCTTTTTCTGAACCAGAGCATTTCTGGAATTTCATGCATATTCTTTTACATAAATAGAATAAAATGAAACAACTCAATCAAATGCGGTATCTTGATCAGCGTTTAACACTGTGAGTAATTATGCAACACAATAATAATTCATTTCTTTAATATGTTTTTAAATGTAAGAATGTGAATAAAAATTATAATTAAGGTGTTAAGAAATACTAATCGAGGTTTCGAAGTATTGATAATCAATTGTTCATTGATATCAAATAAATCATTATATATGTACAAATCTCGCTTTGTAAAAATATTCGATAATAATGATACAAATTAAAAATTTTACTATTAATTAAAATCATTAGAAAATAAAGCTTTCTTAAGCTTTAACGAGTTATTACAATGTCGGTATATATATTTATCTGAAGTAGTGTAAAATTATTAAATTCAGCAATTTTATAAAATGTTTTACAAATTATTTTATGGGTTATTCGAACAGCAATCAGAACTCATGTGTCGACTTGAACAAGATTTGACTTGATACATCGATTTTACAGATGAAAATCCAAAACTTGTTTTATCTCTGTGTGATCATTTTTTTTATTACACTTCCTGTAATAGGGCGAATATTTGATGCAGCAAACCGGATAAGGGGTATTTTCTTTTGTAAACATATTGCTATATACATATTGCTCGTATATTTCCAAATGAAAACCGATGTCACTACTGCTTGACATCAGGCTGATCGAAGTGGGTATCAAACCTGGGCTCTCATAATTAGAATTCAATTTCAATTATTATTAATATATCGTGCATAGCCATTTATACAAAAAATGGCTTTGAAGACGTAATGAAATTTTCAATACTTAGATTTCATACAAATCTAACATTAAGTAATTCTTCCAATTTCTAATACGTTACAGTGGGCAAAACCTCATTTCCTGAAGCGATCACTTACCATCGTCCTATATACATGTGTTTGTAATATAATCTTGGAGAGAGTATGCATGGTGACGACGGCATCGCGACGCCTTCGGCGTATTTCATCTCCGGTGATTGTTTAATGTAGCAGAAACATCCCCTCACTGCCTCCCAACGTTTTACCCCGAATCACGGAGACAATAGGTTTTGGATACGTACGAAGACGGTTTGCGCGAATTCTGCATGAGCGGAGAAAATAATTCCGGAAATGTCTACTGGCACGAATAACGTTCATTAGGGATAAGTTTTTTTTCGGCTAAAGTTGTAATATGCTTTCTGCCTTCGGATCGAGCAGACGTTCTACGTGTGGAGTCTATTTTAGGCTGGATACATTTTTTTATAATTGCGTAATTTGAAGCGTCTTGCCTGAAGGCAAGTTCATAATAAAAGACCACCACACTTTTTTTTTCTTTAATCATAGTTCACTTTTTATTTTAATTATAATTCTGCCTACTTTACTTCGGCCCTGTTCAGTTCTGAAATAAGTTGGCTAATAATAAGAAACAAATGTTGAAAAATATTTTTTTTATAAGTTTTATTACATTTAATATGAAAAAAATACATTCTATGAATTTACGACATGAATATCTATCTTCATTTGAAGATAACAAAACAATTATTTAAACTATAATAAACTCAAATAACTATTGCTTTAAATCTAATTTAATGTAATTACTGTTCCGATTGCTGTATAATAATAAATGAATAAAAAGTAATATTAATTATGTGTCAAAAATATCACAAAATCACAACCCATATATTGCATATTGGTTAGTTGCTTTTTCTTTAGTTCATGTCGGAATTGTTTCGAATATATATTTACCAATCAACACAATGTTACCAATATTTACATCGATTTTTAAGTTACTATATCATAGTTATTAGCAATATTGATTATCAATACAAGGAAAATAAACTTTAACTTATATGTTTGATCTAATTAGGCATATAACACTAGCAATGAAAATAAATCTAAAACTTGATTGTTTCTTTATTACGAAGACAACATACATTACATTACAATAAACAAATTAGTAATTTTATGATTTAAAGAGTTTCTTCTAAATTTTATAACTGTGATAAATTTATTGAAACAATTCTCTTGAAATATGCAACATATACCTTATTTGTTTATTTTCTTCACATTTAAGTCATCTAACACCTCCATTGTTCTGTGGACGAAATGAAATAAACAATGCGTTTGTGTTTATTATTTATAACTATTCACTATTGTTCACTATAATCAAACAAAGAGTACTAAATTTATTTATTGATCCGCGTAATTTAATACAACAATTTTTAAAATTCTATATAAATTGAAATACAATCTGTTTGTGAATTTTTGTTATCGTACATTCTAACTTATTTTTTCTTCCTCGAGCGGGCAACCCAGCGATCAACAATTCTTCTTTTTCATAAGACAATACACATATATCAAAAGTTACTTCAAGAATAAGAATGTCGATTTTCACTTGAGATCATATTTGTGGATGTAAAAATTAAATATCGTACTGCTTGATATCACGCTGACGGAGATTAGGATTAAACGGGACTAGTTTATGCTAACCCACGTTAAAAAGTATAATGGTTGCATATATTTTTATAAAGTTCTGAACAAGGAAATATTGTACCCCGGAAGTCAAATCGAACTAGTGTTCATAGAATTTAAACTGGTTGCTACAAATGAAATTAAAAAATAATATATCTACATAAACAATTTAGTAAATTTGATATTTAATTAAAAAATAATATATCTACATAAACAATTTAGTAAATTTAATATTCATAAATAGTTTGGTATATTATATCTACTTATATAACGTTTTTATTTCTTTATTGCTTATATCCTTTTTTTAAATTTGATTTTATAAATAATAAATGTCTTTGAGCTAGCCTAACAAGCTTGGACTATCAATTTCTAGAATTAAAACAACGGCGAGATCGGTATCACGCAGTATGATACCGGATTTTTATCATGGATCCCAAATATGATTTCAAGTAAAATAGTCTTGCAGGGGCATTGCTGCAACAAACAACTATCAGATATACTTGTATTTAAGATAATCGCCACATATAGGAGCATGATCAACCAAGGCTTGTGGTGAAACAAATTTATATTAGCTTTAGTATTAGTACAGTTTATAAAACAAGTAGTTCTGAGTCGTTCTGATGGATTTGAAACAATAATAATGTTATGCCTGTCTGCGAGTATTTTTCGAATAAGAGCAATATTCTTTACATAAGTGTGGTTCGAACTCACCTGATCGCTAAGCTTAGATTTCATTCGGTCGTGATCAGTCCATATCCAACATTATGTCCAATGAGTTAGATGGTGTTGTACGAAGACGAATAGCACACGTGCATTCGATGATTCAATCAAATGAGGAAATTGTTCTTTCACGCCGTCGACTTAGTTCGCACGCCAAGGGTGATTGAGTAATAATCTGCCGTTCGTATGTGCCGCGTACTGCAGCAAGTCGTGCCTGATGATGATGAGCGCATTTGCTGTCGATTCATTTGCCGCTTTGACGCGACAGTGGAAAGAGATCCCGCTTTAGTAATTTCTTCGTGTCGTCGATTTATTTAAAATCAAATCAGGTTTTGATGTCAGTGAATCCCGGCTTGCTCGCTCGCCCGCCTTAGATCTATGGCGATCCCATAATTCGTTGTCAATGTCGCAGGGATAAAATCTATTAAGGTTCAAGATTAAAATATAATATGTAATTGATTAGTAAAAAAAATATTTTTTCTGTAAAACATTAAGATTATTTTACTCTACATAATCGAAATTAATTTCTTGCTAATATAATACGTAGCTTACAAAGAACCGAATGAAGTTTATATAATTTTTTATGAGATTTTTTTAAAAATATATTTTGTTTTGCACCGTGTATTATATTCTTGGATCTCAAACATCATGTACTAACTGAAAAATATTTTTGTAATATCTCTCACTATTAGGATAGTAAATAAAACAATTTTGTTTGTTTTGCACTTACAAATTAAATTTTAATGCATAAATCCATGTTTTTAGAATCAATATACGTAAACTTTAAAAATCTGTGCTTCAATTAGAATTATGGGATGTTGTGTACATTTGATTCTAAATAGTGGTATATATCATATTTGTTGTTCATCTACTCATGCAACTCCCCAACAAATTAAGTCATATAATTTTACAAAATTTGTATTTTAAATATGGAGTTAAAAATTTGCTATCATCTAGATATAATATGAACATCATATATGATGTATTCTACCATATAGAGTTATTTGAATTAAGAAATAAAGGTTGCATCTCGGATTTTTTTTGGGAAACCTAACTATGCATCTATATGTCCTTTTCTAGTCACCGATTGTTGCAAACCAGCATTGTCATTTGTGATTTATGGACATTTCATTTTGACAGACATCTTGGATCATACAACCCCTGTTTGTTTGTTTTAGTATTCCACTCAAGTAAAAAAGAAACGATTTTTAACAAGGGTGCGTTTCCAATGCTGATAAGAATAGATAATTCCGTATAAATTATATTTTTACAAACCATGAGAATTAGATTTAGTTTTATATTAAATACTTACGCACATGCACACACACACACACACACACACATATATATATATATATATGAGTGAGTTCTTGAGGGCGATACATCAAACAAAGAAAAGCCAAAGATTTATAAAATAATCTTTATTTCCAAACCTTTATTGGAAATAAAGATTATTTTATAAATCTTTGGCTTTTCTTTGTTTGATGTATCGCCCTCAAGAACTCACTCATATATTTCAACATCAAAATTAACTACTAAATCATATATATATATATATATATATATATATATATATATATATTTATTTATATATATATATATATATATATATATATATATATTCAATACTCATACGTTTGTGGTTTATTTACTTGTTCAGAAGAAAGTTTAAATAAATAATAATAATAAATACTAGTTCAAGCTTCCGTAATTCTTATTCATAAAAATTAAAAAGTATAACTATTTTATATTTCATTTAGTAACTGCTCAATGTTTGATTTTCAAGTAAAAAGTGGTATAAATTAAACATATATACATTAAATATATTTTCTCTTGGAAGTTACAAGATCAGAGCTTTAACCACTAGGCCACGGTAAAGCTCAAGAATAAATAATGACGAAATATATAGAAAATAAAAAATGCTATAAATAAAACAAATAAGTTAATAGCAGAAATGAGGAATATATTAAAAAAATAAATATAAATAATACAAAGAGCTGTCAAAAATAATTTGTCCAACTAATATAATACATACTGTAATATATGATAAAATTTGTTAATACAAGTACGTATTCAAGTTTCACAGTATGTATAATAAAAGTAAAATGAACATATTCTTCATATAAACATAAAGTGTATTCAAAAAAAATTTCTCTTATCCGCGCGTTTGTTTGTTTAGAAAATTACTCAGATTTTGTTTTTGTTTCATCAAAAGTTTATTTTAAGGCAAAATTAAGATTTTCTGCAAACTACATCCACCTTAATCGTCAGCTAAAATGAATAACTATTAATTATTTACTTACTACCGTAAATTCAATACAAAAACCGATACCATCAGTACCAGAAATAACGATAAAAAATCCAGTTGCGGTTAAGAGTGTTCAAGAATAGATTAATGAGAAACAGTTAGTTACCTTGCAACCGAAGTCGAAGTGCTAAAAATGGCATCGGTTTGACAAACTGATGCAACTTAATTAACTCTGGCCAAAAATAATTGCCTGGAAAGCTTTTAAAGAGTCGAATGAGGCTTATATGGGTCTGTAATGATTAATATAACTAACTTAATAACGAGTTTGCAAGTACGAGACGATTTTGAAACAGAATCTTGAAATCGTAATTAAAATGTGTATCATGTACTTTAGTATAGATTGTTTTTGTTAATCTTTTTAGTCAGGTCAAATAGACATAAGAAGTGAAAATAGCTCTTCCCCGAAATTGCTGCATCAAAACATAAATCATCACTATTAGAGAAATTTTAATAATTAAATATATTATATCAAATGGATATAGGCCGCTGGGTTGCTTTCTAAAAATCGAATGGTTAAGAAGTATCTTCACAAAAGTTCTGAAAACCGTTCAAATAAATAAATAGAATTGTTTTTATTTATACACTTAATTTATTTTATATTATGTCTGATAATTTATATGTATTTTGTGATGTTCTGTTTTATATTTTTTGCTCTTATCTAAATTCTCTTTTTTTTACTGAAATTAAACCATTTTTTGTAAGTCATTCCTCGCGATTATTGCTACTCAGTCCAATTTATCCAAATATTAGTCTTTAAAATATAATCTATTATTATAATTTTATATCATTATAATTAATTTTATAATTTGAAATTTTCACAACATTGAAGGAAATTATTAAAAATATTAAATTCAAAACCTATACACGTTCAGCAAATTTTATGTTCACTCTAATTAAACTTTGATTAACAAATGAACGTTTGAAATGTACGATTATTCACGATCGTCGTTTATCGAGACAACCCAATGGTTGGCCTATCTGTGTTTTATAATTTTTTATTATTATTATATTTTTATTTATATAAGCACTATTGAAATGTTCCAATGCGATTTGACTTTGAGGAGATTGATTCTATAACATTATAACATTTTATAAATGTATACTAGTTTATTTTTAATTAATGAATTTGTACATTGATGACCCCCTGGAACCACATTATAACATGAATTTATTGTTATTTCAAATAATTTTAAAACAATCATTAATTTATTATTTTAAATAGCCTCAAGTTTGCTTATTTGAGATGTAACACAGTTCATCAAAACTTAATAAAATAATTTTCATTCAATTAAATTTAGAAAAATTATTTCAATTTTTTAACAAGATCTAAAATTTTCAAAATATTGAGGTAAATTTTAATTAATTTGAAATTCGCACGTCTTGCATGTTGTGAACTAAAAATTCAAGTAAACTCTTGAAATATTTAATTTCTCGCGTTTGTCGGTCATATGGGATATAAGTTATTCGTCGATAGGTATGTGTAAAATAAATTCTATGTAATTAAGTCTGTGCATCTGATTAACTTAACAAAAAGCAATCGAGTTAGGTTTGCTTTGCCTGAATAATGAAAAACATTCATTTACATCGTCCGAAGCATTGTCAATACTCGAGGCGGCTATGGGACGTCGTTAGTTCTGTGTCCACTTGTTCCAAATTATACGATAATAGAATGAACATGCTCTGAGCCAACAATTTCTGCTTTTGTTTTCTTGACAACGTGAGCGTTTCAATAGATAATGTCCTTTACACATGTAAATTGCCGAAGATATGTATGAAAATACGTAATATGGAATTTGTGCTTTCGTCTTTGAGCCGTCAATGCAGTAAAGGTTTGCAAAATTTTAAAAATTCAAGCAATACATATTTAATCACGTTTTCTTAATGACAACACAATAGAAACTATGGTTATTTTATATTTTTATATATTAGAATTTGTCTATTATAAAGACTTTTAGTAATAGTTTTCCTCAGATATGAAATTGCTTTTGGACAGTCTGATGTCAAGCTGTAGCCTTTTATGTCATCGGCTTTCACAAAATATGTATCGCAATATTTTTCCAAGCAAAAAAAACACTTTAAAGACATTACTTCTTTCAATAAAAAGTCATCAGTGTTGGAGTTATTCTACATCATTAAGAAGTCATCACAACACGATTATAGAAACTTTAAGTTCTGATTGCTGTTAATAATATTTAAAAAATCCTTATTAGTGTTTTTTGCAAGAATACCTGGAAGGGCTAAAATACAAAATTTGTTTAATTTTTTTCTCATATCAGGTTGTCCAAAAAGTGGATATAAACTTTCTTCTTTGTTGGTTGAAATGGCAAGGTTATGTCTCTTTCACCACGTACTCTCTTTGTGATAAATTAAATCAGTAATGAACTAAAAACTACATTTTCTATTTATTTAATTTTATTATTTTACTTTTTATGTATTTTTTTGAAAATTGGATCATTGACTTTTTAAGATTCATAAAAGCAAGTAAAGTATAAATGTAAACAAGTAAAGATGGGTACTTGGTACTGCCCTAGGGTAGGTCCGTGATCCGGTTAACCTCAAACTCGATTCGTGTAAGACGACATTTTCCATTGCCATGTCACACTGTAGTGCCCGAAATGGGCTATTCTCAATTGGAAATATATTTTTGATTTATATTCTCAAGTAAAAATTGACATGGCTGCTGCACGATGTCAGGCTGTCTGACCTAAAGTATAATATATGTGAAAATATTTTAATTTGCAATTTAAAGTAAGGTGTGAACTTCCAATCAGCGGTTGTAGTTTCGATACCAGTTTTGGACAGCCTGATGTCAAGCAGTAGTGACATCGGTTTTCACTTGACAATAGAGACAGCAATACGTTTCCAAGCGAAAACAGCCCTTCACCTAGAATTACTGCATCCGATAAAATATCACCAGTATTAGTTACTCTAGTATAATAAATTAATTAAAAAGTGATAAGCCATCCGTTGGATCACTGTGTCACTTTATTAAAAAGTCACCATAACAATCTTGTAGGACTGTTAAGTTCTGATTGCTATTAAAACAACAATAAGAAGAAATTAGTCACAATATTTTTTGTTATGTATTTTATTGATTTTAATAATTTATTTTACAATATTAAAATGATAACTAAATAGTGTAGTAAATTATTACGAGATTTAAATAATCCCATGTAATATTATATTATTATTTAACTCTACTTGTCTCGAAATATGTTCATTCATATCAGATACGTCGTTAATCCAAGAAACCATAACTTATCTTTACGACATTTAGACACTTTTGCGGATTTCGTTCACGTATTAAATGAGCGCGACTTACTGATATATCCCACATACGTTCATAAATATTTTATTTGCTGTTAGAATTCCTTCGATGAGAAACTTTTATCACAATTTTGTCATCACGAAATCAGTGCACACAATCATGGTAATAAAAAATTCTATTTATGCGCATGGTTTTTGTAAAAGATAAAAAATATATTTTTAAATTGTTTTTATATGTAAATATATAATATTAGTATAAGATTTTAGGTATCTTGTTTTATATTTTGTAAAAAAATTATATAAATATTGAATATGAAAACAAAAATTTAATCAATTTTATATTATAGTTCTATAAAGAATTATGAATAATCAAAATTTAAATTGGAAAGAATTTTTAACAACTATCCAACTATCATCATTTCATCCTTGATAATTTATTGAATATAGTATAATATGATTTGGAGCATTTTCAATTTATATGTTTTAATTTTTGATTTTTTTAAACTAATATGTTGTTTGAAGTATTTTATATTGATTACCAAAAATTAAGTTAAAAGTAACAATCAATCTTGATCAATTTATGTATGAAAACCTTTGCTGATTTAAGAGAAAGTATTTCATTACCAATTTAGATCCTACATCATGTTTTTGATTTTCAAGTAACTAGATGTTTTTTTTTAATTTTTGAAACTCTTCAAAGATTACTAGATTGTTAATACTGTTAAAGCTAAATAATATTGGAATAGTGATCTTCTTTTTAGTCGATTATTGAAATCTCTGATACACAAGGCCAACTACTCGTAAATAATGAATTAATTTCACTTACACTAGAAAAACTTTGGCTTCGGATAGATTTAAGACTTCATTATTAATTGAATTATTTTGTTATCATCGCCATTAAAAATACTGATTTCCAAGAAGTAAAGGCTATTCATTACAATTATCAACATAATTAAAATTGGTCTTTGATACTCTTACAAATACCTTCAGTCGAAATTTATAGAAGGTGCACGAAGATACCACGTTGAAGATAAAGTATGTACGTGTACGTATGTATGTAAAGGATGTATGTATGTAGTATTTTTATTAAAATATTAGGACATGTGCAATGCAAGTATTTGCGATTGAAGTGATTGAGATCATGTATAAAATAGTATCAAAATATTGAAATATTTGTTCACGGTTGATCTATCAACGTCAACTTTATTTGACCAGTATAATCTGTTACTTGTATAACGAGGAGAACCTCAGGTTTACTCTTATGGGATTTTGATGAAACGAAACGAACAGTTCAAAATATTATAGGCCTATGATAAGAGGTTTAATTATGAAAATTGAAGTTTCGAAATATAGACTGCGTGCTATATACGTACTACAGTGTATTTGTCTACGTATTTGTCTATCAGGTGCTTGCTCCTACTTTTCGCACTTAGATTCATAGAATAAGAGAGTTAAAAATGAGTAAAAGCAATGTTATGAAATTTGTTTTGTATAAAATGAAACCAAACTTCAGTTCTACAATCTTACCAAGTCAACCCTTTCGCTACGAATGTCGTCCATGGACGACATGTTCTGCGTCGGTCTTTGCTTCAAGATTTATCACTATGAATTAAACTGTTAGTAATTCTAATTTTTATTTTGTTAGAAGCGCAATTTTAATTTTTTAATACATTTTTATTGATGATGATAAGAATATCTTAAAATATATAATTGTGTCTGATCCGTTTATCAGCACTACTAAGAGACACGCTGTTTCATACAGCAGCGACACTCTCGTAGCAAAAGGGTAATTTGTTTATTTTTAATTTCTTTAATAGCAATCAAGATACAATATACTTCATAAGCTATAGTTATAATATTCACTTTGCCTGAAGTTTTTTCATTCTACATCTTTCTCCTCAAGAAATCTTAGGCCTGCGTGTAGTCTAGTCAAGGGTAAAAAGATTTTTTATATAATATGACTAATATTTAAACAACCCCTTTGTATATATATTTATATATATATATATATATATATATATATTATGTGTATATAATGAAAAATCTTATTTCTGTTCGGTGTACATAGTTCCACGTAACCCTCGGCGCGGCTGAAAGAGTACGTGTGGGTGAGCCGTGTTCATGATGGATGTTTTCTAAAATCGCGTTTGCTATGAATGATGTAACGTTTTCGGTCAAGGAGATGATTCTATTTCAACTCACGGCTTCGCTATGATATTTGATACCCTGGATGCTGGAATCATCATAGAATATACAACATGAATAAAACACCAGACTCTAAGCTTTTGCTCGTATGCGCTCCTTCTTGATTTATTCGCAACGACATTGACGAAATGATATCAGCGGCGCACTAAATGCGCACAAACACACTTCGAAATTACTTGCATAATGCCAATAGTTCAATAGAAGATTTATAGTAAATATAAAAACCTTGCATTGCGTTGCATTTATCAAAATTATATACATATTCGTGCGGACAAACAAAAGACATGTTTTTAGTCCAAAGTTTTGTTCTAGAAAAATCTGTACTCAATCAATTAGGTTATATTACGTTAAACACGTACTTGTGCTAAAAATGAACAATATTCCGTTACTAAATTTATCATCAAATTTCTTTCAATATTGCTTACTTTTGCAAGGAGTGTCACAGGTTTGCACAAAGGATTATTCATTGTAGTTTATTTTCATGCTAATCGAACGTATTTACTCTTTAAGTATACTGCATTCAAATATATTAATTCTATGTTGATTGACAAAATAATATTATAAATATTTAGGATAGTAAATTCAGATTTTGAAATATTTGTGTAAAATGCAGTAGCTTTATTGGCACATGCCTCAGATGCGTCACCTTTATTATTAAATGTTACAATTAATTACAACTATAATCACTAATTAATCCAAAATCAGTGTCAATTTTAATTTTACCATTGTTTTACTTAATATTTATCATAATTAATATATAATAAAAATAAATAAGCAGATATGTTACACACTCCACATCTTAAAAGATCGAAAAAGTGAACGACTAATAATCCTTAACATACTCGGCAATCATAATTTTTTTTTACTTACTATAGAAATTTTCAATTCAGCTCGCTTTCATATTTTTATGTAATATTTGATTACTAAAAAAATCTAATAAAAGTGTATTCTATGATTCATTTTCTCAATTTTGTTCGTGTCCACTAAAAGATGTCAAAACTTATGAAAAAACCTATTTCCTAATCGTTACTATTAAATAATGTTTATACAACATTTTTATGAGTACTGGCATTAGTTTATATCTTTTAAATAGCATGATTAAGGTTTTCAAAATAATAAAAAATTGACTGAATTACTCAAAAAGATGGAAAAATGTGCTTTCCTCTATCAGTAAAGAGTAGGTACCAATCGGGGCCAATCCAAAAATATTGCTGTAATTGTTTTCTTGGAGAAAAAAACTGAATTCTAATTTAATTTTTTTTTAGATGATTGTCAATAATGAATATTGATATATCAAATATCATTGTTCAATTAATAATTTACATCTTTAGGATTGTATATCATTTTTGAATGTTCATATTATTAAAGATGGTAGTTTGCCAAATCATTATATAACAAAACATTCTTTAATTTAAATAAAAGCCAGATTCATATAGCAGTAGTTATATCCTATATTACTTGAAAATATTTATCTAAATATGTTTCCAAGAGGAAATAGTTTTTCCTTTGTCTTTCTGCAATAAATTATAAATAGTATTAGAGAAATTAGAAACAAATATATCAAATATAGAAAAGTAAACCGTTAGGTAGCCTTCTAAAAAGCAACGTTGTTAAAAAGAATGTTTATTACAACTGTCTATAGAAATGTTAAGTCCTAAGTGCGGTTGAAAAATTCTACTTTTTTCCCTAAAATATGAATGAAATTTTTAACTAATGAATTTGATCATGATTTAACTATATTTGCACAAGTTTTGCAATTTCGAGGTTAATGTTGTATTCTAGCATACGCCTCTGTTCAATTATAGACTATTATTTTCATTATTAATGATCCTGTCCGAAGCACTAGCTACCTCCGTACATTAATAAATGCCCGTATGTATTTCGATGAACGAACTGAAATAAATGTTTACAAATGTCGGAGTGAATTGTATTGATTGGTTGGTTTGACTGTCTGTACATGTTGCATCCCATGATTTATCATGAATAATTCGACATGTGTGATCAAATATTATAGAAATATTGATAGGCATTTTTACATATGCTGTGTTATATCCTGTTGAAAAAAATCCAGTTTTTTAATACTTGGTAGATAATAAATAGGATATTCTTATCATTTTTTCTAATAAGATTACAAAGAGCACAATTATATCCTATTTGGTAAAACAACTATTGAGTTGATTTTCCAACAAGTCGTCATGATATACAATGTCCCTATTACAGCTGACAATTGTGATTTAACAAATTTGCTAAATGTCCTTAACTGGACAGTTGTAAATATAGTAACAAATAAAAAAAAATCCTATTTGTTTCATATCGTGAATAAGACAAATGATAGAGGATTTTTTTTTAAATTTGCTGTTTTTTTTATGAAAATCAGATCAACCTTGTTGTGATCTTCTAAGGGTAATTTCTTAATCTAGTTTTATTATTACCCTGTGATTGACCATTATTTTCTTTCTGGTGAGATTATAATTAAATTGTATTCTTGTCCCTATTAGAACTAATACCGTAAACCCTCTAATACCGTAAATCATATTTTGAATCTGTAATTTTCATGAAAACTGTTATACCACTGAAATTACCGAAGTGAGTTGTATCAAACTTGGAATAAGTGGTTGCAAGTCTAAGCTTTTACTACAAGGCCACGGCAAAGCTTCAAGTTTTTGAGGAGTAAATAATTTTTTTTTTACTATAATAGGTTAATTATAAGACTTTGTATTCAATGAGATTTCTCCTTGGTTTTTATAAAAGGAGTAAAAAGCCAATGATACTTTTTCCAAAAATCACTAAATTCAGGTCGTAATTGATGATTTCTCATAAAATTATCGATAAATTTCATCCAGCAAAAATACGTATATTGATAATCTTTACTTATATAATTGAAAATTATTTGATTTCCACATTTATACAATTTTTATTTTGACAAACGATGCTGTTTCGCAAAGCTCTATAATTTATCATCAAGTCTTTTAAGTCCATCATCAAATGCATTCAGTCGCTTAATTTTGTTATGGTATATGTTACATTGTAACTTTTAAATTTATGAAAGTAATTTTTCTTTGATTGGTTGATTTTAATTTATAGTTTCTTCTACATTACAAGTTCTTACTATAAATGGAGTAGTAAAGCCATAAAAGTTCCGCCAAATATAACTAAACTGAGAGGCATCATTAAAAAGCTCTCATAATAACATGAATATAATTTATCCAAAAAACCCTTTCAAGCGATCTTATCCTCCCTAATTTTGTTCTAATTACAATATTTATTTTAAATTTATGACATAGTTTTCTATTTAATAAAATATAAGTTAACGAATACTGTACCAAACAAATTTCGTGTAATTGTAAATTTATCAAATTTTGTGTATTGTAAATTGTAAATTTCGAACTAATATAATTATGTGAATATTGTACACTTTTTTTTATAATAATTCATTCTCTAGTCTATTTAACAAGTATTAAACATATAAATGCATACAAAATTATACGAATAATACAAGAAAAACAATAACATTATTTTTTTATACAAAAATATAATTAATTTAGTTTGTTTCTAATGAGTTCTTCTAATTTAATTTTGAATTTAGTAATATCTATGATCGATTTAATTTCAACCGGTAGTTTTGGTACTGATGGTTTGCTCTTTTCAGCAAATTAGTTTGTTTTTTTATGATTTTAGAGTTTTTATTCAAAAAAAATTGTATCTGGCTCTTGTCCCCCGGTCATGAATTACCTGATCTGTTTTAATTATGTTACATAAATTTTCTGGTTGATTTTAATTGGATTTTAATATTTATAGAGTATTTAAATAGCAATTTGTTATATTTTAATATACATTTTATACAATATATAATCTTGAAACACAGTAATAAATTTCTTGATGCTCATTTGCATAATTCAACCAAACGATATTGTATGTTGCTTGTTTATTTCAATTCAGCTTATTAAATTTAAATTGTGTGTTTATTTGTAATATCTTTATTCATGTAGTCAATTATTTATTTTTACTGCATGCAATGCTTGAGAAAACTATAACGTCGTTCGAAGATGCAATTCATTTTATTCCCTCGGAGCTCATTACTTGAGCGCATAACGCACCATCAATCTATATCCCATCCGGGTAATTGGATGTACAATAGTTATTCCGATCAAAGAAGGATCGTTGTGTTTACTGTAAACCAGTTTGTTTTAAAATGAATTCCTTATTTTGTGCCGTAAATCATAAACACTGCCTACAACACCGCGATATATGAGGTCCACGTAAAGGTAACATGTAGCATGAATTCGTACGTAGCTAAAAGATTTGTATCATACTTAGTTACTTTTTTTAAGAACTAGTGGTACATGGCATCGTGCTTTAAGGATGCCTTAAATTGTTGGATCTTCCGGTACTGAAAATTGAAATTTCTAAAAGCCTTTAAATTTTTTGAAACCTTTGAAGAAAATGAGATTTTTGGAATTTAGAAATTTTTCAAAAAATTTGGCTTTTTTGAAAAATTTGAATTTTTTACATTTAAATTTTTTTTTACTTTGAATTTTTCTGAAAATTTGGAACCTTTTTTTATAGCAGTCGTGCTGCGTGGCTGCTTTAGAGAAGAAATATCGAAGCGCATAAGCGCCGCATCACTAACGAATAAACATTGGTACGGAACCCATAGAAAAGTAAACAAAATTCATACTTATTATTAAAATAACTGATAATTTGATGTGCATGTGTCTAATGATCATTTTTGACGGCCAAATGTCTCTCTTTATTTTCAGTCTATCATTGGAACCGCTAGACCTGCCTTCGCAAACATTTAAACGGTGCTTCATTTTGTCAATACAAGTAAAATGGTTTTTTGAATTATTCAAATCGGACGCTCCGTCTTCAAAACGACTAGACTTGCCTTTGCCAAAAACTAATCAGCACGTCTCTTATCAATATGAATCGAAGGTTTTCTGAATTATCCAAATCGATTGATGGGTGTTCCTGTAACCGTCGACAAAAAATTGTATCCGCACATACATACACACACATGCACATACATCCATCCATCCATAGTTTTCAATATTTTTTATTAAAAAACTTAATTTTATTGCCGTTTTTTTATATAATTTCAATATTTATAATATTTATTATATTAGTTGTGTTTATCTTGTAATCAAGATCATGTTTTTTTTATAAAGATCTTGAAGATCGAATGTCAATAGCTCCAAAACGTTGACAATAATTTTTTTAAAAAAAGTTTTTGTTCGAAGCTTAACATAAAACATATATATCCAAGACTAGTAGTAAAGAGCTCTTTAATCTCTAACATATGTATATCAGTTTGATATTTGAGCATTTTTGCTTAGATTTTGCTGTATTTGGTAAAATTGACTAATAGAACTTTCAACCCTAAATATCTAATAACTTCATAATAATAGGAAACACATCACTACAACTTATAGATAACTATGGATAGTTCTGATTTTTTATTGTTTTGAACAGCAATTAGAATCTACTACTCTTCATATACTACGCCGGTTTTACAGATGACAACAGTTGACTCATCTCTGTATGATAAACTTTATTACAATTTCTGTAATAGGGCGAATATTATTGATGCAGATTGTCGTATGAGGGCTATTTTCACTTGAAAACATATCGCTATGCCATCTATATTTTCAAGTAAAAAACGGATGTCACTATTCTTGACATCAGGCTCCTCGAAGCGGGATCGAACCCCGGACCGGACCCTCTGATTCAGGCTCAGCCGCTCTAGTTACTTGCCCACGAAGTGAGCTTTTAGTCCCGATTGATGTGCAAAAAGGAATTGAGTTATTTTTTTGAAAGCTTTTAGTAATTTAAATTAGAAACTAATAGAAGAATTATTTTAATTTATATTGTACGAAAATTACAATACTTACTTACTACTGAACAATGCACACAATTTATCTTCAATCTTCAAATCTACTTATAAATTGAACCAGTATAGATAATTTCAAACGGTTTCGATTTTTGTTAAATGCATATTCATCATTATTTTATAACTATAATATTATAGTAATTTATGGTTTATATCGGATAAAAAATGTTTCAATCATATTCAAACATTTCAGTGAATCAGAATTCCATATCAGAAATTTTGCCGGCGCGTGTTTATACCAAGTAATCCGACGGCAAAGACGTTTTGCGCTTTAATATAGTATTTATCCAAATCATATTGCATTATTTATGAACATGATCTTAGTATAAATGTAGATTAAATCTAATATAATTTTGTTGCAATATTTTTACAATCTTGTACAGAAAAATTAATAAAATGCACTTCACAATATTGCTCATTCAGCTCAAATTAACTAAAATCATATTAAAGGACATTGTCTAATATTAATAAGATTATATAAACTGAATTGCAAAGTTAAAATTATTTATTTTAAAGTATATAAATGAGCTTCCAAAACTTCAGCAGAATTAAAATTAAAATTCGAATTATTTTCGATAGTTAATTTTGAAACTAAAAGAATCTCTAATCAAAAACTGCCATTTTTTGCACACACGTTTCAGAGTATTTCAGGGTTAGCTATTATAGTTTTGTACTTTGCACATTACTCAATGATCAATTTTATTATATACCGTGTTTCACAACTAGAAAGTATACACAGGTTATAAGTTTCTTTTATCCTAAAATATAAAACTTTTCATTCAAATAATTTAAATACAAAACTTCAATTTCAAATAATTCAAGCAATGATATCGGACGTAGCTCCTGTCGGTACAAAACATGATTTTAAGAACTTGGGAACTGTTTCTCCAAAATGACTTGGTTTTTTATAGATTTGTAAATATATATATATTTATATATATATATATATATATATATATATATATATATATAAATATATAATCATTTGTGTGTATAATTTATATATTTGGGTTTGCTAATGTGGTCGAGCAAATTAACAGTTGCCTTCCATGCGAATATCAGCACGGCCCGGCCGTGCGTGCGATCGCATCCGAACACATGTTGCAGGATCCGTAATTAAAATCATTAAATATTCATATATTTTTACAGATATATTGCTTATTATTAAACGCACACGAATATATTGGCTCCCATTAATATGGCGATCTTGTGTGTGTCTATTTGTTTCTTAATCGTAATGAGAATCTCTCTCAGAATTTGCACAGCATGTAAGCATTAAAGGCCGCTGTGTTTCATTTTAAACCTATTAACTCGTATCATATGCATATGATCTATTTATTTATTCTTTTTCATACGTTACGTATGAATGTTATATTCATATCCGACTGTGGGACTTGTATTTGATAAGTGTGTCAGACAATAAAGATATACACTATTCAAATCACGAACAATATCCAGCTTTTTAATATTTTAAAAGTTGCAGATTTTATTGTAGCTTGGTTTCGCAATATTTCAATACACATTTGCTTATAGTATTTATTCCTACACACGACTAACATATTTAAGCTCGCCCGTGAGTCAGTGGTTGGAGCTATGGGATTTAATTTAGAAGTATCAGGTGAACAGCCATCACCTTGATTTTTACGTCGTTGTTATCTGGACTTAAACGACAATGTTTGAAAATCCATATCAAAAGTATTTTCTTTCCCTTTTAGTTTTTTTTGTTGATAGTGAGCACTGTTGTTTAGGTTACGAGACCTTAATATAATTTTTAAGTATGTTATTTAATTGTTTTATAAGTTGTATTGCTAATTTTAAGTTAGTTTCAACAGATTTTTTCATGCAACCTCTATAAAAGTTTACACGTTGGTCGGTTAAAAAGGATCAATCGAATCTTTACCCTGACAAAGCTGTAAACAATAAAAAATAGTAAATAAAGTAATAAGTTAAAAAAAATCATTTTTACATGAGAAAAATTAAATAAATAGATATTCCAATTCTCAACCAGATCAGGGTTATATACA
>NW_020537453.1:59218-94947 GCF_003426905.1 Ctenocephalides felis
ATATATATATATATATATATATATATATATATATATATATATATTCTTTGAATCGAGTGGAGTTTAACTCAGCTCAGCACAGATCTGCTTAATGCAGTACTACCCATTTACCACTGTATATAAATTCTGATCACTTTCACAAATAAACAAGAAGAGCATTTTGAAATTTAGAAAAATTCAGCACAAGAAAAATTTAAAAAAATAAAACGATTCAGCAAAACTTCTAAGTTCAAGAAACTTTTCTTATATAAAATGGAAGGATGATCATTATTAAGAAAATTTTTGAGATTAATAATATGTCCAGAGAGCATCGGTTTTTATTGTTTAGGATTTTTTTAAGTTATATAGATGTTGATATTTTTTGCTAATATATGGGATCTTTCTCTGATATAACAGCTATCACAATCTGAACATTTATCTATATAAACTGATTTTGGAGAAATACAACTAAAAGTATTATTGAAATTACTACTAAAAACTATAGAATCGTGCGATAAATAATAAATCATACCCCAAATTAGCTATGTCTGACTATATAGTGGTCCACCCATAGCTGTAATGAGAACCCTTTTATTTCGCTAAATACTGATATGTGATTTTTTTTAAGAGTGGTCATAGATACAATACACTATTTTTTTATATCACATATAAATGCACTCATGTAAGATATCTAATGAAGAAGTATAATACCCAAGGGTAGACAACTCATGTACCAATCCACCATTATGTACTATTTTATATAAATTGCAATATATCTTGTTGAACTAAACTGAACTCATACCCTATATTCTATGTCTAAATGTTCTATACTTAGGACTCACTTAGCGCGCGTTTCGGTCTTGTGTGATCCTATGTCCGTCCTTCCGACCCCCGTTCCAATGATTGCAAATGAGACGAAGACATCAGCATTGTTTGAAGAGCCTCTTTTCGTCTTTAAATCAGTTCAGTTGCGGACCGTCTCATTAATTTGATTGAAATCCACGACACGACGCTGAACACCGAAACCGACATTGCGGTTCATCGGCGTCCGCTTTTGAAGACGATGACTCACAGAAAAATTGCGATGATGGCAAAAAATTTTAATAAGAAATAAATAGATTTTCAGTGACGTCCGCTTCCTGTTGTCTGTCTACTAAGTATACTTTTTTTAGTTATTTTTCATTTTTATTTATTATTATTATTTTTGAACAGCAATCAGAATCTAATAGTTCTATAAGCTGTTTCGCCAATTTTGACTTAATATTTTAGTCTGTTCAACAGATGGCAACCCAATTGTTTGTCACAATCTCTGTACGAAATATTAGTATTACATTTTCTGTAATAGGCCGACTATTTTATTGGTGCAACAATGCCGGGTGAGGGCTATTTTTACTTAGAAGCATATTGCTATCTATATTTTCAAGTGAAAATCGTTGTTACTACTGCTGCCTGACAACAGGCTGCTCAAAGTGGGTATCGAACCCGGGACCTCAGAATCAAGTCCCGTCGCTCTTAATTGCTTACCTATGGGCGAACCCTAGTTATTTTTCATAACTAATTGCTATATACGTTTTGGTGATGACTTTAACTGCGGTTGTTATGAAAAAAGTTAAATAATTGTGTTATAATTGTGATTACTATAGTAATTTGTTTTGTCGAAATCCACTTTGTTCGATGACGGTTTGATATAAACAGGTTTTATGTCGGTGGTAAATTTTATATAGTCAACTAAATATGAAGAATTCATTGAAATTGTTCTTAGGCGGCGTCCATAAATCACGTGAGCGATTTCTAAAGATTTTTGGACCCCTTCTTTCCATTGGTGATACTGGGTCATATATAACCCTCACCGAACATCAAGTGTATTTTAGAATCTAGAGAAAATGGTAAAATTTTTTTTACTTTATTTGAAAAAAGTTAGATTTTTTTTAATTAAGGCAAAAAAATAATGCACGTGATATCTTGCTAAACCCTCCCCCACGTAATATTTTGTGATTTTTTTCAAACCAACCCCCCCCCCCGATTATGGACGCCCCACCATTGTTAGATATTTTTCATATATACTGTCAATTTAGCTCGCAGACCTAGTGGTTAGGGCTATGGGATTTCAATTAGAATTCCCAGATTCGATTATCGCTTCGGGCAGACTGATTTCAAGCAATAGTAACATCGGATTTTACTTGGAAATAAAGTTAGCAATATGTTTGCTAGTGAAAATAGCCCTTGCTCGACACTGCTGCATGAATAAAACATTAATCACTATTACAGAATGAATGATAATAAAAAAATATCTCATAGAGATAGATCAACTGTTTAGATTGCCATCTATAAAATGACGTAGTTAAGTCAAATTATCACAACACCATATAGAACTCTTAAGATTGTTAAGTTTTGTCTTCTAATTGTTAGATATATTCCCATGTATGTCAATTTAGCACGCGTTAGGATAGTCCTGAATTTTGTTATGTTTTGCTAATGTTCTTGCATTTTCAATATTAATTTTGAAAAAATATGTTATATGTGATGTATTTTGTGTTGGCGTTATGGTATACCTAAACACGTTGTATGTCAACATTTTACATAGTAAGCTAAGAAGAATTCATTGATCTTTTTCTCATTAGATATTTTTCTTATATACTGGTAATTTAGCCAGTAGGAATCCATATAAGCTTCTAATTACTAAATTTAATTTAAAAAAGATTGTTGTATATTTATGCTTTCTTTCTTTGGCGTTATGATTTGAGCAGATTATAGATTCGTGGTAAATCTTATATGTATAGTGAGATATGACGAATTCATATTCATGCAAGAATTCATGGAAATCTTGTTGTATATATTATATACTATCAACTTAGTCCATAGCTTCTGATTACTAAAATCAAAATTATCTGAACAGATTTCATGTTCATAATGAAATTTGATACAGGAAATTAGGAAGAATTCATTGGAATTCTTCTTATTGTTAGATAAGTCTTTTACATGCTATCAATTTAGCTCGTATAACTCGATATGTCCTTTCGATTGCTAAATCAGTTGTGAAAGATTGTCCGACTTGTGCACTTTGCTAATGCTCTTTTATTTTCAATATTAATTTTAAAAATGTGGGATATTAGTCATGCATTTTGTTTTAATGGTTGTCTGCTCTTGTTAAAATTTTATAATATTTTATAATAAATAAAATTAGGTAATAAATTTAAAGAAATTATTTGCGGTTTGTTACTTTTTGGTGATCAGTTTGAAATGTTGGAAATGTTGAATTTGGAATGTTCTGCCTATTCAACTTATTGGAAAGTTATGTGATATTCAGGTATAGTTGTTTATATTTATAATTTTGAAATATATGGTCTTATATTTATTAATTTGATTAAAGGCTTGTATTTAATTAATTATGTAATAAATTTTAATACTTCATACTGAGTGATTACTAGGACTTTATCCGAAAGGCAAGTATTTGAATTAAATTTTTTTTTTTAATTTATTTAACAGTTTCGTCGTCAGAACGTAGTTTTATATAGAGTAGGGCGAGGCACAAAGGTCCAATTTGATTTTGAGCAAATACATTGTAAATACCAAACCAATTATATCACAACAAATAACACATATCAAATAAACAACTTCAGTAAAACTCCCAGATAATTCGTCATTGTGGAAATGTGCTTTTTGCTGTTTTTTCAAATTTGTCACCTTTCTCTTTTTACTCCATAGACCAGGGAGCAAGCAGGTACAATGTTTTATTTTAATTTTAAAGGGTTTTACAAATTAATAGCTACATTATACAACCGATGTTACATTTTTCACAGAGATTACATTGTATATAACCTTAATCTGGTATTTTATCAGCAGAGTTAAATTAACTATTTATTTAATTTATCTCTCATAGAATTGTTTTCTTAACTTAATTTACTTGTTTTTACAATTTTTATCGTTTACTGTTTTGCCTTACCCTGGGTTCAGTTGGTACTTTTTATTCTACCCATGCGTAAGCTTTTAAAGAGGTTATATAAAAAAACTATTGAATCTAACTTAAAATTAATAATACATCTTATAAAACAATTAAATAACGTATACTTAAAAATTATATTAAAGTCTAAACTAAACTACAGGGATCATAACCAAACAATTAACAAGGAAAGAAAATAGTTTTGTTATGGATTTTCAAACATTGATGTTATTATTATCCCTCGATAGTAACGTCGTAAGAATTATGGTGATGACTGGTTATACATCTTTTGCCTTCTACTTTCAAATATTGTTGTCAAAAATATCTTAACTTTACTTGTTTTTGAGACATTGGTGGTCCTACATGTATATATATATATATATATATATATATATATAGGGTGGTCTTTAATATGGATATTTTCGAATTTCCTTGCTTCCAAATGGTTCCAAATTGATAAAAAACAATTCTCTGAAAGTTTTAGCTCTTAATATTAACTTTTAGATAGTGCGCAATTCAATCAAACTTCGTATGGAAATAGCATGGAAAATTTTGAAAATTAAAAAAAAAATTTTTAGGTATAACTTTACGACAAATGAATTAAAAGTGAAAATTCGTGTCATTTTTTATTGAAAATTCGACGCTCTGTAAATTTTTTGAAAATTTTGTCATGCTATTTTTATACAAAACTTTGATTGAATTGCACTCTATCTAAAAGAGCTAAAACTTTCAGAAAATTGTTTTTATCAATTTGGAACCATTTGAGCCCTTGGGAGCAAGGATGTTCAAAAATGTCCATTATAAGGACCACCATATATATATATATATATATATATATATATATATATTTCACTTATTTATTTATCTTGGTATTTTGTGGAAGTAATTCATTTACTGTCACATCTTCATCAAACTCGAGACCTAGAAATATGACACATTCCTTCACATGCTCTTTGATTCTTGGTCTCGAACTAAAATGGTAAAATGAATTCGCAGCAGCTAGAAAGAAGTCTCTTGTAATTTTTCAGCAAAGTAACCCCATATGTCGACTGTGGAACCGTATTCGTTCGTTATATGGAGTTCCGTCCGCCGTCTGCATTAATAACTGTCCGACGCACTCACACGGACCCGATACAAAACACATCGCGGTCTGTACATGTATATTTTTCACGATGCATCAACCCGCTAGTTTCGAAATAGATTATAAGCCAGAGGTTTCCAACATACACATGTTTTTTTCCATACTTTAATACTTTTTCTCTATATAAAACACGGTTCATTGTTCAAATTCCATTTACTTGCATTTGAATAAAATTTAACGTTTTAACACAACATCTTCAATGCATTATTAGCAAACGATAGTATTAATTGATATATAAATTAACAAGGTAAATAACTTTCATCTTATGCAAAAATTCTTTTTACTTGAAACCAACACAACATTCAAGTATTTATACTATCCAAACTACATCGCAAAACTTAATCATAATCATTATATTTTCAGCGTAGAATGTCGCATCACTCTATATAATAAGTGTTAGAATTATTAAGACAAAGTATCGATATAAGGTACTTAACTAATTTTCCTCTTAAAAAACGATATTTTCTTATACTGATACCGTAACCAACAAGTAATCTAATTTATATTCGCACTATTCCAAATTAAAATTTAATCATGAAATTTTGAATTATTTAATATTATTTTCAGAGTAGAATATTACATTACACTATATAATTAATGTTAAAAGTATCAAAGTATATTAATGTCGAGTACCTACTGAAAAATGTATCGTAGTATCGATACTTTTTAAGTACACTACTTACAATGACTAAAATTATTAATTGATTTTATTTTGATTTTTTATTCCACTTTTCTTTTTCTTTTAATTCTACTCTAATTGCGTTAACTGCAGTTATTATATTTATATTTTCATTTTATTAAAATTTTACATTGCATTTTTATATTTATTTTTAGTGAAAACTAAATAATTGTATATACGTAAATTTCTGTTCCGAAACATTCAATTATATTTTCAGAGTGAGATCTTACAAATATATGTTGATTACTAATTAAATTAGTTATAGTAATTATATTATATTACGCTTTTAAAATTATTACGTTGCAATTGATATTATTTGCATTTAAAAGTGAATAATTCTGTAAACGTAGATTGTTGCTCTAAAAATAATTAAATAATTCTATATTAATTTTCTATGTCATTATTAGGTCAACATATATTATAAATAATTTCAAGTTTCAGATTTCTGATTTATAAAATGAATACTCTATTTCCATATACATTTTTAGATTGCTAATCAGAATGAATTTTATGCTTTTAGACTATATGTTAGTTCAAAAAGAAAAAGATTAAGAGTTTTGCTCAAAACTTTTTGCTTATATCATGAACGCAAATAAATTAAAATTTATATATGTAGACACTTATGTTTACGTTGTATTTTTATATTGTTTTATTGTTTTAGGTAAAATCATCATAAGGAAGGCATGTAAATTACTGTACCACTGCCAAAATTATTGCTTCATTCATACTAGCTGAATATACGACAATTGAAGAAATTCTGAGAAGGTAAGCATGCTTGTTATATATTATAGTATTATTTGTTTTATATGTATATATATATATATATATATATATACATATATATGTCATGGCAACGGTTTACATTTAAATTGAAATTAATGAAGAGCGTTTCTAGCATATAAATTCTGTAAATATTTCTTGCATGAAAATGATATTTCTTTCGATCAGTAGAAAAGAATAAGATCAACTCAATTTTATTAATAAACAAAATTAAACTTAATATCTTTAGTGCTCAATAACGTTCTAAATGAAAGTTTTTGTTTCAATTTTATAATACTTCATAATTGATTCCCAAAGAACCCTATGCGGCGAAAAATTTATACTACAATTTTATCTAAAGCATATGTTTGTAAAAATATATTAATGCAATTATTGATTTTAATAACTATATTATCAAAATTTAATCAGCATTTTAGGGAAATATTCACACTTCCTTAGTTTGAAATTGGTTATATAACATCATAGTTGGCTTCCAAAATTCGCTATACGGTTGAAAATGATTCTTTGTTACAATTTATGTAAAGCATATGCAAGTAAAAATATTCATATGCAATTATTAATCTAAATAATCAAAATAATCAAAATTTATACGGCATGCTAGAGAAATATTTACACTTCCATGAAATTTCATGGTAATATATTACATTATAATTGGTTGCTAAAATCACTATAAATTTTATCAAAAGCATATGCTTGTAAAAATATATGTATGCAATTATGATATCGATTGAAATAATCAAAATTATACGGCATTCTAGAGAAATATGTTCACTTTCATGAAATTTTATGGTAATATATTACATTATAGTTGGTTTCCAAAATTACTATACGATGAAAATGACTCTTGTTACAATTTTATTTAAAGCATATGCTTGTAAAAATATATGTATGCAATTATGATAACGATTGAAATAATGAAAATAATCAAAATTTAATCGGCGTTCTAGGGTAGTATAAGTAGTATTTGACCTTCCATAGTTTGAAATACCTCGATAGATTATAAGCAAAAGAAATTCCCTCCATTGAAGTATCGTTTCTTGAAACATGGCGGTCCCACAGCCATCATTTCGTCATCCCTAATGTTTTTGCCCGTCATCATAAGTGCCTCGGTCATTTGAGAGCGCCTGCCGCACGGTTCGGTTTTCGCTTCATCTTGCTAGATCAGGGATCGTGGACCTTTATCAAAAAAAATTAAGAAAAAAGAAATGCTTTCGAACGCCAGTTTGACAGCCGTGGAGCTTTTATTAAGGGTAATTAGTGGCGGATTTCTGCACAAAACCTAAAAAGAAAGATGGATCTGTTGCGCCCATTTTTGTTTTTAGAATTTTTTTGAATGGTTCTGATTTTAAATTGCATGTGAAAGCAAAAAATATACAACTAGCACATGATGACCTTGCAGACTAACAACTTGTATGAGATTTTTTTACTAATGTTATTTTGTACAAACATTCATCTGATGCAACGCAACAATATTATTGAGAAATATTCCATTAAGGTGCGTTGAGCACTTGTAATATTAATGCTTGTTATTTGTTAATCTTTTACTCTAAAACATTATTATTGACAGAATAATATACAATACTATTGATTGATATTTGGATTTTCATACGCATATAAGGTAGGGCGGGGCATAAAGGTACAACTTAACTTTGAACAATTATATTGTAAAAACCAAACAATTTATGACACAACAAATAACGCGTATCAAACGAACAACTATCATGTTTACTAAAACTCTCAGCTAATTCATTGTTGTAGAAATGTGTGCCGTTTTTTTTCAGGACGTCCAGGAGGCAAATGTCTTATTTTTAATTTTAAGAAATTTTACGAAATAATAGCTACATTATTCAACCAATGCAAAATATAAATTTTATGGGCACTGTTTTTACAGAGACTATACTTGGTATTTCGTCAAAAATATTCGTCATCAAAGCATTATTTAATTTATCTCTTGTAAAATTTCTTTTATTAACTTAATTAAATTATTTATTTACCATTTTCTTACTCTTCACACTTTGCCACAGTAAATTTTTACCACAATCTTATTTAAGCTTTTATAGAGGTTATACAAAAAAACTGTTTTATATAACTTAAAAATAACAATACATCATAAAAAACTAATAAATAATGTATACATACTTAACAATTATATTTGTAACGGCAAGAAGTACTTCTTCATGAATATTCACACGTTGACGTTTATCTCCTGATAGCAGAGAATTAATGTGATGTCTGGTTACACATATTTTGCCCTCTACTTTAAAATAGTATCGCTAAAACTAACTTTGTTTAGAGTTAACGGTGGTGGACTTTTTTATCGGATGTTTATGCCTCGCTCTACTCTATATATTAAACACCAACCTAAACTTAAAAGTCCTATGAACAACTAAGATAATTCTTCTTAACTACTTGTCATTCTTAGAAGGCATCTTAATTGGTTTCTAGCTATATTTTATCTCTAGTAGTGATGATATGATACTTTCAACTCATCGTTAATGCAACAATGCAAGAAAGGGCTATTTCCACTTAATTTTTTTCTGTATTTCCTCAACAAACCTCCTCCTTTGATAAATTTGCTCAATAAAAAATCATCGTGAATATTATATTGTAACGCCATCAAAATATTACATACAAATAACAAAACTTATAAATTTATTACTAATAATCTGAATCAATTAATTAATTTGTACTATTCGAAAAGCAATTACAAACGATCTAAATAAATATTAAAACCAGTGCCATACCGTGTATCGTGTTGTTAGAAATTTTAATTAAAGCGTTGACCAATATTAATGGACTTGTATGCCGATAGAATGTTATGGTAGATAAATATGCTAATGAGGCAACTTTAGATACCAGTAAGTCTAAACTTATAACTGAAAGCTTGTAATGATATAATTGACATTTCAGAAAATGCTATAGAAGAATATAAAATAATTTATGATTCAATTATATTTGAAAAATATTATTTTTGAAAGAGAAAGCCGAATTCAAGGTAGGAATACCCATTTTATCATTATTCATGTAGGTTGCACAAGATTGAAAACATTTTATAAACACTCCAAATAGAAAATAAAATCTAGATGAATAATTGCCTAGTTGCATTGGTAGGAAAGAAGAGGAAACTGGGTACGGTTGTGCCAGGGTTCGGTAGTGATAATATTCATAACAGCTAAACTGTACTGATTCTGATATAGGGCCCGAAGGAGAAAGAAGTAGTATATTTGTTTGAACAAGTTTTCGTTATTTTTTTCAGTCAGCGCCCTACATTAAGCCTAATTTCTTTTAAAGAGCCAAAAGTTAGTGCAATTACTTTTAATAATAACTGTTGTTTGTATACAGATAGATCTCTTGATTATTTTGTTTTATGTTGTATACTAGTAGTTAATTATAAGCAATTAGTTTTTGCGTAGATAATTTTGCTCAGTCATAGCTATGATTTGTTTTTGAAAGTGTGCGTTGGGCACGGTTGTGACATGCATTTCTTGTTCGATTCGGGTAAAAATTCAACAAATAAATAAAACCTAACTTAATAAAGACAAATATAAAGAAGAAAGGAAAATGGATATTCAATATTAGAAAAAATAAATCTTGTTAACTTTGTTCAAAAAATTATGTTTTGTTATATATTGTTCTATTATATTCATAATCATTGTTTGAATGCTTATATTGTTGTGTTACATATTATTGTTATTAACAACAATGAAAGTCGTTATAAACCGTTTTGGTGTTTCTAGCTTTTGTTTTTTAACCGCTCCCAAGACGGTTGTGACACTCGCCTTTTTCTTATATGATTTGATTTTATGACTAATCCGTAGTATTTAAGCAAGGACAGTATTCCAGTATTTCCTCGTAAACAAAGGTTCAAATTACTATTTAATTAACTTTTCTCCCAGCTAACACGTAAATTAACAAAATTATTGCTGATCATAAAATGTGGCATAACCGTATACAGTGTCTCCTAATGACAAAAAAATTACAACACGAACGAAAACAAGTGCAAAATATACACAAGAATGTAAATAGGAATATATATATGCTTGTATATTATGAACCTTCTAGCTCAGTATAATTATTGTTTTAACAGCAAATATTAAACCGAAGATTTTTTTCGAAAAACATGAAGTTTTTTTGGTTGACTGATAAATTAGCAAACATTTAGCTTCCATTCGAATTCGAGCAAATGATATCTTCCTCGACTTCTGATACCGAATTCATCTTCAACATTGTTGCACGTTCTGCAAGATCTGTGTATATGAAGTATAAATGCGGCATAATATATTCTCATAGAAGAGACTATATCTCTGGTCATTTATCAAAGCGCCGTATTGATTATTATGTACCTTAATGGCATGATGATACGGTTGAAATTAATTAATGGAGCTTTTTGTATAGAATTAATGATGTCGATTGCGTTGACGGCTTAACTCTACGCAGCGTTTTCTCTTCTATGGATATTAGATTATCATTATAATTATGTGTACTTTGACACGTCATATATTAATGATTACGATTCTTATCGTACACATTTCTTCGTTCCTTTATATTAGGTACATTCAAAATATGGATATATATATATATATATATATATATATATATATAATGATTTATTTTTTCGGAACAAAAGCTTCAAAAAAATATTTATTTGTATCGGGGATGTGCGATGTCGTTCTCTTCAAGAACTTTGAATTGAAAGCACCGCTGCATTTAATCAAATAATACATAAATACATAGTTTTTGAACGAGGTGACATTAATTAGACAAATTTTAGTAAAACGGCATTAGCAATCATATTTTTCTATTTTTCAATATTTAGATATATTATAATATTAAATAGTGCTACATCAGTACATGACTGAAGGTAAAATGGTGGAATTTTCTGTATCAAATATTAATTCTTTTTAAAAGTATTTATATTGAAAATTTGATATTTAAAAAAAGTATTGTTTATATTTTGAAAATTTTGTACTTTTTTCAAAACAGTCGCACTGCGTAGCTGCTTTAGAGACAAGGCATCAAAGCGCGTACGCGCTGTTCGCAGTCTGACGGATAAATATTGGTGCGGAACTCATAGAAATGTACACAACATTAGTACTTATTATTATATCTGATAGTTTGATGTGCATATATCTAGTGATCATTTTTGACCATCAACTTTCGAAAAATTTAATCAGTTTTTTATTTCGCCAATACAAATGACTATTTTTTAATTGTGAAAATTAGACGCTCCGTTCTCTCAAAAACTCAATTAATTTTCATTGTTTGCCAACACGTCTCCCCATCAATATAAATCGATCGTTCTTTGAGTCATTCAAATCGGTTAATCCGTGTGCTCGAAACTTTGAATCTGCACACACACTTACACATCACTTTTAGATACGCACTTTATCTAAGGTATGCCAAAATGTTCATAAATCTTTGAAACGTAAAAATATATATATATATAAATTTTCTCTTACGATTTTTTCGCGACTACTGTGACATATCCTACGTAAAGTTAATTACACGTATTGATGTTATAATTAATCTAATTATTGAGAAATTAGAAAGTACTATAACTAACAGTAGTGATTTTCACTTAAAAATAGGAATTTAGGATATGTTTACATAAGTGAAATCATCTATTTCTCGGCATTTTTCATTCTAATATTCTCATTATTAGAAAAATTCTAGTAATAAAAATACATTAAATATAGATAGGTCAACAGTTAAGTTACCTTTTAAGAAGAGACGTAGTTAAAGGTCACATCACAACAGTCCATTCAACTCATAAGTTCTGATTGTTGTTAAAGAAAAATAAGAAGAAAAATAGAGATTAATCAATTTTTACTTATGTGTTTTTGCAAACAATGTAACATAAAAATTAAAATTAATATTTCAAAATCCGATAAAGAACATATACTAAAAACTATATATGTATAATATATAGTATAAAAATTGAACCACATATTTTCAATAAATCATAATATATGAATGAGGCTTACAGTATTATTTTATAAAATTCAGTGGTCGGATTTAAATTCTATTTAATAATTTTAAATAGTAAAACATTATAATTTACTAAAATTGTATATAATATATATATACTTTTCTAAACGTGATTCGATTTAAATAGCGACCATTTGTCGGTCCATTCTCATCCTTCGGCATTCGGTTTGGTTCTTTTTCTACGTTTTTTTCTTCGATCGCCTTACAACAGGCACCATGTTCGCGGTCAGGTATCTTGTGGCCAGGTAAATAACCGCGGAAAACAAAAAGAATGGAGGCACAGGTATTAAAAAATATGGTCACACACAATTCATGTGATTGGTCCGCACCTTTTGCGTGTGCGGCGGAGTCTAACACGAAACTATCATTGGTTCTGAGAACGTATGTGTGCCCTTAATGAGGATTTAATTGCCCCCGGAGCGGCTCCGAGTGCAATTTTTATTATTTAAATGATAATCTATTTATAATAATACAGAGTCAATTACCGTCTGTGTGAAATCAGTCGACACCGAAGGCCGCGCGTCGGTAATTTGTCCATTTCCTTACAGTAATTTTGTTTTGAATAAAAAAAACATATCTAATCATTAAATTCTAGTTGGTGTATGTATGTATGTATGCTAACGAGTTCTATTCTCATATGAAATGTAAGCTGTCAATCTAATGCCGCCGCCGTTTTCCAGAAAAGGAAACTTAAGTTAGTAATAAGTAATATTGGTAATATTACATATTTATTATTAATGTTTGCAATGATTGCATTACAGTTTAGTTATGTGCAAATTATATAAGTAATATTTCATACTGCAATTATATTTCCAACTTATTACATAAATTCCCATAACTGTAATTACTTCTTGTATTTAATTTATAAATACTTTCAATATTTCTCTTCTTACTATTTACTATAATATCCACAATATAATGAAAAATATGGTTTTGTAATTTTAGACATGTATTTTCTAAGAAAACAATTTAACTCATTCTCTAAAATTTTGTTATTGATAATTGAGTATAAATTGTCAATATTTAGTATTTTTAATGTTAAATCTCTCAGAATTAATATTCAGAATATATTCAAAAATACGTTACTGAATTTTAAATTATCTAATTTCTAAGAAAAAGATTAAAACAATATTTCAATCAATCAATCTCAATAATTTTATTAATGAAACATAAACAATTTTGAAATTCAATCTTTATTAAACTGCTGATAATATAGTTAATATATTATTTTTAATTAAATTATCAGTTTAATTCATTTGAAAACATTCAGTAATTGTTTTGTTAAATTTAATAAATAAATATTAAAAGGCAAGCTAATAATTTTTTTAAGACCAATTAACCAATAAATAAAAAAATCTAAATATTTCCTTTTTCTAGTTATGATATTTTTTTAGCATTTCAATTAGTATAATTTGATTTATTTAATATATAATAATATAAATATTTAAATTATAAATACAAAACTTTTTTTTCGTTGAAGACCGGACATTTTAATTTATCACGTTGACTGTGAAAACAAATCGTATATGTAAATTATATTGTGTGTATAATATAAGAATGTAAAATAATAATAAAAAAAGAAATATATAAATAATGTTTGTAACAAATCGAAACCAACTACTACAATATAGCTTTACAGTACCAGTTTTAACATTTTTTTAACTGATACAGATACACCAAATTCTTTAATTATATAATACCATTCACTATCAATTTTAATTTAACAATATCATAAAATGTAACAACAAATAATTCTAAATAAATCTAAATTATAATAATATATAATTTCATTAATATTTTACTGTCTTAAATATTGAGAATTATATAAGCTTTTCAATATAATAAGGCCTAAAAAATTAGAATTATAAGAAATGTTTAAACTTGTAGTGTAACACAGTAAAACTTTGTTGAGACGATTATGCTTCATACAATTTCCCGCGTTATACGCCACTTTATGCCGGTCTCTGCACTTGAAACATGTAATTCTTCTCCCGCTTAATACGCTTTTTTGCTAGACGCGTTTGGTCCCTAGAAAGTCGTTTTAACAGGGTTTTACTTTAATGACGTTAATATAAATTATAATAACACTATGCATTGTCATGTCTTGTGCATAACACTGTGTCTTTAATATACTACTGTCTTGAAAATTGAATTATATTACCTTTTTAATATAATAATGCTTCAACTTGCAATGTTATACCGTCCCTTCACTCAAAATATATGTCTTTTATCCCGCTTAATACGTTTCTTGCAAGACGCGTTTATTATATTATTTGGTGCCTAGAAAGTCGCTTTAACAGGGTTTTACTTTAAATACGTTAATTTCAATTTCTAATAAAGAGGAACCCCGTTAAGACGATCACGCCAAGATATTATGCATAATACGCTGCTTTCACGGATTCTTGCACTTTGAAATATATTGTTTATATCTAGCATAATACGCTTCCTCGCATAAGACGCATTTTTAATCAGGTTTCTGGTAAATCATCTTATGTACTATATATTATATGTGTGTATCTAATATATAATACATCAAATATAAAATCGCAAACAGCTATAACCTCAATTGGAAATTTGATATCATACTGCTTGATATCAAGCGTGCCCAAACCAGTGAATAGTTGATGCTAGTTGTGGCTTCGAATGTTAAATTATTTATTATATTATTCTTTAAATTCAGTGTTAGCATGACATTTCCTCTATCTTTCAAAAACTGTTGCGCAAAGAAGCGAAACATTCGGCATTCGGCATTCGCCGTCCGCAGAAAATGAATGCAACATCTCTAATATAATTTATCAAAACTCGCATGCAACTTTTATACATTAACGATCTCGTAGCAGCGATAACAAATGGACAAAATAATATGATTGTACGAGACAACAGAATAATAGAGACGTCACATAACTACGGAAAAAGAAAAACAAAAGAAAATGAAATAAATTATGTAATATTTCATTCCCGGCCAAGGGTGACAGTCGTAATTAATGATTTGTATTTTTTCTCGTTTCCGAAAGACAAAAACTGGAGTGGTAAATAGAGACAACGAGAGGGTTTTAAAATTATTTGTTTTTTTTTTTTATTCTCGTTGCGGTATTCTGTGTATACATTTATAATGAGTTCTCGACTATTAATAAATGTTTTACTGTTTTGTCGGCTTCAATTAATAATGGAAACATTACGATGGAAGATATATGATCCGATAATGGTACTTCTAACATCTTCATCGGGCTGCTGGAGTGGTCAATGTATAGACAATATAATTATTGAACGGAATAATATTACTATTGGATATTTACACTAGGTATGAAAAATTTTGCTCAACAAATTTTTATTTAGCTATTGAATATTATAAATTCTTATTTTTTAAATTAGAAGGGTAGTTTGTTGTAATAATAACATATTTTGCCACCGAACTTGTATTAACAATTATTACGCATTTTAATTTACATTAACTACCCTATCAAACATTTACAATTAGTATTAGAATTATTGCAAGAGATAAATATAATTGAATTTTATAATTATAACATTATTAATTATTATAAATTATATGAATAACAAATTTTGTAAAAACTAATAATTTGATTGAACGGAATACTATTGCTACTGGAAACTCGTATTAGAAAGAGTATAGAGTCTATTTTTCAATTAATCTATAATTAAAAATTATTCCATTGTTTATTTTTAACAAACTACAGTATTGCACCAACATTTTTGCATTATTAAAATTGTTGCTCAAAATAATATAACCTTATTTCATAATTTATATGTAATATATTTTAATATTGTAAGATATATTCAATACATATAGTAGAGCTGGGCGCAAAGGTCCAATTTGAATTTGAGCATTTATCTTGTTAAAACCAAACCAACTATATCATAACAAATAGGACATAACGAACAAACAACTATCTGACTATGTTCAGTAAAACTTCCAGCTAATTCATAATTGCAGAAATGTGTTTTTTGCTGTTTGTCAAATTTTCAAGTCAAGTTTTGCAAAATTTTCAAATGTTTTTTTTAACCCATAGGCCCCGGTAAAATGATGCAGCTAGCGTGCAAACTGGTCTAATGTAAAGTTCAGTTGGTTCTATTTACCCCACGAAAGAGTAAGCTTTTACAGAGGTTATCAAGTGCTTATAAGTGACGTTTGTAGCGAAAGGATTGAAATAGGACTTAAGATATACATCTTTAAGTATATTAACTAATACGAATGAGAAAAACATTAAATACACTTTTTCAAACTACCAAATCTTTTTTAACTTCCCGTAGGGTAAGTTATTGTAATGGGCCAAAAATCGGAATTGAAATTTTTACATTTCTCGACGTTTTGAAGGTTTCTGAACGTTTTGGCATACCTCAGAAAAAATGGATGTGTGTGTGTGTGTGTGTGTGTGTGTATGTATGTGTGGATACAATTTCCAGTCACGTTTTAGGGCGCACGGATCAACCGATTTGAATGGTTCAAAAAACATTCGATTCCTACTGATAGGGAAAAGAGCTGATTAGTTTTTGGCAAAGGCAGGTCCAGCCGTTTCAGAGATACGGAGCAAAGAGTGCAGAAAATAGAAATCGAATTTTTGAGCGACCGGAGTATCCGATTTGAATAATCTAAAAAACATTCAATTAGTAATAATTTGGAGAAGTGTTTATTAGTTTTTGGCAAAGGCATGCCCAGCCATTTCGAAGATACGGAGCTAAATATGTAAAAAATGGCAGTTTTTGAGAGAACTAAGCGTCCGATTTAAATGATTCAAAGAACTTTCTGCTTGTCTTAACAAAATAATTGATTTTGGAAAAAAAAAATTGTTCCATTTTTTTTTTTTTTTTTTTTAGTATTTTGTATATCGAAAATATTTCAGATTTTATTTTTAATTCTGACTATAGTTCTAATATACTTTACAAATAATTTCAACTCTGCTATTCGGTTTATATAATTCTTATAAATATTACACAATGTTACAATATTTATAATAATCTATTTGAAAACATTCAGTATTCCTCGAATATTTCATTACGGTGCGGGAAGTTCCAGCAATTTGCCTTAAAGCACGATGCCATAATTGCCTCAAGACAGAATTCCACTTACAGCTAGTTTAATAATGAAATGTAAATTCTTTGTGCGCATTAAAATATCAAAATTCATAAACAAATATGTATATAAATATATATGTGTGAACAAATAGATGGGCCCGTGTTCAGTTCTGATAAAATAGTAAATTATTAACAAATCTGATGCGACATCGCCGCTCTAGATGTGGTTCTTTCAAACAAAAGCAGCCAGCAGGATATAAATGGCCTCAGTCCTGTATAATACAAACAGACTGCGCACGAGAATTTCATATATTTATGTCTGAGAATTGTTGAAATGAACAAATTCTCCTCGCATCCATTTTTCTTGTTTCCGCGGGCCATGGTGTAGTAAAGGTTCGTACTGCTTTTACTCAACGATATTTTTTCGCACTCTTTTTATTTTGCAATTCAACATTTTTCATTTCGGAGCGAGATTTAGAAATAATATTTTAATAAATATTGTTCACTGGATGTTTAAGGTATCAAGATTTATACACCTTGTATTGCACATGAGTGATTGACAATTGACAAGTATTAACTTATATTTTAGTCAAATGTTCAATTTTATTTTTAGTTAAAATAGTAATTAAATGAGTAACTGCCACTGAATATTTTTATCTTCCCGTAGGGTAAGTTAGTAAAAAAATCTAAAATGATTTTTTTTCTATATTTTTACGCTTGAAAGTTTTCTGAACGTTTTGGCATACCTTAGAAAAAATGTATGTATGTGTGTATGCTCGCAGATATAAATTTTCGTCGACGATTTCGTTAACATTGAATCAACCGATTTGAATAATTCATAAAGCATTCGATTTGTAATGATGGGGAGTCGTGCTGATTAGTTTGCGGCAAATGCAGGTTGAGCCATTTCGAAGATACGGGGCAAAAAGTGACAAAAATAGTAATAATAGTTTTTAAGATAACGGTGCGTCCGATTTGAATGATTAAAAACATTTTATTTCTATTGACAAAATTAAGAACTGATTATAGTTGTGGGTCTAGCGATTTTAGAGATTCAATAAAAATTCTAAAGATGACATTTGGCGGTCAAAAATGATCATTAGACATATGCATAGAGATTTTAATAATAAGTACAAATTTTCTATTTCTATGGGTTTTGTTTCAATGTTTATCCGTTCGACTGTAACGCGCTTCGGTATTTCTTCTCTAAAACAGCAAACGCAGCGCAATTGCTTTGGAAAAAGTTCAAAATTTTCAAAATATAAAATATATTAAATTTTTCGAAAACGTAATTTTTTTTCAAAAATATCTAGATTCTCAAAAAATTCATTGTTTTTTCATAGTTTTCATAAACATTAAAGTTTTTTTAAAAATTTTGATTTTACGTACTGGAATTTTCAGCAATTTGCCTTCAGGCACAATGCCATGCACCACCAGTTTCATCATTGCATCAAAATACCTATCATGTTTCCGTATATTTTCTCTAATTTGCCAAAAGTGAATCATAATTTTGACATTGTACAAAGAATGTTTTTGAAATATTCCTGCAACCATCAAATAAAACGCATTTTATCGCAATTACTGAATAAGAAACCCGAGTTTATAAGCTTTTTTAATACAAATCACGTGGCATTTTACAATCGCATGTGATTTATTTCAATTCTACAAAACATGGCAGTGATTAGTTAAATTATTCGGAAATTCTGAATCCTTTACATCACCCTACATCCATTGGTTATCGCATATACGGATAGTTACAGGCTTATAAGCAGACACAATGCGAGCATTCTCTCGCCTTCGTATCACGTCATGCTAGATTTCCCGAATCAGCTCCGCATACATCATATCTCAGCAATCGAATCAATCAACATTTTTCACAGTCCAGCCCTCACCGTCGCGGAATTTCCGCCGTCGAATCATTGGATAAGATTGTGATGTCCAAATATATTAATGGGATTGAGCATTTTTCGATTGTTGCTTTTAATTAATATTTTTATCCAGTGCCTGTTAGATACAGCGCAGGGTTTGCTGGAAAATATCGAAACAGAGTCTGTTATAAGTGCTAATTTATTCATGATTTTTTTACGAAAATTAAATAGGAATAGGCATGTCAAAAATTAACCCTTCAAATTATCTGCTAACAAATAATGTATTACAAATTAAATTATTTATTTATTTTTTAGATTTAATTTTAAAATTCATTTAGAATTAGGAATGAAACAAGCAAAGTGCAACTAATTTTTTTACCAATTTTGTTTAGCCTTCAATTGTAAACATGGATAAATATGAAATCTTTCATAAGAGATATTGGACCTTCGAGATTGGCAATTATTAAAGACCACTTGATTTTCTGTAATAACTAAAACTTCACTTATTGTTAGATATGAAAAAAAGGGTAGAAATAGAAACTTATTACTTATAGAAAAGAACTTGATGTAGTAAAATTTGAATAGGTAAAAAGTACTGCAGTAGCAACTTGAATATCGGGCTCTCAGTTATACAAATAACTTGTTGTTCATACTAGCAACAGAAATTAAAATCTCATATTTATGATCTATTAATATATAGCTTGTAAATTACTAATGAAATATACCAAATATTTTAAACCCATTAAGTTAAGCAATCTACGTATATAATTTGTTTTATTATTCAATTTGTAATATAATGCAGTATGTCGCCTCGTACGAACTTTGATTAGTATTTATTAGTAATAAAGAATTTATCTAATACTGCATTATATACTGAAATCCATTTCTCACGCACTATATTCAGTTAAATTTTGTTAGCAGATAGCTGGGAGAAAAGTAAATTAAATGGTAATTTGAACATTTCTATGTGGAAATACTGATTGTCCTCAATGCGATGGATTGGTCATGAAATTAATCAAACAAAAAAAATGTCAAGCGTCACAACGGCCCGGGCGGTTGTGACGGACATAAAAATAGGTTAAAAACAATAGCTATGAATTTTACAAGAAATATTTGTGATTATTTTCTTGCATTCATATTATTTCTTTCCTATTTGGTTCTGTATTCAACGATGGATAGGCAACAAAATCAACAGCAAGAAAAGGGCGAGTGTCACAACTGTCCAGGGATGTTAAACAGGCATAAAAGTAGGTTAAAAAACAAAAGCTATGAAGATTGCAAGAAATCTGTGTGATTTTTTTTCTTGTATTGAAATTTACTTTCCCTTTCTCTTTCCTATTTGGTCTTAGTTATATATCTATAAGTATTAACATCTATAAGTATTATTAACTAATCTCAATGAGAAAAAAATAAAATTAAACATTAAATACTATCTTTCTTAATTAAATTAGCAATTGCTTAATAGTAAAGTACTAACGTAACGTTACAAATAATGTTGTCACTGTATGTTCAAGTTTATTTAAAATACCAATAAATTCTTCCTCCTTTATTCTCAATCTCAATCCCATGGCTCAACGTTATCACTTTCGAAGTTCGAGCAAGATCGAGAACCATCTTTCATCTCTAGCTGTATAAATATATAAGTCCGGCCAAAGCAAGCATCGGAGAAGGCGCTCTAAATCTGATGTGAGCCCGAGCTGCCTACTTTCTATTGTTCGCATCGCACAATCGTTTCCCGCCGCCCTCGACGGCAATCGCTCAAACTGTGTTACGGCGGCGTCGACGACGGACGGGATAAACTTCGGGATTCCCGACTGTCCCGATAGGGATGGATATTGAATATATTTAGAAAACTAGTGGTGCATGGCATCGTGCCTTAAGGCAAATTGCTTTAACTTTCCGTACTGAAATTAAAATTTAAAATTTTTAAAACATTGAAAAAACTAGATTTTTTAGATTTTTAAAATGAAAAAATCGATTTTTTTATATTACAACATTTTTTTATACTTTGAATTTTTCTGAAAATTTTGAATTTTTTTTCGAAGCAATCTTGACTGTTTCAAAGAAAATTCTTACTTATTTAAACAAAATTCATACTTATTATTAAAATCTCTATAAAATATCTAATAATTTGATGTGCATATGTCTAATGGTTATTTTTGACCGCCAAATGGCATTTTTTTTTACTTTTTTCACTCGATCTCTGTAACCGCTAGTTCTGCCTTCTCCAGAATTTAAACGGAATTTCACTTCGTCAATACAAATAGAATGTTTTTTGAATTATTCAGATTGGAAATCGGGTTCAATCGGAATCCGTTCTTGAAAACTGAGTTACCGTTTTCTTTTTTGCCCTGTATCTCCTTATCAATACGAATCGAATGTTTTTTGAATTAGTCAAATCAGTCGATCCGTGTTTCCAAAATCGTCGACAAAAATTTGTATCCGTACACACATGCTCATACATCCATTTTTCCTAAGGTAAGCCAAAATGTTCAGAAACGTAAAAATATATAAAAATATTCAATTTCGATATTTTTGCGATCGATTACAATAACTTACCCTACGGGTAGTTTAATATTGGGAATAAACCAAACTAAACACCATAAAAATAGGTAGATACATATATAGATTTCAAATCGACTGCAAAACAATTCTTATTTAGAAAGCAGAATTAGATTGTATTGTTATTCTACATAAATTGATTATTAAAACATCAGAAATGTCAATTTATATAACATTATATTACAATTTAAATGAATCACATATACAAAACTTCAAGTCTTATTATTAATTAAAATAAAATTAATGGAAAAACTTTCTCTATAAAGAAACACATACAATCAATCTGCTAACTATTGTAATGTAATATCCAATTTAATATTATTTGTTACATTACATCAAATATATAAATTTGAAAGGATAATTAAATTTAATGCCTTATAATTTTATTCTTATAAAAAAGTTGATTTATATTTTTATTAATTATACAGACAAATATATATGAAGAATAACTTTTCATACAAGTTTTCTGGTGTTTTTTACTAACATGAAAATATTATTTAATTATTTAGGATGCAGTCAATTTTTTGAAGGTGTTTCTATATTTTGTCAGAAATATTTATCAGCGTAGGTGGAATAACTAATTATTATATTTATCTCTTGTAAAATTACTTTTTTCAACTTTTGTATACGTCTTTGCCAGGGTAAAAGTTCAGTTGGTCCTTTTTCTACGTGTGAGCTTTTATAGAGGTTATATGAATAAACAGTTGAATCTAACTAAATTAAATTAAATAACGTTTACTTAAAAATTATATTAGAATCTCGTAAACTCACAAGCAAAAAAACTAACCACGAAAGATACTTTTGTTATGGTTTCTTAAACATTGCCGTTCAATTCTTGATTGTAACATCGTGAAAATTATTGATGTTAATTGTTATTTACTTTAGTTGTTTTTGAGATATCGGTGGAGGACCTTTTTACCAGCGGACCTTTAAGCCCTGTTTTACTCTTTCTACTAAAATAAATATAAAAATGTGAAATTACGACCTTGAGATTGACAACTCTCCTTTGAATAAATTTTGAACTGATGCCAGCTCTACGATATTATTCCTAAAAATTTCCACCCCGTCCCGTTCCCGCCTTTTGTGCCGCGCGTTCCGATCTCCGCTCGTTTCACGTGGCGGCGGCATTTCAATGGTGGACGGAAAATGTCGGACGTGGATTGACGGCTCTGTATTATCACGCACATAATCACACGGTCCACGGTATCGGTATACGAATGTTCTAGGTGGGTGTAGCGCCCGGCCGACGCGCCGACCTCGAAAAACTCACACTGAAATGTATCGGTCGGAATAGCATCGGCGGAAAACAAACTGATTATTAAATATATAAAATGCCCATGGTAATAGAACTTTTCATAGACAACTTAACGAACATTAAACACGTAAAGACGCCATCAAAGTAAGAGTACAAGTAGGAAGACGGTGCGGTTGTACCACTTTCTTTTATCAGACATAATTTTGTTATTTTAGCAGTTAGTAAAACACATAACAGTAACAGATCATGAGGCGCGGACTTAAAACAATAACGGACACTTGTTCGAACAAACATGCTTTATATTTGTCCCTTTGGGCCTTGTTGCAAAATCTATTATTATTCTAGATTTCGTCCTAACTCGTTCTTTTCGATTTAAACTTTGGCGATTTATTGCAAATATGAGCTTATAATCGATGTTTTTAATCGCATTTTAAACCACATATAATTTCTTTTAAACGTACTCTCTTTGCCATATAGATTGGAAGATTACTTGAGTATTCTTGATGCTGGAGATATATCCATAAAAAGAAATCTGATGCCGAAATCTTTACTCCTGGGTGGCCATAAAAATTCTCTTTGTGAAATCGGCTTTTTAGGAAAATTTCTTCAAACGACGAAGAGACTAGAGCAGTTACATGTGACATCGTTTCGCTAAAACTACCAATTCCGATTGCAATACTTCTCTATTTTTTCAATATAAATTGATAAGTGCAAAAATATTCAACAACCAAAATTATGGTTTCATTTAATGTGAATTGAATTGGTTAATTATGTCTCATGAAATTAATAGTTAATTTTACAATAATTTAAAGTTAACATTTCCAATTAATTTGCATTTATTTTCGAGCATTTCAACCCAAAAGACAGGTTACGATTACCCAAAATAATAGCTTATGAAGCAATAAATTTTTGTTCATAATCTAATTATAAATTTAGTTAAAAAATCAACAAAAATTCCAATTTTCAGACACATAACTTATTTTTTTATTTGAACAGCAATCAGAACTACGTGTTTTATAAGCTGTAAAAATAACCCTAAAGAAATTTTTTATATAAATAATACCATAACTAGCTGATGAATTATTTAGTCTAAATTGAATGACTTTAAATAAATTAGTATTATTAAATTATAAAAGAAGTTTCAATTATTATTCAGAAATGATATCATTCTGAATTATTTAGATTTTTTTCGATATTGTAAGCTCAATAAGGATAAAACTTTCTTCGAAAGATTTGCTACAATAGTTTTCTTAAATACTTGAACATTGAGTATTCATGAAATTTAAATATATAAAAGTTATTTTAAATTTATAATATATTAAAAACCTTGATGTCTTACTCAAAATATATTTTACTATTCCAATTTAATAAAGCACTTCTTAATATCTAAATACTTAGTGGGAAACAATTAATTTCAATCTATATATTTTAAGTAGTTATTGCATCTTACATACAACCGTGTGAAAAATATCAATTGATAATAGAATTCCTTCTGATGTTAGAAATGTATTTTATTATCGTTGGTAGAAAAATTCTATACAAAAAATTTAACTACGATTTACAAAATGATACAAAACGAGAATACATTATAATTTACCTACATTTTTTTTTATATATTTATAATCTACATAGCTTGATGTAGGTTTATCTTATAACAAAACTTAGGGTCTAATATTTCATTTTGTTTTTTCTTTCCACGAATCAGACCTATCTGAACTCATCCTAACATTCTTTCTACCGGTAATGCGCAAATATTTTCACCTTTATTCATTCATCGACTGCGTTCTGTTCCTAATTTATTCATTACATATCTCCCCCTGTTGCTACAGTGCATGTAATTATATTCAATTACCTTTATTTATAGAGTGAATGTAATGGATGCAGTTTCTATGATTTATGGTGTGAAGTAAAGTGTTACTCCACCTCTTTCCAACAGCATACCTGTGCGCTTCAACCGATATTTAAAATCACCAATAAAAGTTTTGTTATTTGAACGGGATTACACAGATTTGAAGTGCTTAAATGTAAATCATTTTCTAATAGAGTAATAAAATTTATTATGTTGTATATTATGCGAAATTGAAGTCACCTATATATCAATGGAAAATTAGAGGGTTTTGTAGTGGAGTAGATATTAATTTATGACAGGGTTAATTTTATGCAAGGTCAATGTTGAGGAAATTTATCTATAGAATTCATTCTGAAAAATGATTGCTTTTAAAAGGTTGAACAAAAGTTTCTTTCTTCGATTTTTTTAATAATAACTGTTTCTTATATACAGATAGATCACTTTGCTTGGTGTAAGTTAAAACATAAGTAGTTAATTACAAGCAATTATTTTTTGGGTAGATAATTTAGCTCGGTCAGAGCGATGATTGGTTTTCAAAAGCATGCGTTTGGTACGGTTGTGACATGTGGTTGTGAGACTTGTTGTTTTGGGTGAAGATTAAACAGTAAAATCTAACTTAACTAAAACCAAATATGAAAGAGAAAGGAAAAGGAAAATATTTAATTTATAAGAAAATAAACGATTTCACAAAAATTTCTTGTTTAAAAAATTATGTTTTGCAAGGTATTATTATATTATATTCATAAGCTTTATTTAAATGATTATGTTGTGTTGTGTTACATATTTCTGATGATATATATATATTATTTAAAACCATTTTGGAATTTATAGCTTCTGTTTTTTTAACTATTTTTATGTCTCTCGGGTGTGGACGGTTGTGACACCCGCCCTTTTCTTGTATGACTTGATTTTATGACTAATCGCATTCAAGGACAGTATTTCAGTATTTTTTCGTTCCTAAACAAATGTTAAATTTAGCACTTAACTTTTCTCCGAGCTAACAGTTAAATGAGCAAAATTATTGCTGATCAAAACGCTTAACAACCGTACCCAGTCTCACCTATGTTACTTTTTTTAGTAATATTAGTTGAAAAATTGTACTTAAATGCTGTGAATTATTTGAATATTTTTTTGATTTTTGCAATATTTAATACTTTTAGTTATGATGACAAAATTTAAATATATCTATTTATTCCGGTCAATTTACGCTTCAAGGTCACAAAAATTCATAATGAGCTGCTTGGTAAAATTGCTTAAAATACAATTATAAGAGAAATCTTAAAAGTCCTCATCGTTCCGGTACGAGCTAAAAATAATAAATAAAATTTAATAGAGAAAAAATAAAAGTTAACTAGTGGGATGTATGGCATCGTGCTTCAAAGCAAATTGCTGGAACTTCCCGTACCGTAACGAAATGTTCGCGGAATACTGAATGTTTTCAAATAGATTATTATAAATATTGTAACATTGTCTAATATTTATAAGAATTATATAAACTGAATTGCAAAGTTGAAATTATTTGTTTAAAGTATATTAGAACTTAGTCAGAATTAAAATAAAATCTGATTTATTTTCGAAATACAAACAAATTTTTTTTTCCAAAAATTAATTATTTTGTTAAAACAAGCAGAAAGTTCTTTGAATTATTTAAATCGGACACTTAGTTCTCTCAAAAACTGCATTTTTTTAACATTTAGCCTTGTATCTTTGAAATGGCTGGGCCTACCTTTGCCAAAAACTGACAACCACTTCTTCCTATCATTACTAATGAATGCTTTTAGATCATTCAAATCGGATACTCCGTTCTCTCAAAATGGATTTCTATGTTCTGCACTCTTGCTCTTTATCTCTGTAACTGCTAAACCTGCCTTTGCCACAAACTAATCAGCACATCTCCCTATCAATAGGAATCGAATGTTTTTTAAGCCATTCAAATCGGTTGATCCGTGCGCCCGAAAACGTTAACAAAAAATTGTACACACACATTCATTTTTTCTGAGGTATGCCAAAATGTTCAGAAACCTTCCAAACGTCGAGAAATGTAAAAATTTTCAATTTCGACTTTTGGACGATTACAATAACTTATCCTAAGGGAAGTTAAAAAAATGTTAGAAAATCATGGAATAGATTAAAAAGCAGTAGAAAACCGTGAAAATATTAGCGTATGGTATAAAAATTAAAAATTTTGTAAGAGACTGAATGCTATAGCAAAGACAAAAGAATATTAATAAGCTTATCAATTAGTTTAAGTTATTTAAGATAAAAAAGTTTAATAAGGTAGTGAAGTCATATGACTCTATTCACATATCATGTATTATTTCAGTAAATTGTTCCTCGTGCTCAAGTTGTAGTGGCATATCAATTAATTTCCGGGCAACGCTTTGTAGATCTCTAACAAAGCATGAATGGCGCTTCAAATTAATGATTAATGATAATAGCCGCGTACAAAAAATATATGCAATAGTACTAATAATACATACATTGCGAATTATTATTATAGATTCAGAAATGAGTCATACATTCACCGTGACGAGTAATTCTAGTGACAGTTGCAGAGTTCCTACCATAATAGCCCCGGTCCGGTTGTGAGTGCCATGATCCGATCGCTGAGTGAACGACGTGCGTATATCTTCGACCGAGGAACAATGCAATGTTCATTTTCCGTGTGACCTGATTTGATAATACACGCTCGCCGCGTCCGTTTTGTCGGCTGATATCCATTTCGCGTGCGGTCTTGTCCCTATTCATCTGCTCGCACCCAAGAGATGCGAGGACGTTATTCAAACAGCGAGCATCACTGTTCGAGCCACAAATTCGATTTACCACCGACGACATATCACTATGCTGTACTTGTCAATTTCCTCACACTGAGGACCCTTTATGTAGTATTTCGTACGAAAGTTATCTTATTCTTCGCAGAATCTCTGGATTTAGAGGTTGTATTCTAAATTTTTTATGTTTTTAACCCTTTAATCAGCTATGTCAGTCATTTGTGTCCTTTTGAAGTTCTACATAAACTATGTGTTCGGACGTATTTTCGTTTTATTATATTGGCCATGAACACAACCTTCAGGGCATTAAGCTATACACGAAATGGTTGCTACCTCTGGTACAGGGAGTAGCGGAGTGTTTTAATTGAACTAGTTGTTCACTTCTAAAAGTAAAGTCCGCAAAACAACATGCATAATAAATAATCAATAAATATATCTTCTTTTATTAGAACCTAGTAACAAATCAGTGATTGTAATTAGAACTGCAACAAATACATAACATACAAACAAATCAGTGTTTAATAAAGTCCACAGCTACAAGGGTTAAATTATAACCCAACAACCCGAGTTAATCAAATGAGAGTTTTAATAAATGTTTAATACATAAATTTTATAACTACGTAACACATAAACTACACTATGGCTGACATATATGTAACGCTCTTTGGTAGTGCAAATTTGATATCGTGCTGCCTGATATCGAGCTTGGCCAAGTATGGGATCAAACCCGGAAATATTTTAAGCTAGTCCACGTCCTTACCGTTACGCCACGACGTGCTCAGTTCATCATTTTAAACTCCTGTTAAATCTCCAAACACAAAATCATTAAACAATAATTCTATGTTCTTCATTTTGAAATCAACACTTATTTCAAAACATTTTAAGTATTGAGATATATTATGAGTTCGGCCAATATAAGTAAGAACGCGGATTATCGCTAGTTCTGGGTTCAACACCCACAGCTTGATATCAAGCAGTAGTGATATAAAATTTTCAATTTGAGATTATAGATCTCAAAAATGATATCAAGCGAAAACAGCCTTTTAGGACACTGCTGCAATATATACTCACATGACAATCAGATATATATCTAGTATTATCTCATCAGAAAGATAATAGTCAACTACTGCTTGGTTCGATACCTACCTTAACGAGCTTGATATCAAGCAGTAGCAATATCAAATTTTCACTTGTTATTAGAGAACTCAATTATGATATCAAGTAATAATAGCTTTTCTGGATTAAATTTGCTGCAATAAATATTGACATCACTATTAGCTATATATCGAGTATGATCTCAGCAGAAACAGATTGATCAACTTCTTAGTTGCCTTCTAGAAGTACTATTAATCAATATAAGTAACATAAGTTTCAAGAATGCAAAGCTTTGATTGCTGGTAAAATTAAAAAAAGTAGTATATGTATATCATTATTATAATACAGTAGGTACTTATTGCATATTTTTATTGCATATCGATAACTTATGGCTGTAATCGTATTGTATGAGCAATAAAAAATTTAAAAATAATATATAGCATATAATATTTATAATATATTAGAGAACTCGAATATGTTATCAAGTAAAAATAGCCTTTTAGGACACTACTGCAATATATATTCACATGACAATCAGGAATGTATCTAGTATCATCTCATCAGAAAGATAATAGTCAACTACTGCTTGGTTCGATTCCTACTTTAGCGGGCTTGATATCAAGCAGTAGTAATATGAAATTTCACTTGTTATTAGAGATGTAGCATATTTTCAGAACAAATTATGTTTTAATTTCAATTAATAAGTAAACTTGTATAAATGTATAAAATAAAAGAACTAAAAGTGTATAAATGTATAAAATGCAAATGTAAAATGTACAAAACTTGTGCAAAAGCATTACCGTTTTATTTATCGATCAAGCTGGGAAGTAATCACATATATTTCAAGAATAACAAATTATATGTAAATAATACATCATAAAAAATATTAGCATCTTAAGCATTTCTTTACATTTTGAACATTAATTAGTCCTATAAGTCCTATAAGCTGTTGTGCTGATTTGACTTAATACTACGTCCGTTTTACAGATGGCAATCTAAATAGTTGTCTGATCTCTGTGTGATAATTTTTATTATTACAATTTATATAATAGCAAATATTTATTGATGCAGCAATGCCGGATAAGGTCTGTTTTATTAGAAACATATTGATATCTATATATCAAGTGAAAACGTGCCTGAAAATAGCACTACTGCCTGACATCAGGATGCTTGAAGCGAAATAGAACCCAGGACCTCTGATCTAATTGCCATCAATTGAATCAACTAATTATATAACCCAAACCCTTTTATAAATAAAAGGTTAAAACGGCTTAAGTCTAAAAATCACAAAATATTACACTAAATACTCTTACTAACGGTATTTAATTTCGCCATGTCTGATTGCTCTTTCCGTATCGTACAAGATATTAATTTCTGTCGTGCACTTTCGTCAGTCGCCGATGGGTGCCGGCGTTTTCTCATCGCCATGAAATACGCGCGTGCGTTCGCCGGGAGAAAGAATCCACGACTCGGGTGGACGGCGGTGATCCCTAGCAGGCGGGAAGGGAAGCCACGATGGCCAGCAGTCATCATTTCCTCGTTATCGAACGTGTAGTAATGGCCACCGCGCGTCCACTGTGAAACGGTTCTCGTGGTAAAGGAACTTTGCACACGAACACGGCATCGGGGGGAAATGTAATTGTTCTTTACAATTTTGGTTAAACTGATAGCATTATTATTATTAGTAACACATTAATCGCCATGTTAGTCATATGTGTCTGACTAACAAGTTCTGAGCCATGTCAGACATAAATGTCAATCACAGATGTTTTCTTTGATACATTAGTTTTCTTGATACATTTTTAACTAAATTATCTAATATGTAGCTCAGAGGTAGCATGTCCGACTTACATGCCGAAGATCGTTGGTTCGATCTCTGGCGCTTCCAAATGTAAAATATCAGAAGGTATAGAATTTCAATTGTAAGATGTATGTAAAAACAATTATTAGAATGTATAGAAATTGAAATAGAATTCAAAATAAAAAAATTAAGTAGCAGGAAGAAGTAAGAAGGTAAAAAGAGAAGAATGAAGATAAGTTGAACTATGTAGAAAAACAAGATTTTAAAAATTCATAGACCATAGAATTTTTTCTGATATTGTCGTAGCGAGTAACGTATTAACAAATTCAATTTCTCTTATAGTCATGCACGAATTAATGCAGGATTGTTTTATACACAATCATTAGTATTAAAATATTTTTTTATTAAAAAAATATTTTACAAAATCATATTTTATTCTGCGTAACCACACATTTAATGTATACACACTATATAATAGCGTAAGGCAGGACACAAAGGTCCAATTTGACAATCAGTAATTATACTTCCTAAATCAAATGAATTACATTACAACACATAACATGTTTCAAACAAATAACAATCAAATTTCTAATTATAAAAATAAGTTCTCGGGAAGTAATACTTCCTAAATCAAATGAATTACATTACAACACATAACATGTTTCAAACAAATAACAATCAAATTTCTAATTATAAAAATTAATATATATAATTTTTTACTATTTATATAAAATTTGTCATTTGTCCGTATTTACCCCGCCTATAGGGCCAAACAGATCCAATGTCTTATTTTTAATTTTGAAGGAATTTTACGAAATAATAGCTATATTATTCAACCAATGCAAAATATAAATTTTATGGGTACATTTTTTACAGAGATAACAATGTATTTAACCTGGATCTGGTATTTTGTCAAAAGTATTCTTTAGCATATTTACAATAACTAGTAATTGAATTTATCTCTTAAACTTAAAATAACAATATATACCTTAAAAATCAAAAAGAGACAATTTCATAAATTCTGAAAAAAATATTTAATCAACCAAAATATAACTAACAACATGAAATTTTCAAAAAACTATAAAATCAATATTGCAATAATAATATTCTTGCATTCAAAACTAGAGGTTGGATTTTCATAAAGGTTTTTCAATATATAAAAGAACATTAAAAAGGAAGCTTTTATTGTTCAACAATTCAACTGCTGATTATAAATATTATATGTCTTGTCACTTGAACATATTATTTATGGCATCACTTTTATAAACCTACTATTCAAAATTCATTTTTCAAATTGTATGCAACACAATTTTTTTACCACTAAATTGCACGATTTAAAGTGTAGTAGAATTCAAAAGTCATAAGTAGAATTCACTACTTACCATTGATATTTTCATTATTTCACTTGATTTTTTTTATATAAATGAAATAGAAGCCTCATATTCCATTCTGGGTTTTTGTTTAAAACCAGATCAGATTTTTTGCTGCTAATTATTGAGTTATAAATATATGTTTATTACAGTTTGTCAATGTTAATTAGTAAAAATCTCATAATATCTTCACCCTATCTCAAATTGCCCAGATTTGTTGGATTGTCCATTCTGGTTACTAACGCCTCAATTATGAGTTGATGTTGCATCTGAGTATGCTAGTGTATGCAGAATTTTATTAAATAAAGACTTAATTAAACTTAGTAACAAAACTAGGAACCAGAAAGAGACATCTCTTATGTTACATAGAAAACATAGAAACAAAACAGACTAATTAAGAACAGATCTTAATAATTATATATTATATACTACTGCATTTTCTCCTTGGTAATTTTTAAAATCATTTTAGATGAACTAGCAAATTTAGAGGCAAATTGCTGGAACTTTCCGCACCGTGATTTAAACATTTTTTTAAAGAATTTTGAGTTTCTTTGAAAACTAAAAACATATATTTTTTGATTAAATGCAAATCCGAGCAGAAGTCCAGTAATATCATTACTTAATAAAACGTATCAAATAATTTGATCAATGATCGTGCCTGTGTAAAAGCAGTCAATAAACGTCGACCGACTATAAAGCGACTACACCTCTCGCCGCCCCGTCCAGCGTGCCCATCATCATTATCATTTAATAGCACAGTGTTCGTTTTTTCCCTCTTGTGCTCTTTCGGAAACTCTTTATTTCGGTTCAATTAGTGTTTTCAGTTTGATTGTTTTTCTACCGCTTCTCGCAATTTCTGTTCTTTCGCTTTTTGTTATGCCGACCAACAAGAACAATCATTCTCTTCAACGTAGAACGATCAAATGTCTTTATACAACTAAAATGCTATTAGAGTTGAAGATTATTTATGAGTTAGCTTAGATCTAAGATTTTTGTGTGAAAACTTTAGTTTCACCCATAAAATAATGGGTTAATACAAAATTTCTTGAAAATCTTATTCATTTTCAATCATCGATGTTTGAAACAAAATTATATTAACTTTAAAGAATTCTAACTGTATTGAAATAATATGAATATCTGCTTCTACAACAGTATGAAATTAACAACTCTTATTATTTTTTGGTACGGTTGTACTTGAGATTAATTAACTGTAGCTGAATGTTTTGATCATAAATTAATAATAATAAAAATCTACACATAATTTTAAATGCGTTATTAGATACTTTACATCGGCTCAATGGTAAGACTTGATTCGGGGGTTCTGTTACATACAAGACTCAATGATAAGATTTGATTCTTCTGATACTGAATCTGCTAAGTATAGTATTTAGCTAATATTTCTTATTGAGACTACAAATCATTTAAACAAAATTATATTATATCTCTAATTAATATTTTTTATTCAGTCTGATTGAAAGCAACAAAAATCCTACTAGAATCTTAATTATATAAAAGCTCACCTTGTGAGTATTTCATTACTAATTTACTTGATTCATATATTAAATTTGTTGTAGTCACTAAAATACTACTTTTTTTAGATACTGAATATTCCCATTTGCCTTATTATGTGAATATTATTTTTTTATGAATATAAATTGTATCTTTTCACTCACTTTGCTCATTTTGAAGATTTTGCATGATAACTTGATTAGCAATCTGTGTAAATACATTCATCATTTATATTTTCTTACAATTACTAAATGCCATTTCTTAAAGGCATGCATTTTTTTCTGCAAATAAAAAAAAATTATATATTCTACATAAATAACTTTGAAATATACCGAGCGGTTTCAAATATTTTTTTCTCTGTAATAGTAAACGAACAAAATTTGCATATGGCAACATGGACCTTTGAGAGCTTTGGAAAGTTTTTTCTGTCTCCCGTCAAGTAATTCCATAAATGCACTTACACTTCCGCGTTTGAATTCTTCACGCTGTTCACCGTTCGTTTGTTCAAAGACTTCCCTTTCGGGAGCACTATGTACATTATGCAAATATTTCGCAATGGTTTATGATCATATTCAAATTGACCTGATTTTTAACAAAGATTTCTTTTTGTCTCGGACAGTTAGAAACTCAGACAATAGTCTCGGGACGAGACCAGAAGATAAGGACTTAAGTATTCTTTTTGTAATTGACCCAATTTTAGTCAGGCCACCTATATGAGATATGCAGCTTCCTGCGCCTCGGGGAAAAATATGATGTGACGAATTTTAGAAAGCGTGTCCTTTCATTGTGAACTGAACACAAATCATTTAAATAATGCCCGGCAGCAACCCGCACCCGAATTATGACATTTGGCCACTCGCCCGATTTTGTAAATTTTTACATCTTATTTGGCATTGTGCATTTGTAATAGTTATATGGCTTTGACATTCAATATCATGACATCATATCATGCTGGACATATCAATTTACAAAAACAATTCTAGTTAAAACGACTTTATTATTTTTATAAGTCTTCGAAACTTGTGAGAATAAATCTTGTACTTATAAAATACTAATATAATTTTTATTTTAGTAGCATTATATCAATAAATTCAATATTATATTTAAACATGATTAATACATAATTTTTATATTAAATTTAAAGTTGATATTGATGAAATAATTTGAAATTTTCTGAGGTATGCCAAAGTGTTCAGAAACCTTTAAAACGTAAAGATATGCAAAAAAATTCATTTTCGATTTTCAGCCCATTACTATAACTAATTGTAAATTTTTACATCTTATTTGGCATTGTGCATTTGGAATAGTTATATGGCTTTGACATTCAATATCATGACATCATACCATGCTGGACATATCAATTTACAAAAACAATTCTAGTTAAAACTTTCTTATTTTTTTATAAGCCTTCAGAACTCGTGAGAATAAATCATGTACATATAAAATGCTAATATAATTTTTATTTTAGTAGCGTTAATCAATAAAGTCAATATTATATTTAAACATGATTAATACATAATTTTATATTAAATTTGATATTGATTTTGATGAACTAATTTGAAATACATTTGATAATCATGATTTTAATATATTTAACATGATAACCGTATTATTTAAACAGTTAACTGTGATTGACGAGTATACTCATCATGGAGATGTGGCAGAATTTTGTGTATTGACGAGTACACTCGTCATCATTGGCTACTAAATAGCGATTTTTGAATAAAAAGACCTTAAAACATATTCTCAAAATTCACGTTGTTCAGAATATTTTGAAGTTATGCTAGTATAAAAAAGTAGGTACTTATAAGTGAAATTTATAAAAGTGTGTTGTATTTATATATATTATTTATATTTATATCGATTATTATAAAAAAGTACTTATAAGTGATATTTTGTTTTGAACATCCCAAAATGTATAAATAATCGACTTAAACCATTCAATTTCGATTTAAGTTGAGGTTAACGACAATGAGTACAAAACACACAACGGAGTATATCTATACGGTGTATATACAAACTTTAATGAATATTTGTAGTTAAAACCATTTTTATAGGTCCTTAATATTTTATCTAACACATAAAACTAAGCCTAAGTTCGATGAGAG
>NW_020537454.1:0-16226 GCF_003426905.1 Ctenocephalides felis
AAATGATCATCTTAGTGTCCAAATGTATGATAAACTTTATATATCAATGAAGTACCTACTAAGAAGTTACTAGAAGACCTTTATAAAAACCCAACATAGAGGTTTGATTATTTTCTGTCTCTGTTACAATTATTAATTATATGTGCAGAATACTTTATTTCATTAAGAGTGTTTCTGTTTGTTTAAAAGAGTTATGACCTGGTCTCCTCAGACGAAGGATCATTCCGAGACGTGTTAGTCGCAAGTACAAAATATCGTGATGTATGATGCGCTTTCCTAGGTCACATTAGGATGTCACATTATTACAAGTAGTTTAAAAATAGATATTTATCGCCTCGAATGGATCAAGGGAACGAGGCGGAGGACCAGGGCGCATATATTGTTCTATTTGGGTACCGGGTGAAATATAGCCGCAAGCTCATATAGAATGAATTGTGATTCTGGCGAATTTATGTGCCGTGCCTTATACGCAACTTTAAGTAGGCAGTTAATATTGTGTAAGCGTTTCTCATTATACAATTGCGAATATAATTTACCCTTCCAAAACGAATCGCGATCGTCAAGAAAAACTTGTAGTATTGATTAAAAAATATAATCTATACATTTTGGCAATCAAAACTTCTAACAGTTCTATAAGCATGTTGTAATCTGTAATGACTTCGTAATAGAGTGTCATATTTTTAAAAGGCAACCCATAGTTGGTCTTATCTATTTTTTACATATTTTATTATATTACGATACAATATATTTTATTATACTGCTGGCGTATAATTGACTTTCGATGCAGTAAGCTGGGGAAGGATTATTTTCATGAAAAATTGTATTTATTTTCAAATGAAAACCGATATAATTACTTTACGCTTCGGACAGCTTGATATCAAGCAGTAATTATAATTCTAATTTTAAAACCATAACTCTAATCACTAAACCACAAAGGAGCTCAATGATGTATACGTATAATTTACTAAAATAGTGAAAAGTCAATAATTCAATTAAAAGTAAAAGGATCAAATATAGTGATTTAAAAATTAATTATGATAAGATATGCAGTGTGCTGAAAAAATAAATTATAATGAATCCGTTGGTCAAAAAAGTTATGACTAATATTATCTTATTGTTAGCAAAAATACTTTTTATTTATAGCTAACCAAAAATATTCAATCAATTTATTCTAATAACTTATATAGTTGTCATCACAGTCGTTTCTTAAAAAAAAGGTGTCTTTAAAGAAACAAATGTTACAAAAAATTGTTCTATAATCAATAACCCTTTTCAGTGAAACCTTTATAACATCCGCGTTCAATGTAAAATTTCCTTGAAATCTTTGTGCCTACATGACTAATGCTTTACAGGTTACGTAAACTTCAAAGTTTCATTAATTAGACGTTAACCCATTCCCTCAATACTAGAAAATATGATTGATTGATATGAAGAATCTATTTTTGTTTTTCAAAACTTAGCTCAAATGTTTAATTTTAAAATTTTCTGAGGCATTATCATTACTAATAAATAATAAATTAAGGTACTTATTTTTTTTATATCCTGAATAAAAACGTTCAAAATGAACAAGATAAATTTTGGTTGAATAAATTTCTGTTTATGGTTAAATATTAAAAAAGACTTTCTTTGGCCAGAAAAAGAGTCCTTGCCATAATATAAAAAAATATTTACAGAAACAATTGCCAAATGAATATTTCATTTATGTTAATGAAAATTATGCCGCCAACCCTGCAGTTCGTTATTCTCAAAGCAGCGTTTTCATTTCATTATTTAGGGTTTTGTAGTCTCCGTTTATGGCTTTATTAATTCAATGGCGTTTAATATGACATTCTTTAGATATTTTGGATGAAAGGGATAATACAAAGTATGTGAAGTTGAAAACTTCTTATAATTTAATTTCAATATCAATTCCGCATCTTTGCATCACCTGTTCACTATTTAATTTATTATACCATGTGTTAGTTTTTGAAATTCCTCAAATAACTATGTTAACGAAAACTTCCCTACATTGACAATTTGGTACCTTTGATGACTTTTTAGCGTTTTCGTACAAAGAGATATTTCAGTAGTAAATTTTTATGTTTTGTGTTTTTAACGTGCATATGACGTTTCTAATTCAACATCTGCCATAGATAGTGAAGTATGACATTAAATTTTACGTCATTATTATAAATATTCATTAAGAAAAATAAATGAATTTCAACAAATATTAGAAAACACATAAATATACAAATATCGAACAATTTTGATATTTCCACTACATTTCATTTCATATAAATACAAATTTTCTGAATGGAAATGCTAGATAAGTCAAGCAAAAACGCTGAAAGCTTTAATGGCCAATTAGTGGCTTTAGGGATTTTGGGATTTGAAGAGAAGTGAAACTGAAATTCTTTTACTCTTGAACTTTGAGCACACTTTATTGTCAATCACCTAAATAATGCCTTGACGTTTAGATCAGCATTAATCAATAATGAGAAGGTAACTATTTGAAACTTAGCAACATTTAGGGAAAATGATTCGAACAAAGAAGAATTATCCACCAGCTCTGAAATGGATATCATAAGATCTTTGATTTGAAAGCACCATATATTTAAAATTTAGATATCTTATTGATTATTATCAACATTTAAATAAACTGCATTTTAATGAAAAAATATTCATTGATTAGGCGCAAGTGACAATCTATTTCATTGTGTATTATGTTATTCTTTTATGATCCAAATGATAATATCAGATAAAATATAAATATACAATGGCATTACATCAAACTGACCTGTCACAGAAATAACATTAATATTATTACCTTTAATTTTATTGTGCATCATAAACCTGCATAAAATCTAGGGAATAGTCATTTGTATTTTATTAGTTTCAATTATTGCTTGTTTAATCCGTGGTATTTGTCTTAAGCCATAAAATTTGTCGAGTATGTCACAGATTTGGGATCAAATGTAACCATTTTATGATCCCGTTTTATACGTAGCGCGCGTGCAGGCGCACGACACCGAAATTTATGGTCGCCACAATGTTTTTCCAGGGACCTCGTAAAGATCAAAAATTCCCCAAAAACTCACGAAAAGATTTTCATTACTTCGTTTTATGTGTTATTGTTTCTTTATGTAAATATGTAGCTGGTAATGATCATATTTATTTAACTGCATTGCAAAAAATGCAAGCATTATATCATCACATTTCTTTCAGAAATGCCTATTTGTGAAAAATCAAAAAGTAACGTATAGCAATAATTTTTATAAATGTTGTTTTGGTTTCATTTTATCTTACATAATTTCTTTATTTTATAAGCAATTACATATAGAAGCCTATCTTGGATCTCAAGAAATGCAGAAAACAATTCTGCGACCTATGTGTCTTGTTACCTTTTAACATTTTGTGTCAATAAAAGGTTAATTTAAAACTAATTCAGCAGCTGAGCAATGCTCCTTATTTTTACTTTCGTACTATCCAAGTTCAAAGACAATATATCTAAAAATCCCAAGAGAATGGTAGCTAAAATATCCCTTATTATCTATTTCTATTCCCTGATCACATTTCCTGGAGATTCCTAACTTAACCTAGATTAACCCTGACCTACGAGAATAACTTAATGTGAAGTAAGAATTACCCAATTTTCTTGAATTTAAAATATAGCAATAATAGGTATTAGATATGCTTTATATATTTTAAATAGCATATTTGGATAAGAAGATGTATATGCACTAATAAAATCGGTATTATATCCGTGAATCTTAGAAAATTAAGTTGAAAATATTAATTGAAATCAATAAATTATGATTTAACAGCCGTGGCGACTTTTGGTTGCAACGACTATTATTTTCCAATTATATTTATTATGTAAATCGTTTCAATCTGACTTTTGTTCAGCACGCTCGATAAACAAATAATATAATAAAAATCTTCTATTATAAGATATTATCTATTTTACAAATTGTATGATAACTTTAAATGTAAGCTATGTACCTTCAGAAAAGTATCATTTCATGGAAAATTATGTTTTTCAATCTTTTTTCAAAAGGGTTAAAATGCAAAATGTTTGTGCAATATTTAAAGTTATATGTAATAAATTGAGAGACGTCTCAAACAAAATGATATTTACGCATATAGATTGAAAAGAAAAAATCTCCGTCCTCAGTTCCTAACTATAAAGCTGGGTCCAAAACTTAATTTCAATTTTAAAATCATATTTCACACTATTTTTACAAACCTAAGCGACTCAAGAAACAAACTTGCGATGTAATACTACATAATATTAGTTGAATATATATATATATATATATATATATATATATATTAGGGTGGTCCTTAAAATGGTCATTTTCGAATTTCCTTGCTCCCAGGGCTCAAATGGTTCCAAATTGATAAAAAACAATTCTCTGAAAGTTTTAGCTCTTAATATTAACGTTTAGATAGAGCGCAATTCAATCAAAGTTTTGTATGGAAATAGCATGGAAAATTTTTCAAAAATTGTAAAAATGTTTTTAGATGTAATTTAGCGAACAAATGAATGAATAAAGCTCATTCATTTGTCGCTAAGTTATACCTAACACATTTTTTTTAAATTTTCAAAATTTTTTCCATGCTCTTTCCATACAAACTTTGATTGAATTGCGCTCTATCTAAACGTTAATATTAAGAGCTAAAACTTTCAGAGAATTGTTTTTTATCAATTTGGAACCATTTGAGCCCCTGGGAGCAAGGAAAATCGACAATGACCATTTTAAGGACCACCCTAATATATATATATATATATATATATTATATATAAATATATGTATTATTTAATTAATAATGTAATGTAATGTAATAATTTAATTAATTTGGAAATATGAACAAACAATACTCTTTTTTGCACTATTTATTAAATAATAATTTTCACAAGCGTTTCGCGACTAGGTTTGTCTCATCATCAGTGTGTTATATTTAAAATTTAAAATATGGAAACCTAAATTAGCATTATGTGTTATCCGTTACAAGCCGTTCGATATACTGTCTTCTGCCCCACCAACGATCGCCGGTGTCCGAATTCTCTATTCATTTCAAGTGGTTAGTCACGCAATATCAGGTAGAAAAGGAAGGATTAGGGTCCAGTTGAAAAATAGATGTCGTTTACACACTGATGATGAGACAAACCTAGTCTCGAAACGTTTGTGAAAATTATTATTTAATAAATAGTGCAAAAAGAGTGTTGTTTGTTCATATTTCCAAATTAATATCTATTTATCCACTCAGAATACATTTGCTATATATATATATATATATATATATATATATATATATAAATGTGTATTAAATAAATATTTTTTAATTAATTATTAGGACATTGTAATTAGAAGGAGCTATCAGTGGAGAGTTATCCTTCTCACGCCATTTTCCATAATTGTCAAAAATTTTACCCTAATGTACATTGTATGTAGATTGCTATGATAAAAACAAAAAAAAAATATTTTACACTGATCACCTTAAACTTCATCTTTGTGATGCATGACAAAATAATAGAAATATCAGCCTCTATGGATTCGGAACTTCTGGGAATATAATTTATACAAATGTGCAAAGTTTAAACTACTCATAAATTGATTGGCAATGACCGCGACGAAAGTACTCTTCAAAAGGCCAAAAATTAAAATGTATTGCAAATAGAAGTCGTTCGAAGGTTTGTTATTGCCATCTAAGAGTGAGGCTATAAATCCTGATTAGCGCTTCGCGTTTTAGCGATTAGCATTCCGCGGAGTGATTAACGCAAAGCATTCCGCGCGGTGTAAATATCGGTGCTGGTCCGGTCATCACAGAGATATTTAGGAGATTTCTAAAATCGTTGGCAAACTGTCTTTGAAAACAAAATTTGTCACTCAATTGTATGTGACAACGTGAGAGGAATCAATATTCCAATACATTTAACTGTCTTTATAAACTGAATATAATCATTGGGAATTATATCAATAAAAGTTGTATTGTCCATGCGCTAAAATATTACTATCGTAGTGCTAAGCAAGCCAGCTTGCCTTGCAAAATTTTAATTTATTTTTCATTTTGTTTAAGATCTAATATTCCGATATTAGATATTATTTTAAAATTATAATGTTTTTTTCAAATTAAAAAAGATTTCAATATTACTATATTCTTCATCAACACTTATCTGAATTTTCAAAAAAAACTTATTAAACAAGATTATCATTTACTGCTTAATTCTCATTAAAAGCTCGTTTTTATCCGGGCCTAACTAATTAATAGTCATTAGAGAGCATTACTTGCATAACTGTAAGTTTGGATGTGCTTTCAAGAAACTAATAAATGATTTTCCGAAATTAAGTTTCACTGACAGTCTACAAGAAATAACAAACTCGTAATATTTATAACTAAGTAGAAAGTAATTAGTTATGGTTATCGAAACTTCTTACTTTATGTTACACAAAAAATCGTAGTATCTTAACAACGTTGATAATATGTGAGTACCAAAAATTGACTGCAAATTACTCCAAGTTATTTATAAATAAACGATTTAGAATCTCCCCTCCCCCAATTCAAACTACCCCATTTTCAAAATCCGTTAAAATAAATTTGTCATAGAATCTTTTTCGCAAAACTTGAAAAAACTGAAATTCCTATGAAGATTATGTTGTAAGACAACATAGAAGCTCTAGGAATTTTTATTCTAAGTAATTTATTTTGAAATCTGACCAACCTCAACTCCTGACCTCTCTTCTCTGCGGGATCATGGCTGGTTCCAAATGAAAGTGAATAATGATATATGTCAATAATCCAATGCATCAAAGCCAAGATACTATCTGAAATAGTAAAATAAAAATAATATATATATATATATATATATATATATATATATACATAGCAAGCAACCTTTATATCATAACGACAATATCGAAACTAAATAGTTCATGAATCACATTAATATCATTTTTGAAGACCTTATACTCAAATATACAGCAGAAGGAATAAGTCTTAATTAACCGAACTATTGCTTTCATTTTTATTAAATAGTATGCTGTTTTGTAAATAATCATTGCCATGCTGTGATCTGAATGCAACTGATTTTTAAATCTGATTCAATTTGAATAATGAATTCGTAATTGCAATTGACCCAAAAAAATATTTTATTGTAACATGATCAACATACTCAAATTGTTACATGATACTTGTAAAATATACGTATTTGGGTAAAGGAAACTCAAAACTAAGTTAAAATTGTTAAAAAAAATTATTTCTACGCTAAGCAAGATTAGGCCTACAAGTAAACTAAGTTCTAGTCTTATAAATTTTTTTTCCATTAACGAATCTAATTTTCGCATTATAGAAACAGTTTAACAAACTCAAATGATCGATTGACTCCGATATAATGTTCTCGAAACCTTTTGATTGACAAATCACGATTATTCGATTATACGATAACGAACGATAGCTGTTATATATACAGACATGTAGGTAATAGATATTTGACATTTAATTCAGAATTTTGCGGTATGAGATTTCTTTAATTATATATTATAGATAGAAATAAAATTCCAAGTAAAATTCTCACCCCGGTATTACTAAACTTAACAGAAATATACCAATGGTATTGCAGTAATAATTTCAGCTAAAGATAATATTGTTTGAGGCAATTCTAAATATTTCAAAATTTTATTCAGAAATATAAAATATTTTATATAGATAGAAGCTAACCGTTAAAGAGTAAAGTGGGCATTGATAAATCCATGTTAATTAATTGCATTAATTAATTTTATCATTCATTATTAATATTCCTAAATGACTGCTCACTGTTGCATAACATTAGAGCTTATTTATGATCTTTTATAAATAGGAGGCGCCAGGCAAATATATTATGGAGAAAGAACAAAAAGTGCGCATGGCAAGTGGTGCTAAAATAACACGAGCTCCTTAAAGCGATTTCATCTTCTCAAAGCGAAACATTAAAAAAAATGATCAAAATAAGATTACAACGACACTTGGAACTATAATTTACATGTTTGTTTCAGAGATCGAGAAATAAATTGAGGTGCCTAAGTCTTACTCACTATCACCTAAAAACTGTTGTTGTTCGCAGTTTAAATAGTCATCGATCAGATGCTTATAAATTATTGTAAAGTACATTTAACTTTTTGCAAAAAATCATAAAACATACTCATAAAATATCCCTAATAAACTGAACAAAGAGGCCAATAGGTTTAAAACAAATGATGTCACGAAACCATGGGGTTTCTTCGATCTGAAGACTAAATTTATGATGTTTCTGATTGTCATTACAAATCAATTTTAATTACGTGCCTTGTTATTTATGACTAATCCTGTGGCCTCCTTTACGATGTACCTGAGGAAGGATCGTGCTCCTTGATCAAAAATATTATGTCGAACAGATAAAATCTGTTTATTCAGAGGCATCCATAAAAAACTTAATAGGCTTAAAGTAAGATCGAAAAAACCATATTAAACTTTATGTTGTTTCAAATATATTGCATTCTAATAAGACAATAAAAAGTAACTTCAATTTATCAATTATTTGAAGATTTAAATGAAAATGTAATTATTCGAAATTAATCATGTTCATTTTTTAAAATAAAGATAATCAATAATTCGTACATTAGACGGTACCAGTTTTGCCAACAATCTATTGTTTAGAGATTTTAAAATTCCATTTACTTGAAATACAAAAGAGCTGTAATTAAAAAGTTGTAAACCTTCTTATAACATGAATTTGCATTAAAGCATGAGAATAATCAAAAAATCCTTTTAAAAAAATCATGTATCCTTTCTATCGTTTTGCCATAACGATGGCAACAATAAATTTTTAAATGGGGCCATAAATTCATATTTAATCTTTATGACTTTTTAAGTATATTTTTTAGCTTTGGCATTGAAACGAATTCACAAACAGCAGGAGGGCTGCAGGGATTAGATTTATATATGTTATCTTGGTCATCTTTGAGAAGCTAGTATCTGCCAAAACAAAATATATAAATTATTATAATTAATGCAAGGTATAAAACTTAGAACAATACTTTATAGCATAACAGAAATCAAACTTCTATATTAAAAAATATTAAATTGATAGTTAACTTGATAACTCAGTACTTGGGTAGAGTAATGGATTCTAGAAATGTTTAGCTCACTTAAGTTATCTTATATATAAAAATGGAGCTCTCTTTCAAATGTCCGAATAAAACTCGAAAACGGCTGAATCGATTTGGCCAGTCTTAGTCTTGAAAAATTCGTGCCAATCCAGAGAATGTCCAAAAGGTGAGAAATTATTTCAAATCCGCGTAGAAACTTTACATTTATAATTTGAAAATTTTTGTAGAAGCGTAATTTCAATAGAACAATGGACGGTGGCAATTTCGTGAAATGTCAAACGCTTTTGACAGATGATGTTCAATTACGTTTAATAGGATGTTTTACGCGAATATTATTTATTTGTGATAAATTTGTAGTAAGTAGTTTTGTAATGTTTGTAGTTTTATTTATATACAAAAACGTTAGTAAACGGGCCCCAAGTGTTACTAGAGACTCAAAATATAAACTTTTTCGATATGTTAATATGAAAATGCATTTTTGGCATATTTTTCTCAAACACGGTGCTCTGAAAGATCTTATTTATATAATTATATGCTCATTGGTATTTATAAAACATTTTCTAGGTTGTTATATTATTTTTTATTTATGTTATTTAAATTCAGAACCTAAATTTGGTATCGATCAAATGGACCTTTTGTCGAATAACATTTTTTCAGTTATAATTTTCCAGAATTTATCGCAGAATAGATAGTAATATATGAAGGTCCGGGGTTAAAAAGGCCAACCACCGATTTGTCAAAAATCAGTAAAGTTAAGCAATGTTTAACAACAATATTTGAAAGTAGAGGAAAAAAGATTTATAGCCAGCTACAAGCTTGATTTGAAAACGGTAATCTTTTCCAGTTATAATTTCCCAGAATTTATCGCAGAATAGATAGTAATATATGATGGTCCGGGGTTAAAAAGGCCAACCACCGATTTGTCAAAAATCAGTAAAGTTAAGCATTGTTTAACAACAATATTTGAAAGTACAGGAAAAAAGATTTATAGCCAGCTACAAGCTTGATTTGAAAACGGTAATCTTTGAAATGGGGGAGATAAACGGTAATCTTTGAGAATCCATAATAAAAGTATTTTCTTCCGTTGGTAGTTTTTAAGCATTAGTTAAAAATGTAATTATTTTGTAAAATACCTTTAAAACTATAATAAGGCTTTAAATCTTTTTGCCACCTGCCCGTTTCAAGTTTGCCGGGTCAGCTAGTATATATATATATATATATATATATATATATATATATATACTCGTATATATTATGTTAAATGTTAAATATGAACAATACAACACTCCGGATTTTAACACACACTTTATTCGGTTATAGAACATATAGGAGTTCTGATGCTGTTCAAACAATAAAAAAAAATTATCCGGAATTCGGATTATCCGGACTTTCGATTATCCGGAATTCGGATTATCCGGAATTCCGATTATCCGGAATTCCGATTATCCGGAATTCGGATTATCCGGAATTCGGATTATCCGGAATTCCGATTATCCGGAATTCCGATTATCCGGAATTAGGATTATCCGGAATTCGGATAATCCGGAATTCCGATTATCCGGAATTCCGATTATCCGGAATTACGATTATCCGGAATTCCGATTATCCGGAATTCGGATTATCCGGAATTCGGATTATCCGGAATTCGGATTATCCGGAATTCGGATTATCCGGAATTCGGATTATCCGGAATTCGGATTATCCGGAATTCGGATTATCCGGAATTCCGATTATCCGGAATTCGATTATCCGGAATTCGGATTATCCGGAATTCGGATTATCCGGAATTCCGATTATCCGGAATTCGGATTATCCGGAATTCGGATTATCCGGAATTCGATTATCCGGAATTCCGATTATCCGGAATTCCGATTATCCGGAATTCGGATTATCCGGAATTCGGATTATCCGGAATTCGATTATCCGGAATTCCGATTATCCGGAATTCCGATTATCCGGAATTCGATTATCCGGAATTCCGATTATCCGGAATTCCGATTATCCGGAATTCGGATTATCCGGAATTCCGATTATCCGGAATTCCGATTATCCGGAATTCCGATTATCCGGAATTCGATTATCCGGAATTCCGATTATCCGGAATTCCGATTATCCGGAATTCCGATTATCCGGAATTCCGATTATCCGGAATTCGGATTATCCGGAATTCGGATTATCCGGAATTCGGATTATCCGGAATTCGGATTATCCGGAATTCGGATTATCCGGAATTCGGATTATCCGGAATTCGGATTATCCGGAATTCGGATTATCCGGAATTCCGATTATCCGGAATTCCGATTATCCGGAATTCCGATTATCCGGAATTCCGATTATCCGGAATTCCGATTATCCGGAATTCGGATTATCCGGAATTCGGATTATCCGGAATTCCGATTATCCGGAATTCCGATTATCCGGAATTCCGATTATCCGGAATTCCGATTATCCGGAATTCCGATTATCCGGAATTCCGATTATCCGGAATTCCGATTATCCGGAATTCGGATTATCCGGAATTCCGATTATCCGGAATTCCGATTATCCGGAATTCGGATTATCCGGAATTCGGATTATCCGGAATTCGGATTATCCGGAATTCGGATTATCCGGAATTCGGATTATCCGGAATTCGGATTATCCGGAATTCGGATTATCCGGAATTCGGATTATCCGGAATTCGGATTATCCGGAATTCGGATTATCCGGAATTCGGATTATCCGGAATTCGGATTATCCGGAATTCGGATTATCCGGAATTCGGATTATCCGGAATTCCGATTATCCGGAATTCCGATTATCCGGAATTCCGATTATCCGGAATTCCGATTATCCGGAATTCCGATTATCCGGAATTCCGATTATCCGGAATTCCGATTATCCGGAATTCCGATTATCCGGAATTCCGATTATCCGGAATTCCGATTATCCGGAATTCCGATTATCCGGAATTCCGATTATCCGGAATTCGGATTATCCGGAATTCGGATTATCCGGAATTCGGATTATCCGGAATTCGATTATCCGGAATTCGGATTATCGGATAATCCGAATTCCGATTATCCGGAATTCCGATTATCCGGAATTCGGATTATCCGGATAATCCGAATTCCGATTATCCGGAATTCCGATTATCCGGAATTCGGATTATCCGGAAATCGGATTATCCGGAATTCGGATTATCCGGAATTCGGATTATCCGGAATTCGGATTATCCGGAATTCCGATTATCCGGAATTCGGATTATCCGGAATTTGGATTATCCGGAATTCGGATTATCCGGAATTCGGATTATCCGGAATAACGATTATCCGGAATTCCGATTATCCGGAATTCGGATTATCCGGAATTCCGGATTATCCGGAATTCCGATTATCCGGAATTCCGATTATCCGGAATTCCGATTATCCGGAATTCCGATTATCCGGAATTCCGATTATCCGGAATTCCGATTATCCGGAATTCCGATTATCCGGAATTCCGATTATCCGGAATTCCGATTATCCGGAATTCCGATTATCCGGAATTCGGATTATCCGGAATTCGGATTATCCGGAATTCCGATTATCCGGAATTCGGATTATCCGGATAATCCGGAATTCCGATTATCCGGAATTCGGATTATCCGGAATTCCGATTATCCGGATAATCCGAATTCCGATATCCGGAATTCCGATTATCCGGAATTCGGATTATCCGAATTCGGATTATCCGGAATTCCGATTATCCGGAATTCCGATTATCCGGAATTCGGATTATCCGGAATTCGGATTATCCGGAATTCCGATTATCCGGAATTCGATTATCCGGAATTCGATTATCCGGAATTCGGATTATTTTATCCGGATAATCGGAATTCCGAATCCGGATTTCGATTATCCAATTCCGATTATCCGGAATTCCGATTATCCGGAATTCGATTATCCGGAATTCCGATTATCCGGAATTCCGATTATCCGGAATTCCGATTATCCGGAATTCCGATTATCCGGAATTCCGATTATCCGGAATTCCGATTATCCGGAATTCGGATTATCCGGAATTCCGATTATCCGGAATTCCGATTATCCGGAATTCGGATTATCCTATCCGGATTATCCGGAATTCCGATTATCCGGAATTCCGATTATCCGGAATTCGGATTATCGGATAATCGGAATTCCGATTATCCGGAATTCGATTATCCGGAATTCGGATTATCCGGAATTCGGATTATCCGGAATTCGGATTATCCGGAATTCGGATTATCCGGAATTCGGATTATCCGGAATTCCGATTATCCGGATTCGGATTATCGGAATTCGGATTATCCGGAATTCGGATTATCCGGAATTCGGATTATCCGGAATTCGATTATCCGGAATTCCGATTATCCGGAATTCGGATTATCCGGAATTCCGATTATCCGGAATTCCGATTATCCGGAATTCCGATTATCCGGAATTCCGATTATCCGGAATTCCGATTATCCGGAATTCCGATTATCCGGAATTCCGATTATCCGGAATTCCGATTATCCGGAATTCCGATTATCCGGAATTCCGATTATCCGGAATTCGGATTATCCGGAATTCGGATTATCCGGAATTCGGATTATCCGGAATTCCGATTATCCGGAATTCGGATTATCCGGATAATCCGAATTCCGATTATCCGGAATTCGGATTATCCGGAATTCCGATTATCCGGAATTCCGATTATCCAGAATTCGGATTATCCGGAATTCCGATTATCCGGATAATCCGAATTCCGATTATCCGGAATTCCGATTATCCGGAATTCCGATTATCCGGAATTCGATTATCCGGAATTCGGATTATCCGGAATTCGGATTATCCGGAATTCCGATTATCCGGAATTCCGATTATCCGGAATTCGGATTATCCGGAATTCGGTTATCCGGAATTCCGATTATCCGGAATTCGATTATCCGGAATTCCGATTATCCGGAATTCGGATTATCCGGATAATCGGAATTCCGGATTCTCTAAACAATTCCGATTATCCGGAATTCCGATTATCCGGAATTCCGATTATCCGGAATTCCGATTATCCGGAATTCCGATTATCCGGAATTCCGATTATCCGGAATTCCGATTATCCGGAATTCCGATTATCCGGAATTCGGATTATCCGGAATTCGGATTATCCGGAATTCGGATTATCCGGAATTCCGATTATTCGGAATTCGGATTATCCGGATAATCCGAATTCCGATTATCCGGAATTCCGGATTATCCGGAATTCGGATTATCCGGATAATCGGAATTCGATTATCCGGAATTCCGATTATCCGGAATTCGGATTATCCGGAATTCGGATTATCCGGAATTCCGATTATCCGGAATTCGGATTATCCGGAATTCGGATTATCCGGAATTCGGATTATCCGGAATTCCGATTATCCGGAATTCGGATTATCCGGAATTCGGATTATCCGGAATTCGGTTATCCGGAATTCGGATTATCCGAATTCGATTTATCCGGATTCCGATTATCCGGAATTCGGATTATCCGGAATTCCGATTATCCGGAATTCCGATTATCCGGAATTCGATTATCCGGAATTCCGATTATCCGGAATTCCGATTATCCGGAATTCCGATTATCCGGAATTCCGATTATCCGGAATTCCGATTATCCGGAATTCCGATTATCCGGAATTCCGATTATCCGGAATTCCGATTATCCGGAATTCGGATTATCCGGAATTCGGAATATCCGGAATTCGGATTATCCGGAATTCCGATTATCCGGAATTCGGATTATCCGGATAATTCGAATTCCGATTATCCGGAATTCGGATTATCCGGAATTCGGATTATCCGGAATTCGGATTATCCGGAATTCCGATTATCCGGAATTCCGATTATCCGGAATTCGGATTATCCGGAATTCCGATTATCCGGATAATCCGAATTCCGATTATCCGGAATTCCGATTATCCGGAATTCCGATTATCCGGAATCCGATTATCCGGAATTCCGATTATCCGGAATTCCGATTATCCGGAATTCGGATTATCCGGAATTCCGATTATCCGGAATTCCGATTATCCGGAATTCGGATTATCCGGAATTCCGATTATCCGAATTCGATTATCCGGAATTCCGATTATCCGGAATTCGATTATCCGGAATTCCGATTATCCGGAATTCCGATTATCCGGAATTCCGATTATCCGGAATTCGGATTATCCGGAATTCGGATTATCCGGAATTCGGATTATCCGGAATTCGGATTATCCGGAATTCCGATTATCCGGAATTCGGATTATCCGGAATTCCGATTATCCGGAATTCCGATTATCCGGAATTCCGATTATCCGGAATTCCGATTATCCGGAATTCCGATTATCCGGAATTCCGATTATCCGGAATTCGGATTATCCGGATAATCCGGAATTCCGATTATCCGGAATTCGGATTATCCGGAATTCGGATTATCCGGATTCGATTATCCGGAATCCGATTATCGGAATTCGGATTATCGGAATTCGGATTATCCGGAATTCCGATTATCCGGAATTCGGATTATCCGGAATTCCGATTATCCGGAATTCCGATTATCCGGAATTCGGATTATCCGGAATTCCGATTATCCGGAATTCGCGATTATCCGGGAATTCGGATTATCCGGAATTCCGATTATCCGGAATTCGGATTATCCGGAATTCGGATTATCCGGAATTCCGATTATCCGGAATTCCGATTATCCGGAATTCGGATTATCCGGAATTCCGATTATCCGGAATTCCGATTATCCGGAATTCCGATTATCCGGAATTCCGATTATCCGGAATTCCGATTATCCGGAATTCGGATTATCCGGAATTCCGATTATCCGGAATTCGGATTATCCGGAATTCCGATTATCCGGAATTCCGATTATCCGGAATTCGATTATCCGGAATTCCGATTATCCGGAATTCCGATTATCCGGAATTCGATTATCCGGAATTCCGATTTCCGGAAATTCGGATTATCCGGAATTCCGATTATCCGGAATTCCGATATCCGGAATCCGATTATCCGGAATTCCGATTATCCGGAATTCGGATTATCCGGAATTCGGATTATCCGGAATTCGGATTATCCGGAATTCCGATTATCCGGAATTCCG
>NW_020537455.1:0-19084 GCF_003426905.1 Ctenocephalides felis
TCTTCAAATTTCTAATTCTATTTAACTTCTAGCCATTCTATTTTTTTCTTCATTCTTCTTTTATTTCAGCAAGTTCCCAATATTCTCTTCGTACTCCTAATACAATTCAGCTATTCGAATTCTGTTATTTCTAATTTTCTTAATTTTTACTCAAATTCTACTTAACAAATACAATTTTTATTGATTCAAATTACCTATACATTTTTTTCCTATATTCTAAGTCAATGACAGGATTTGATTAGAAGATCCCTGTCGTGTGAATCGAACACGCTACCAAGAGAGCTATGCTCGCTACTAACAATTGTAAGTTCACTTCTTTTGCAGCCACGAAATGGGTAAATTTGCTTTGTGTGGTAAATCTAATAGTTTCGTTTATATTGTAAAACTAACAGATCAATGCATTTAAAACTTGTTAATTATGATAAATTTAGAATTTTATTACATATTTAATTACTACGCAATAATACCCGCTCTATTAAAATCTAGTTAGATTTATAACTTATAAAAAGAGTAGAATTTGTTCTAACAATGTCACTCAATCATATAATAATAAACAAAACAATTAAATGAGAAGTGTATTGACAGTTCTAAAACCAGTAAAATGAGAAAAATGGTTCCTAGCTATTACTCAAAACGTGTGTATGTCCAGATGGTAAGCTCCCGTTATTCCAAAGAGGAAAAGAACAAAAGCAGAGCCAACCGGAAGACAGTGTCAAGAAACGAACGCGAAGATTTATTTTATTACTGAGACGACATAGAGCTCGAAGGAAATAACAAATACATAGCGCTAGATCGAGGTCATGTTTTATTACGCGGATTTGCGAAGGATCGTGGTCGAATTGAAAACGTCGTGTCCTGTGCGAGGACCCGACCCATCCCGTGCCGTCATTAAGAAGCGATGCGTGCCTCCCGCAAGTACCGAACGGCGAACGCTTCTTTGCAGGCAAATGTTAAAATACACAAACACAAAACACACACGCACATACACTTATGGGGTAGAAGGGGCTCAAAAGTCCGCGAGTGATAAGGCCCATCATCGACATCGCCAAAAATTAGTGAGGTTACGATTTTTTTATCAACAATATTTGAAAGAAGAGGGAAAAAGATCAAAGATAACACATCGGAAAATTAACCGCAATGTTTGAAAATCCATAAAAAAGTATTTTATTCATTGCTAGTTTTTTGGTTGTGAGCACTGTTGTTTAGTTACTAGACCTGAATATAATATTTAAGTATATGGTATTTACTTGTTTTATAAGATATATTGTTAAACTTAAAATTTATATAAAATAAACACTTTTTGTATAAAATCTCTTGTACAAATTGTATAAACACTTCTTTATTTGAATATCAACAAGTAGATAAATAGATAAGATATATAAAATTTAAAATTAGTCGATACTAATATCGCACACCTAAATTTTATAATAAATCAATTTTATATTACATCTCGAAAATTACACACCTGCACAGTTCTGTAACAGAACTTCTGTTTATTGCGTCGGCCTGCTGGACAATACTATGAAATGCAGGACGATTTTTATATTCAATCGAGACATAAAGTAAACAGTGCAAGTAAGGATTACACGCGATTGAAGTAAAACTATTGCTACTGTACAAAGTAGCAATTTTAAGTTAAGTAAAAATAAATACATCATATAACAATTTTAATATTTTACTATATTAGTATATGGTAACACTCGTGATGCACACATTTATAAGTGTCAACCATTATACACATTTTATAATAATAAACTATAAATTATGTATTTATAAAACCATTAAAAATATGTATGATATTTAAATAATGTAATTAAAGTCATACTTCAATATGACATTGTAATTAGCATTCACGACTTGAATCTTCATTAGAGAAATAAAGTAATTGCTGATTAATAAAATAAATTCTATAATATTCGTTCACACAAGGATTATGTTAAACAACGCCTAAAGAAATATTGTCTTCACATTTTACTCATCATATAACAATTGTGTTTGAAGAACTTCATGTAATTAAAATTAACGTACATTCATTGACTACTTGTATTTTTTTTACTTTTTCGCTAGCGATATAATCTTATTCTTTAAACAGCTGTAATATGTCTGTCTCGCCTAAAAAATATTTTCCATTTTATTACCTTCAAAGATTTATAGAATACCACGAATAATATAGAAATAATTTATAATCAATAAACTTACGTTTAGTACAAATGTTTAATTTTTTTATTATTTTCAAGAAACATGGTAAAATATTCCTCTGATTCAGGCATTTTTTATTAAATCAACATTTGTACTACGATGTAACTTTTAAATGTTTATTTATCTATGCCGATTTCCTTGTTGATATCGGTACGCATACAACGTTTATGCTGGTCCGCATACAACGACAGATCTCTATTCATATACGCGACGACTAAACACAATCGACCCGTATAGAAATTATATCATCGAGAGCGAATAACGAATCATTGGCACTCGACTCCTAACTTATCTTATCTGCCGTAACGCACTTCTGTTGCATTTGTACGGATTTACACCCTAATCGCGCCTAAAGAAGTTTTACTTCAAAAATATTTAAATACCGTAAGATTTTATTGAAAAAAACGCATGTTACTACATACCCTTGTTACAATAAGCGCTAGCTCTCCTATCTATAATTATAAATGCTATTATCAATCCTTTCAATATCAATCCCGGCACTGAACGAAATCAAATATCGGATCCTTGCATAGAACCCATCAGAAACAATAATCCAAAGATATAAGTTAATTAAAATACGTGTAAAATATTATGCAGAAATATCTCCAGATTTATGCTACTTATACGGATGAACATTTACACGAACGAATCCAGATTCGCATAAAGGAGCAATATGCGATCTCGTGAATTCACAGTAATTCGAGCGCTAACTCTGCAAGCTGATCTTAGTAGCTACTACCTACTAGTACCCACTACCTACTATCTGGCTCGGGGCGCAAGAAGAGACAAGGAACAATTTTTTATCGATGGCGCAAATGTAAAACGGACTGGATCGGAAGTTCTGTTTTTGGTATCAACGGGTTATCTGTATCAATCTACTTGCGAAAAAGCGAGGATTAAATTCTTACAAGCAATCAGCGACCGAAGACGAAATTTGGCTTTTTTGCCGTAAGCAAATAAACCTGGTAATGAAAGAAGGAGGAAGTTTATCAATTCGTTTAAATACTCGTTTGGCGATTAGAAAAATTTTCTGAATTTTATTAGGATTATTATTTAAACATTTTACAGTTTTTTAGGTTTAATTTTGCATAATTTCAATAACTGTTATATTATATTTAAGCAACAAAAAAGGGTTTTGGTTCTCATTCTGAATCGAATGAGACCAAATTGGAAAAAGTATGTGTGTGTGTGCGTGTGTGTGTATGTGAACATATTTTTGCCATAAATCGACGTTTTCTCAAAAACGGCTGGATCGATTTCAGAAATTTAAAAGCTATTTTTAAGGTATAACACTATAGTCTTATAGATCATACTGAAATATTGCGGCCCGACGACAAGTCGTTTAATTTTAAGAATTCTTCAAAGTTTGCAAAAATTAGTACCGTTTTTTGGCATTTGTCAAAATTAGGTTTTTGATCAAAGTTTTCCTAAAAACGCTTGGACCGATTTCAGAAATTTAAAAGCCTTTTGCTGTATCTCAATAAGGACTATCGTTCGTCAGTATTGTGAGACGATCTGCCAAACCGTTTCTTTTTAATTTCAGAAAAAGTGTCAATATTTTCGTCCACATTTATGCTCATACTACCGAATCGATTTTAAAAAATCAAAACCTGTTCGAAAGATATTAGTTGGAAATGATACTGATTAGTTTTAGGTGAAAATCTACCGAGCCGTTTTCTTGTAATTAACTGTTGAAAAAAAAATTCAAGCCGATATTTATTGAGCTTTTTTTGGCGATATATATCATGGTCTTATAGAACTCACTGAAATATTACGGCCTTACGACAAGTAGTTTAATTTTAAAATATCATCAAAGTTTGAGAAAATGAGTAGTTTTTTGACGTAAAAATTAAAATTAGACGATTTACTTGGTATGATGATAGAGTCTTAATAAACATACTAAACCATTTAAGTCTTACGAAAACTGGTTCAATTTTAAAAATTATTGATTTCTGAAAATTTGCTCTTAAAAAATGCTCCGAGTAAACGTGTTCGTTCGTTTTCAATTATGTATAATAAATCTACTCGGAATATTTTTAATCACTCATAAATTAATTTATTTTTTATTGATTAAGTCGATTATTTACATATATCGGGAAATTCATGTAACTAGCCTTAAAGCAAAATACCAATACAAACTACAAACTAGTTTATTTATAAATGTGTAAAGAAAAGTCTGTTTTATAATAATTGTGTAGTGCGTAAGAAAAATCCTATACTATTCTACTAAATTGCATTGGATGAAAACTATCTCAAAAATACTAAAGAATAACATTTATTACTTTTATTATCAATATAATTTTTACCAGCCGCATATTTGAAATGTTAACAATAATTTGAAAAAAAAACAGACGGATTAAACTATTAATCAATATAATTCTCGAGACAAAACTTATAATAAAACGCATTATAGAAGATTCAACAATTAAAATATGTATATTTATAACAAACATCGAACCCGTTTTAAAGCCGAAGTAACGTAGTATGATTTATTGTACATAAATACACCTCTCAATAATGCCCACGATGTAGCTTCATTTATTATTTCAAATTATCGATCATTACCGCCTGCAACAATAAATACTCATTAATATATAAAGGCCGAGTAATTACTAACGACGATTCGATCTTTTAAAATAGCACATCAGCGTTATGGGAAGCCCCGTGTATTTTTAACTTCCCGTAGGGCAAGTTATAGTAATCGCAAAAAAATCGAAAATGAAAATTTTTATATATCTTTACGTTTCAAAGGTTTCTGAACATTTTGGCATACCTTAGAAAAAATGGATGTATGTGTGTGTGTGTGTGTGTGAGTGTGTGTGTATGTATGTATGTATGTATGTATGTATGTATGTATGTATGTATGTGCGTGTGTGTATGTATGTGCGGATACAAATTTTCGTCGACGATTTCGGGAACACGGATCAACCGATTTGAATAATTCAAAAAACATTCGATTCGTATTGATAGAGAGACGTGCTGATTAGTTTTTGGCGAAGGCAGGTCTAGCCGTTCCGAAGATACGGGGCAAAAAGTGCCGAAAACGGTAACTCAGTTTTTAAGAGAACGGAGCGTCCGATTTGAATAATTCAAAAAACATTTCACTTGTATTGACAAGGTGAAGAATCGATAAAATTTTCATGAAGGTAGGTCTAGCGGTTTCGGAGATATGGAGGAAAAAGTAAAAAAATGAGCCATTTGGCGGTCAAAAATGATCATTAGACATATGCACATCAAATTATCAGATATTTTATAGAGATTTTAACAATAAGTATACATTTTGTTAACATTTCTATGGGTTCCGTACCAATGCTTATGCGTTAGACAGCGACGCGGCGCTTACGCGCTTTATATTTTGTCCCTATGCAGTTAAAGCAGTACGATTGCTTTCAAAAAAATTTCAGATCTTCTACAATATGTCAAAATACAGAAAAAAAAAATTTTTTTCCAAAAAAAATATGTTTTTTTAAAAAAAAATTTTTTTTTTCAAAGAAAAGTTATTTTTTGTCCAATTTATAGTTTCTCAAAAATCTTATTCTTTCAAAGTAATTTTTTTTCAAAAATGTTAATTGTTTTTAAAAAAATAATAATTTTTGGTACGGGAAGTTCCAGCAATTTGCCTTAAGGCACGATGCCTTAATTGCCTTAAGACAGAATTCCACTTACAGCTAGTTTAAGTAAGGAATTATTACATCAGGAATGATAACCGAGTAACCCCATTGTGAAAATTTAATATCCTTCTCCATACGGCGGGAAAGCATGTGGGGATTTGCGTAAGCCAATACTGAATTTTCTGCGGTATCCGCAATAGAGACAATTGAGTCGAGTTTGCGAATAAAGTAAAAAAACACATATATAGGAAAAAAAGAGTGCGCGTAAGGATCACACGCGATTGAAGTAAAACTTTTAATATTGTATGAGTAGGCAATTAAGATAAAAATAAAAAAAACATCATATTTAAATTTTAAAAATCATTTATTAATAATCACATAACATCAATAACACAGTTTAAAACAACATCGATAGATTAATTGCTATCATATTTCATATATGATATAATAGGTTTGTGATAACTAAAATGAGAGACATAAATTTTGCTTTGTAAACTATGTACATTTCTGGAGAAAACTGCATCAATAGTCGTGCCATATCTTGTGGTTGATTCAAATGGAGAATTATTCATTGTTAAATTAAATTTATTATTTAAAAAATCAATTAATGGTTGAGATTCTTCTGAACGAAAATTGACATTAAAATCTCCAGCAAGAATTAATGGTATCTCGTTGTGATTAGTGTTTAAAAGTTTTGCACCCTCATAAGAAAAATGAAGTAACTGCTGATGAAGAAATTTAATAATATTTGATATGTTTTTATTGGGAGAAATGTAAAGGACGACTATAATCAATGTTTGATTCTGTGTGTGTAATATCACCTACTTGTGTAATTTCATTAGAAATATCCAGTAATATCGTTGGCGCAAGAAACTGCATAGGAGTCGCATTATGAAGAGTATCTGAACATGAATAATAGACATTAGACAGCTACACCACCTGCTCTTGAGTCCGATCGTTTGTATTGAGTAACGCAGTAATAGTTCTGAATATTAATTCGTTCTTCATTATTAATCCAAGTTTCCGAAAATAACAAAAACGTACAACGTTGTAGCACTTTATCTTGCAGATCAGGCAAATGAGCTCGTAAACTTTGGCAGTTAAAGGAAAACAATGAAATGTCGTTCAAACTTATTATCTCACTCAATTTTTCTTCTTGTGTTATTAATCTACAAGTTGAAAGTCTTTGGAATTCAGTTTTTAAGTTCATTAATCCTGCTGGCCGTTTTCTTCCATGATAAAATTTTTTGAAATGATGAACAATCCATTAATGCTGGTAACTCGTGATAATGCAACATATAGAAGCTGCTGATTATATGTTTTATTGTATTCATATACAATTTTATCAAAAGTACCACCTTGTGATTTGTGTATTGTGAGTGCACAAGCAGACACTAAAGGAAAATGATTTCTTTTGACAAATATGATTTTATTTCTATTCATTGGAATAGATGAAGATCTCCTGAGAATCGGCACAGCTGTCCTACTAATATTAGGAGTTTGAATATGATGTGCAGCTTTCTTCTTATTTTGTTACCTATCTTACCAGGAAATTCAAACCATAAACGTAGAAGTTCATCATTATCGCCACGTTCTATGTACACTAATTTTCCTACACAACCATTAGCTAAGCCATCACTTACATCAATATTAGTTGTTATAATGTAAAATTTATTCAGAACTAAAATTATTTCATACGGCAAACCCGCGGTATCAATAACCGATTTTTGTGAAACTGCTGACGAATGTATGATTGTTGATCTGTCGCATGGCAACCTACATAAATATCCGTGGCAGTAGATATTATTTTGTCTTCAACGAGATTCAGTATAAATTTATTATATTCCATGACACATTTATTCTCTAAGAAAAGTCTTATTCCATGAGGACATAGATTCAATTAATGCAAGTTCATATAGGGTTTAGCGCTCGACTTACGCATGACATGACGGGAGTGGATACTCGCGACATCAGCGCTTACGGCGTCGTAGTGTTCAACTACACGTTGGCATTTTCGTTGCATTTGTACGGATTTACACCCGTGTAGCCTAAAGAAATTTTTACACCCATATCGCGCCTAAAGAAGTTTTACTTCAAAAATCTCGAGAGCTGCTTGCCGCATCGCTCGCTTGAAACGGCTTCGGGAAATAATCGGCGACTGTCCGGAACTTGATGTTATAGAGGTCCGTCTATAAAATGAGAAATGGTAGTCGTTTATCGATGTTTTTGAATCCAATAGTTCAGAATATATTTTAATAATATTCTACGATTTACATGATATCTAAACGCGATATTTTATTTTATTTTAATAACTAAATACGGTAGAATAAGTTGTTTAAATCGCAACAAATTGTGTATGCATAATTTTAACATTTTTGCGTTTAATATCTTAAGATCAGTTTATGTAGGCTGAGGCGGGGAACAAACGACTTTTAGATATTATATCAAACTAAACCAATTATATCTCAATAAATAACGCATATCAAACAAACAACTATATGACTACGTTCAGTGAAACTCCCTGCTAATTCATCATTGTAGCAATGTGTTCTTGTTTCTGTTTTTTAAAAATTTCACCTGGTACTTTTTACCCCATAGGCGGAGCAAAATGAAACAGCCATTGGGCAACGAGATACCATGTCTTCGTTTTTATTTCAAAGAAATTTTACGAAATAATAGCTACATTATTTAACAAATGCAAAATATAAATTTTGTTGGAATAACACTGTATATCAACTTGATCAGGTATTATGTCAGAAATATTCATCAGCAGAGTTTGAATATTTATTTAATTTATTTCTTGTAAAAATGCTTTTTCAACCTACGTTTTTTTATTTATTATTTTTAATTGTTCACACTTTTTCCAGAATAAATGTTCAGTTGGTCCTTTTTACCTCATACGCGTATAAGCTTTTATATGGGTTATAAAAAAAAATAGTTGAATCTAACTTAAAATTAAATATAGATCTTATAAAATAATTAAATAAAGTATACTTAAAAATTATATTAAGGTCTTGTAAACTGAACAACAGTGCTCACAACTAAAAATACTAACAGCAAAAGAAAATACATACTTTTGTTATGGATTTTCCATGGAAACATTGCCGATCCGCGGTAAAAAGGTACTCCACAGTTACAAATTTTTCAACAACAATATTTGGAAGTATCGTTTTTTTCAATATACTTCCAAATATTGTTGTTAGAAAATTCGTAACTGAGGAGTACCTTTTTACCCGCGGACCTTTAAGCTCTACCCTATACTATTTTGTACGCATTTCTTTTAATTGGTATACAGTAAGTTGTATCATAGTAGAACAGTTCTACCATAATGCAACTGTTATAGTTGTTGTAGTTGTAGAAGTTGTAGTTCTAGTAGAACTACAAGTTCAAAACCAAAACTTACAAAAATTAATCAAAAAGTGTCTAATTTAAAAAAATATAAACAGGTATCAAAACTGCCAATAAGTCGATTGTAATAATCGACATCAAACTGCAACTAAGAGACCTGGAAAATGCTACTTTTGGACTTTGGTCCATTTGGAGTGTTAACTCGTGCCTTAATGCAAATTGCTAGAACTTTCTGTACCAAAAATTATTTTTTTTTAATAAGATTGATTTTTTTTTTAAACTTTGAAAAAAATAGATTTTTGAACATTTTTAAATTTTTGAGAAAAAAAAGACTTCTTTGAAAAAAAAGACTTCATATTTCGAAATATTTAGGAAATTTTGAACTTATTTTCAAAGTAGCAGTCGCGCTGCTTTAGCTGCATAGAGACAAAATATTTAGTCTAACGGTCTGCGGATGTTCAAACTGCAACTAAGAGATCTGGAATATTCTACTTTTGGACTTTGGTCCGTTTGCAGTGTTAACTAGTATGACATCGTGCCCTAAGGCAAATTGCTGAAACTTCCCGTGCCTTTTTTGAACTTTGAAAAAAATGGATTTTTGAAAAATTTTAAATTTTTGAGAAAAAAGACTTCTTTGAAAAATAAGACTGAAAAAAAAGTTTTTTTTATTATTTGAAATATTTAGAAAAATTTTAACTTTTTTTCAAAGCACTCGGCCTGCTTTAGCTGCATAGAGACAAAACATCGAAGCAAAATTTATAGGTATTATTAAAATTTTCATGAAATATCTGATATTCTGATGTGCGTATGTCTAATGTTAATTTTTGACTGCCAAATGGCTTTTTGGACTTTTTTTTACTAGATCTCCGAAACCGCTAGACCTGCCTTTCGAAAAGTTAAATCAGTTCTTCATCTTGCAAGCAAAATGTTTGTGAAATTGTTGAAATCGGACGTTCTGTTCTTTTAAAAACTGGGTTACCGTTTTTGCCACTTTTTGCGAAAAACTAATCAGCCTTTGCGAAAAACTAATCAGCACACTCCTCGTCAATAGGAATCGAATGTTTCTGAATGATTCAAATCGGTTTATAACTGTTTACGAAATCGTCGACGAAAATGTGGACCGGAAACACACACACATCCATTTTTTTTAAGGTATGCCAAAATGTTCAGAAACCTCTGAAACTTTAAGATATATAAACATTTTCATTTTAGATTTTTTTGCGATAACTATAACTTACCCTACGGGAAGTTAAAAATAATAAAACCTCTTTCCGTATTAATATTGAATAAGTATAAAAGCCCAAAATATCACTTAGCCGATCGTTTAATTCGGAATTCGGAATTCGGTATTCGTTATTCTGTATTCGGAGGCAGCATATCCGTAAAGTGTCGTTCGCATATCGCACCGTGCTCGTCCGTGATAGGATTACACTCAATTAGTATAATAGAGCCCCGTCACACACTAAATTGCGCGTGCCGTCGACGCATAATTCGAGAATTAATTTATCCATTAATTGTATTTAAATAAATATTAATTCAGAATATCAGCGTTAGTTTTAGCATATTCAGCCGGATATAACGTCTAAATCTATACATATTGCACTGGGATTATTATTATATATTTATAACCGAATATAACCAAATAAGCAAATAGGATTTTAAGTAGGCACGATATTTTCATATATATGCACCAGTATCATAATAGAATATTTATAACCGAACTCAAATATGGTTTTCGGTAGATACAGTCGTTATAATAGGTAATTTATTATCGGATTTGTTCAATTGACAAATTATTACATAGAGTAGAACAGGGCATGAAGGTCCGCGGGTAAAAAAGTTCACCACAAATATCTCAAAAAAAAGAAAAGTTAAGAATATTTTAATAACAATATATGAAAGTAAAGGGAAAAAGTTGTATAACGTGCTATCACCTTGATTCTTTCGAAATTGCTATAGAGAGATAAACGAAAATGTTCGAAAATTCATTCAAAGTTTTACGTTTCGTGTTTTTGGTTGTGAGCACTGTTGTTTAGTTTACCAGACCCCAATATATTTTTTAAGTGTACAAAGTTTATTTGTTTCATTAGATGTATTGTTATTTTTTAGTTGAAGTCATTCATTAGATGTATTGTTGTTTTTTAGTTTTTTTATAAAACCTCTATGAGTACATACATGTGAGTGGGGTGAAAAGATCCAACTGAACCTTTACCCTGGCAAAGATGTAAACATTAAAAAGATAGTAAATAAAAGAGTAAAACGTTAAAAAAACAATTTTACAAGAGATAAATTAAATAAATATTTATTCCTCCTTTGCTGATGAATATTTCTGTCCAAATACCAGGTCAAGATTACATACAGTATTATCTCTGTAAAAAATGTACCCATAAAATTTATATTTTGTGTTGGTTGAATAATGTAGCTATTATTTCGCAAAATCCCTTCAAAATTAAAAGTAAGTAATTGAACCTGGTGCTCCCTGGTCGTCTCATTTTACCCCGCCTATGGGGTATAAAAGACCAGGTGCAAATTTTTGTAAGACAGCAAATAAAACACATTTACTCAATAATGAATTAGGAAGTTATACTGAACATAGTCAGATAATTGTTTGTTTGATAAGTTTTTACAATATAATCAACTCAAAGTCAAATTAGGCCTTTGTGCCCCGCCCTAACCTGTTTAATATTATATTGAAACGCGTAGAGTTTATATTTGATCATTCGGTATATTTTATGTCATAAAATTCACTTTAATTTTCACAAATATAAACAACAGCATTTTTGCTTATGATTTAACATACATATTAGTTTATTTATGAATTAATTGTGTTTGCATAAATATTTATTCAGGACATCCGCGTTAATTTTAGCATATTCAGCCAAATATATCCGAATATATATAAACATATTTGTTTTTTGATTATTCAATCTAAAATTTAAAAAATGCGTTTTTTTAGGTGTTACAAAATTGCAGAACTAGTTACGTTTCATCAGGCATTCTGGCAAAATATATAATAAAATGCAGAATAATTTGGTAGGGTAAGTATATATAAAAATTTAAGGAATAGACTTGAAACCTTGTGTAATTTTTATTTACACAATTATTTAAAAAATATTAGAAAAATAGCTACATTGCTATATTTATTTTAAAAGAATAGTAACTTATTTTAAAGATCGCGATTAAATAATGCTTGTTTTTCAATGTCTAATATAGGGTAGAACGGATTTTAAAAGTTCGCGGGTAAACAGGTCCACCACTCGCAACGTTGGTATCATGAGATAAATTGACCAAATGGTCTCGTTTTAACGAGAGTTTTTTTCGTTGGTAGTTTCTTTGGTTTTGAGCATTGTTATTTAGTTCACGTATACTAAGTATACAATATCTAATTGTTATTTTTAAGTTAGATTCAACAGTTTTTTTATAGAGCCTCTAGGAAAGCTTACAAGCGATTACGGTAAAAACGAGCAGCTAAACCTTAAGTTTAATAGTAAATAAAATGTAGAATGAGTTAAAAAAGCAACTATATGAGAGATAAATTCAATTAATAGTTATTCCAAATCTGATAAAAAATTCTTAAGACAAAGTTCTATATGAAATAGGGAAGATAGTATTCAGTGATAACTTTGTAAAAAAGGCCATAAAATATGTATTTTCAAACAGAAGTTGTAATTAGCTATTTGTAATAATAGTGTTATAGCTGAAGCAAAATTTATGGTAGCACTAAATGTCGATAAAGATTTTTAGTTATTACGTTTAACAATATATATTTAGATTATAATCTTTATTTTTGTTATCAGACCTAATAATTAAATTGCATAGCATTGTTCAAATAATGCAGATAATATTTTGTAAATCATGTTTAAAATTAAAATAGTGGATTTTTTTGCCACCTGGCGGTCACTTTTAATCCTGTATATGGACGAAAAGCAAAATATTTATATGATTAGGAATTAAGTGGAAATTTTACTGAACATAGTTTGATAGTTTTTTGCTTGATACGTGTTATGTAATATGAGGTAGTTGATTTAGTTTAGACAGTATAATTACTGAAAGTCAAATTGAACCTTTGTGCGCCGCCCTACCTTATACTAAAAACCTTTAAGTAAAGTAATTTTTCAAAATGAAATATTTACTGTATCTAGTTTAGTTAAAACAATATATCTTGTTCAGTGCACAATCTGAAACGTTAATTTGAAAACTATTGTACAAAATTATACAACGATTAAAATATATAATGTATTTATGTTAATTGAACTGATATTATATATATATATATATATATATATATATATATATATATATATATATATGTGTGTGTGTGTGTGTGCATATTTATAATTTATCTACCGGAATGTTTAATGTATTTATAGCTATCGGCATATATGGAAACGAAATAAATTTCTACACATCCGACCTAAAGTCCGTTTCTAAATCAAATATTAATGAACTATCAATGAAACTCCGCGTCGGTTTGTCATTTGACCTATTTAATATCGGAACAATGACTGCATTTATACATGATTCTCATGTATGATCGCTGCTATATTGATTTTGTGGAAATTATTCAATAGAAATTGTCAGATATTTCCATGATAGTAATTGAGGGATAATTTTAAATATAGACTTCTTGAACGATTATTTTCTGATTACAAACGCGTTATTATAACGTAATATCAGAGAAAGTAAATTATTGTGTAATTGTAGATCAAATTTCTTCGCCTAACCAAACTTACAGAAGACTGGGACCAATTGTAACAAGTACAGGTAGTAATTTGGGCTTAATATATATATATATATATATATATATATATATATATATATTAATTGGTCTGCAATAAGCTTTTTATTTGTAAAACCATTTTTAAATCCGTTTGAACCTATGGTACAAACTATGGGAAATAACTAGATATTAATAACTTAATATTTTTTACAAATATTGAATTTGTGTAATTGTTTAATAATATTTTTATATAAGTTATTGCATCAGAATTCTTCCCAATTTAGCTTATTCACAAATCAGGAAATATATTTAGATTTTATTAGAAGTAAAAATAATCAGGCATAGTAATGAGTAAAAAATAAGTTACTGAAATGCTAAGCTAAGATTTTTTTAGACTAAAATTAGTTTTAAAACAGCAAAATCAAAGGATTTTTTAAATATTTATTATAAATCAAACTTTAGTTGCACACACATCCAAACAACTGAAAATTGTTTAAACAAGTTAACAATGAGTGAATATAGTGTTGGCATCATGCAATAGCCACTTTTTTAATATATGTTCAGATCCAATATAATTTACCAAACTAGTAAAATGTATTTTTCTTGAAAAAAATTTATACATTGTCGTAATTGTCCTCATCCAAATATTTACCATTCTAATAAAATGAATTCTACTTCAACCTATTTGACACTTTATCGTCAGTGTCCAAATCTAATGCACCAACCAATCCATCAAAATCTATTTTTCTTGAACTCAATTGATGTTGTGTCGTGAAAGTTCAGGTTCAATATGGTCCAATCTAGTAAAATCTATTCTTCTTTAATTAATTTGATACATTGTTGTAACTGTTTAGATCCAATATAGTTTGAACTAGTACAAACTATTTTTCTTGATTTGGTTTTGTCGGAAATATTAAGTTCAACTAAGAAAATATATTCATCTTCAAATCAATTGATGCCTATTTGTAAATGTTTTAAAGTATCTAAATATGATGCAAAATGAATAAAAATGCGAAATAATATTTATTGTTATTTTCAGAATAGAAACATTCCAATCCCCAGACATTTTTCCAACTGCCCGAATACTCGAAAAATACCACTGCAGCAGTATCAAACAAGATAATTCTTACACATGACCAAGAAGTTCACAAAATAATAAACATTAGCATTTGTTTCATTTATTTTCGCTAGACGACAATACGATTTCAACCGGAAAATATTCCGCATCCTAAGGATTCCTCTATCATAGTTTTGCTCGGGAGCGGCATCGTCTGGAAATAAATGCGAGAGAGTATTTCGTTTTATTGTAAAAGTCTGAATAATATAAGAATGCATTCTTCACAATGCTTGACTGTTGGACCACGGTCGTTCTGAAACTGGGTGACATTAGCTCGGCATTTCCTTTGTGAGCAAGATTCTATAAACGTTGACTACATAGTTGCATAGTTGCATCTGTACTGCTATAAATATTACCATCAGGGAGATAAGCTGATCCTCGCTCCTTAGGACGGAGGACACAAAGCGATCTGCTCGGCGATATTGGAGTGCTACCGCGATGTACAACTTTCTTCAATTTTTACTTTTTTTGCTCTTGCATTTCACAGTCATATAATTCTTACACGAAACTTCTATTAAGTCTTGCGAAGCGAGTTCTAAAAGCTACACGAAACTTTTTTTGACGACTAACTTATTAAAAAGACGCGTATACTGTAATGTGTAAATGTCAAGATTTCTTTATAATTTCTTCTGAAATAAATATATTTTAAAATGAAATTGAAATAGAATGTATTCTTTTCGTTTTCTTTAGTTTCATTTACATATTTTATGTATTCGGCACGTACGAAATAGAGTAGAAAATGCAGATTGTTAGAAAAACGAGAAGGAAAACTTATCCAAATTCAGCTTTTTGGCTACAACGTGGACAACAAAAAATTTTGCACTTATTTGGCTTATTTCAGGAAGCGGCTCTGCATAATTAATAATAAATACTGAAATTCGTGCAACCATTTTTAGGGAATCCTCAACACAAGGTAAAATTTTGGCTCGCATACAAACAATCAACCTGGTTGATTCAACCACATACTTTCACCAATTTTGGTATCAAACAATTCAGAACTTGAAACTTTTACAAAATATGAAATTAGTAATTCGGATTTTCTGGCTACTTCGCCTTCGGGAAGGTAATAAATACATAAATATGATGCTAGTGGGAATCAAAAGCTAAGGTTTCAATATATTCAAAAAAATATTAACCTATTTACATATATGTTCACGATTTTGGATTTTGTTTTTTTGATTTAGGATTATTTACAAATTACTTACTTTCTCATATAATAAGTCAATTTGTACTGTATTGCATGAAATTTGCGTTCTATTTTAATTGCTATTATAATGAACTGCATTTATCAAAAAATATTTAGAAACAAGCTAGGCTGATAATGTAAAAATGTTATTGGGTAGGGCACAAAGCTCCAATTTGACTTTGAGCAAGTATATTGTAAAAGCCAAACCAATTGTATCACAACAAGACACATATCAAAAACAAACAACTATATGACCATGTTCAGAATAACTCCCAGTTAATTCGTCATTGTAAAAATGTGTTGTTTTTACCACATAGGCGGGGTAATTTGGGACGACCACGGCGCAAACAGGTCCAATGTCTTATTTTGATTTTGAAAGTATTTTACGAAATAATAGCTGCATTATGCAACCAATGCAAAATATGACTTTTATGAAAGTATTTTCACAAAGATAAGACTGTAAATAACCTTGATCTAGTATTTTGTCAAAAAATATTCATCAGCAGAGTAGGAATAACTATCTATTTAATTTAACATTTATAAAATAGCTGTTTTAAAATTATTTTGAGCATAAAATATTTATTAAATGATAAAGTTCTACATAATAAAATTAAGTGCTGATGTTGGACATTGATTGACCGGAAGATTATTTAAAATTCAACATAAAATTCGTGACAAGATGCAAGATCAATAAAAAAATCGAAAAGCTGATTGTATTAGAGGAGTAAGAAGAAAAAATATTAGATTTTGCTGCGAAATCAAGAAGAATATGATATAAAAATATGAATATGAATATGATATAAAAATGGTATAGAATGTAAATAAATGAAAATCGTTGTAGGTAGCTAAATGCTCAGAGTAAGCGAGGCCAAATAAAATAAAAAAATAATAATAATAATTTACTTTTTATTTGCAATTTTTTATTGTTACACCTTTCACATAAAATGTGTAAAAGGTAAAGGTCTAGTTGGTCTTTTTTACTTCACCAGGTGTAAATAGAATATCTTATAGAGGTTATATTAAGAAATCTGTTAAATCTCACTTGAAATTAACAATACCTCACATAAAACAATAAACAGGTCTCGTAAAAAAAGCAACAGTGTTCACACAATTATAAAAAAACAAAACAAACAACAAAAAAAACTTTGACATGGATTTTTTGATTACATTTTCGATTTTCTCCTAAGCAAAGCCATAAGAATCCAGGTTGATGGCTGAATATACGCCTTTTTTCCTCTATTTGCAAATATTGTTGTTAAACAATTCTTAACTTAACAAGATTTTGTGATATCGGTGGTGGACCTTTTTCACCGCGGACTTTTAAACCCCACTCTACCCTACCGACAAAAGGCTGAATCCTATCCAGAAAGCGATTCTTTTACTCATATACGCTAGCAATATTCTTATTCAAAATGTAGTATTACTTCATGTGCTTTTATCGTGCTGCTATTTGCAATTCTATTATCGTGTATCGGTATTCGTATAAAACCAGCACATGTTATGATAAAACATTAATATTTGTTCGCGAAAAAGTAATTCGATAAAAATGTATATCAGTAACACATGACTTCCTCCAGGAACTGTATCTATAAAAGTCTAGTGTAACATACATAATACATTTAAATGTCTAGTGTACTGTAATAGAAGGACAACACTACACAGAAAATACATTACACACTATACTAACAGCCAATTCGTCGAAAATATTGAAATAATTTTATTTTGTACATTGTGACACTAATATAAGAATGTGTAATTTAAGAGATCAAATCAGAAAAAACACTCACAGAAAAAAATATCATTACATAATCAATAAAGTCAAAAACATAACTAGGTGTAAGTAACATTTGGCCTCAAAGAATGTTGCATAAACTTCTATGTACATATATGTAAACAATCGACTTCAATAATAAGAATTTTTAGATTTTAGAACATTTAAAATAGTGATGATAAAGTTTTGAAATTTTTACACGGCTCATTTTTCTCAGCATCAATAAATATTTAAAATAGGTCGTAGACCTATATTTTTTAGGTTATGTTAAGAACGTTTTTTTATTCTCTATTTTATTTAGAACTGTCCAGATAAGGAACGTTAACTATAAACTTTTCTTAAAACCGCCAAACAAAATTCTATATATAATATATATATTTAATTCAACTCAACAATTAATTACAAAAGAAACGGCCCGGCCCCTATCTTTACAAAAACTAGTACGTGTGAATAGTATTTAAACGTTAGTCAATCTGTACACACTAGAATGTAATCAAAAATTGTCAGAAAATAATTAGTTTAAATGATCCAGTTATTAATAGCTTGGTTATCACAGTGTAATAGTGTAGTATATTTTTGTATAATTAATTCTTTTTCGCACTGAATGACGGTTTCGATGAAGACCGAAACGTGTGGATAAATAAAGTATTTCAAAACTACTTTAGGTTTTTTTTACTTTGATGTGTTCTTTATGCCCGATTCTAAATAACTCATCACACTATATCAACACCAAACTCATATATATATATATACGAGTATATATATATAGATATATATAATATAATATATATATATATATTACTGTTAAAAATTATATCCATGATGCTACTAATCGATGTTAATTCGTACCAAGAATAAATATGAGCCTTATATTATTATATACCTATGCCAATGAAAAGTTTGACAAGAAAAAAACTGTAAAATGAACACGTACCGTTTTTTGTGTTCTCAAATTTAAATATTTCAATCGTTGTTTTCAGTCGTTTTTTTCAGCAGATTTCAAGGATGTACTTAAAATAACTGTTAACTCTCCACTGTAACGCAAATGAGCAGAACAACCGCGTCAAATGACTGGGCGTGCGTGCCGCTATTCTTTCCCTCTATTACGCTATCGGCGAATGAGTTTTAATTT
>NW_020537456.1:0-43161 GCF_003426905.1 Ctenocephalides felis
ATAACGAGAGAATATCGACATACAACTTTATACGATAACCCAAAAGTGATATTTAACTAAATGTGGTAAACCAAATGTTCCAGGATTTGCGCAATTGACAATTCATAATAAATTGATAATATTATCAAATAATAAGAACTAAATAAATCATTAGACTGATTGCGGTATCATTTCCCGGATTTCGATAACGCTTTTATAGAAACATTTACTTGATGTTTCTTCCTTCTAATTAAATTATTTACTCAATCATTGTCGGATTCTTATAATCATTTATCCCGGCCAATTTAGCTATTCAAGGTTATAAAAATTCATAATGGACTGTAACTTGGCAAAGTGTTTCAAATCCAATTATGAAAGAAATCTCAAAAGTCCTCATTGATCCGATGTGAGCTAAAAAAAAATGGCACAAGGTCAAAGGTCAAAAAAATTACATTTTTGCGATTTCGTAAAAAATAAAATCAAAATCATTTGTTCAAATATATCTGCTTTATAAAACTAAATTTTCGAATAATTTTCGATAGTTAAAAAAAACATTATTGGGAATTCAATGTTTTCTTAATCATTCAAATCGTATACACTGTTCTCTCAAAAACTTAATTTACATTTTCTGCACTTTTTGCTTTGTGTCACAGAAATGGCTGGATCTGCCTTTGATAAAAACTAATCAGCACAAATCCTCATAAGTAGAAATTGAATGTTGTTGAATCATCCAAATCAGTTGAGCGGTGCTCGCGAAATCGTTGACAAAAAAATGGTATCCGCACATACATGCATACATACTCTTACACACATACATCCATTTTCTCTAAGGTATGCCAAATGCTTAAAAACCTTTGAAACGTAAAAATATGCAACAATTTCCATTTTTGGTATTTGGACGATTACAATAACTTACACTACAGGAAGTTAATATGTAAAAGTAAAAAAGTAATTAACAATAAGTTAGGCGATATTACCGGATCATTTAGCCTCAAACATGGAATAAACTTCTTCTTACAAAGTCATGTTGAAACCGATTTGTACGTACGGAATACAGCTCTGGGAACGGCACGCAAATCCAACATCGCCATAATACAAAGATTTCAAAACAAGATTTTGAAACAAATTATAAACGCACCCAAGTATGTCCCAAATTAGTTGGTTCATACAGATTTGAACATTAACACTGTCATAGCCAAAAACTTAATAAAAAACCATGGCATTGAACGGCTCAGAAGAAAACAGCCCCTTTTTGATATTCTTTAGTAAACCTTTAATATGTACAATTACTCGTAGGCTTAATTAAATGGTTTCACAACAGGACTAAGCTAAACATATCCAATATCGAATCGGATCACCAATGGGTGACCTTTCGAACCTTTTAATTTAAACCATCAAAATTACTCAATGTTGTATAAAATCGACAGATTGTAATTCACAAATGTAAATAAAAAAAAATAGTGTCAAAACTCATTCAAGTAAATTGATTAAAATATGAATATATATTAATTTAAAAAATAAAAACATTGCGTGTTTGTGTATTATTTAAAATAATTACATGGTAAAACTATTAATAATTTTATAAATGAATATAATAAAATGTTTCTTTGTTTAGTGCCTCTTTGTTTCACATACAAAATTAATACGTTGCTTACAGTCCAAATCGTTCCAGATGACTTTTGTACCGTCGTGCATTATTTCGATGCATTCTTCTTTGTTCTTGTCGTTATTTGGTTCACCCTCCCGCCAGTTCGAATAAATTATTTTTTCTTGACTTGACAAATACCATATGAATTTAGTCGGATTTGCGAGTCTGTTGCCAGCTGTCCAAAAACGTTCATCTGTAATACATAATATGAATACATATTTATTTAGTTACTGTAGAATATAATACACGAGTAAAGTTATTATTGGGCATAATACCTTTTACTCTTTTATTATATTGAACATATTATATATATTAATTGTTTAATATGAACAAAACAGCACTCAGATTTGTTTAACACAACTTTATTTTATGATTACAGACGTTTCGAGACCATGGTGTGTCTCATCTTCAGTGTAATTTCAAAAACAGTTACTTATATACTACACATTCTTTAATAATTTATTTAAATTTCATTTAATTTTTGGTATACAAAAAACACCAACTATTCCTTGCAATGCTTGACACAGTACTAAAGAAACATATAACACTTACAGAAATATTCTAAACAAATTTGAAGTACTTATATAGATGGAGACAGAGAGGGTATCATTATAATGTAAACAAAAGGAGTGCTATCGCATACAAAATCGATAAAAATGAAAAAACAATTACTTTATTGAAAAGAATAAGATAAATGAAAAAATTTATAAATTATTAATGATGTTTATATAAGTGTCATGTAAAATATTTGTGTCGGTTCTTATATTATATATATATATATATCGATTTCTATGAGTAAAAAAGTCGTATAGGCACATATGATTTTCGGATAATACAGATTAAAATAAGATACTTTGCCAAAGAAACCATATCTTCTGATGAATTCTGATGCATTGACCCAAAGATTGGGTCAAACTTTGAAAAATCCTGTTTTGGCTCATTTAGCGCGTTCGAATAGTATCCAGATGTATGACCGTCCCCCACTAACTTTGAAAGGCTGATCTACCCATGCCTATGGTTTATCCCCTGGGACCTCCTTTTGAGGTCCCCATACAGAAATTGCATCGTTTTTTGTACTTCAACATCAGAAAAATCAGCGATTTATTTTTATTGTAAAATTTATATAATTATAACATACATATAACATATGTAATTAAAACTATGTGAAACTTATTAATTATTACACACGTCTCTCTAATATCGTCGCCGTAACTGCCTCTAGCTAGCATAGAATCGCATAGACAAAATTCATTGGAAAAATGAAACAAAAAATTTTGATAATTTTTTTTGTGAAAAAAAATTATGTGTATCTATGAATTAATATCCAAAAAAATGGTTTTGAAAAAAAAAATTTTGCTGGGTAAAATACCAAAAACGATAATTTTTTGCAACTTTTGTATGGGAGACCTCTAAGGGTAGGTTCCAACAGTTGAACGATGGGCATGGGTGGATCGGCCTTTCAATGTTAGTGGGAGCCGGTAATAAATTTGAACGCGATTGGGGCACTCTAAATGGGTACCGAGTGTGTATGTATATCCACAAATACATACATACATTTTTTCTGAGACATGCCAAATTGCTCAGAAAACTCTGAAACGTAAAGATATGCCAAAACTTTCAAATTTGTTTTTTGGACGATTGCAATAACTTAACCTACGGAAAGTTATTGGAATTTGATAACATTCGATTATCAGATAGATTCTGAAATGATTTTGAAGTTTCTAAAACTGTTTCCAATAATTTGCTAATATTTTTTTCTGCTTACCCTTTTTAAGAAAGCGCTCAATGCTTGATTTTGCTGCAGGTTCATGATGGATGCCAAATCTCCATCGAAAATGTCTCTACAGGTTCTATATGCTTCGAACCAGTTAACCTGAAAAAGACTGCTCATTGGTAGGCCAATATAAATAACGAAAATAAAATTATTATTTACTCACATGTATATCCGGCGCAACTAAAAATACTTTTCCATCGCTGCTGGTGACTCTATGGAAAGACTCTGAATGAATAACAAAATGTGTGAATATATGGATATATATATATATATAATGTATAGTGTTGTTTCTGAATTTGATGTTGACATATGTATTAACAAAGTCTAGTAATTGGGCATAACATCAACAAAAACAATACTTATTTTGAATTCAATGGCACTTTCTATCGTCAAATTTTTGGGACGTCCCCAACAACAAGTCCATCTCTAGCCGAAATATCTTTACAACGACTTGAAAATATAATTTAAAAAAATCACAATAAACATATTTTTTACTCTCGATATGTAGATATCACTTGTATCGGACATAAATAAGGTATTCTTCTATCGGACAAAGCATTTTGAGACAACAACATCAATTTAATCACAACAATTTTAACAGGTAACTCCTATCCCTTAAAACTTACAAACTCCATAGCTAGTAACCTTTCGAATAAAATTGACAATTCCACAGTACATAACGAATTACCTGACTCAGAGACTCTTGTGTGTTTCTTGGAAAAAACTGCTTTATAAATCTGGACTCCGACTTGTAAACAATTTTAGTACAATGACTAGTACTATTTTTATCAAAACCAAACCCCTTTCAACATCGAACAACTTAGAAATCTTGTCTATCAATTTTTTTCTTTTTTTATTTATTTATTGGCTTTTAATATACATCATAAGGTTTTAAATAAATTGTCTCAATTGTAATTTAATTTACATAAGAGGAACGAGCCAAAACATGATTAGACGTCTACAACAACACAAAAATAATTCAAAAAACCTCAGACAATTTAAAACTATGCTTACGGACCATATTAATACTTAAAAACACAATATTGACTTTTTTAACCCGACAGTATTACAATTCGAACAAAATTTATTTAAATGAAGAATTATAGAAAAAACATTTTGACTATTTACAACAATAGAACAATAAATAAGTGAAATAAACTCAACACGCTGTACGACTCAAATATCTTTTATTTAGATAGTATTTCCAAATTTCTCACAAAACAATAAAAATGTGTAAAATCTTGGTAAAAATATTTTTTTTAAATCTTTTCTCCATTATGTCTTCAACCAGATTACAAACAACACATATATTACACACTATCTATTTGCATTTAAATTAGTATTTTATGAAATATTGTTTAATTACAGGTTAAATGTTTAAATTACATAGTGTAATATGCATTACCATATCCTTATACAATAGATTATTGAATTTTCTGTTTTAATACTAAGATTTACTAGAAACGTATGGATGTAAAATAAGTTGTTGAAAGAAATTCATGTTTTTTATTGATGTTATGCCCAATTACTAGACTTTAAGATAAATATTTTATATATATATATATATATATATATATATATATATATATATTAAACATGAACTTTATTTGGTAATTCTTACCTCTTGCAAGCTGCGCCTGAGAGCAACAAAACAATGCAACAACGACAGCAATATGTGTATAATTCATATTTGTTTAGAATATATTTAAAACTATTTCGATACCAAGAAATTTAATACTAATGAAAGTGTTAAATAAGAATTTTCATATTTATACTAATATGAGAAAGATTTTCAAACAGATAACTTGATAAAATCGATAAAAAATTCGTTCGTTTCTTTCCATAATTACAAGATAAATTAATAATTAACAAGATAAACCAATTAATTCAGCAAAACACTGCACAAAAACTATTTTGATCATAAATAATAATTTCAAATAATTTTTAAAAAATCAAATGCATTAAGATCGTTTTCTAATTTTAAAGTACTAATGTACTCGTATACAAAAGTCAATAAAACAATTATGGCGTCCCCTGACATCTAGCCATAATTGAAAAGAAACAAAAGTAATCTTAGTGATCACAATGATCTTTTGTTTTTACGTCAAAATACAAATCGAGTTTTTGAGAGAACGGAGTATCTAATTTGAATGATCTAAAAAATATTCAATTAATAATGATTGGCAGAAGAGGGGATTAGTTTTTAGCAAAGGCAGGTCCAGCCATCTTAAAGATACAGAGCTAAATGTGCAAAAAATGAGCGTTTTTGAGAGAACTAAGCATCCGATTTGAATTATTCAAAGCTCAAAATACTTGAGAAAGTTTACATCAGCAAGAGGTGCCGAATGAATCCGTCTGAGGATATATTTCTAACGATGAGAATAACAAATTTGAAATACATACATTTTTGAACTGAATGGTAAATTTGAAATTTTTATTTGAAGTATAAAACTTTGTATATTTTTGGAAATTTTGAAAAAAAAATTTTTATGAAAATTTTGAAATTTGCTTCAACCGTAAAAGTTAAAAAAATATTAACAATCTTCGTATAAAACTCAACAAAATTATAACAAAAATAGACTCATATTTAAAATTTTTATCAAATATCTGATAAATCGATGTGCATATGTTCAATGATCATTTTTGACCGCCGAATATCATTTTTTTTTTAACTTTTTCCTCTGTATCTCCGAAGCTGCTAGACCTACCTTAATTCTTCATTTTGTCAATACAAGTAAAATGTTTTTTGAATCATTTAAATCGGGAACTCTCGCAAAAACTGAATTACCGTTTTTGGCACTTTTTGCCTCGTATCTTCGAAACGGCTGGACCTGTCTCTACCAAAAACCAATCAGCGCGTCTTCTCATCAATAGGAATCGAATGTCTTTTGAATCATTCAAGTCGGTTGATTTGTACGCCCGAAATCGTGTACGAAAAATTGTATCCAAACATACACACACGCACACACACATACACATACATCCATTTTTCTAAGGTTTGCCAAAATGTTCAGAAATCTTCAAAACATAAAGATATGCAAAAAATTTCATTTTCGATTTTTTTGCGATTACTATAACTTACCCTATAGGAAGTTAATTATTGCTGATCATCAAAAAAGTGGCACAACCGTACCCAGTCTTTTCTATAATTTGTGATCATTCATAATTTTACTCGTGATGCATACATTTATTATTAATATCAACCATTATACATATTTATATAATAATAAATTATATATTTAAAACAGCATTAAAAATATGTATAATTATTTAAAAATAATAATGTAATTAAATTCATACTTCAAATATGACATGATCGGTTTGTCATTGTAATTAGCATTTAGAAATGAACCTTTATTAGAGAAATGAAGCAATTGCTGATTAATTAATTGTATAATATTCGTTGACACAGTAGATTATGTTAAACAACGCCTACCCAAATATTGCTTTTGCAACTTCATCATGTAATTGTGTTTGAAGAACTTCATAAAATTAAAATTAACATACATTCATTGACTGCTTCTATTTTTTTTACTTTTTCGCTGGCGATATAATTTAATGCTTTGAACAGCTGTAATATGTCTTGTCTAAAAAATAATTTCCATTCCAATAATATGGAAATAATTTCTAATCAAGCGAATGACGTGCAGTTCTGCCGTAACGGACTTCCGTTGCATTTGTACTGATTTACTAAAGAAGTTTTACTTCAAAAAATTAACTTTTGCAATTTTATAAAATGTAATAAAAACTTAAAGTTTAAATAATTAAATATTTGCGTTAAAGCTCGACTTGAGATGGAATATAAGTATGACTATGTATTCATAACTATTATTTTATTAAATGTATTATTTATTTAAGCTATGGTTGTCACAAATATTCCAAGTTCTGCGCAATTTGTATAGTTATTGATAACATTATCAAAAATAACATAATAAGATAATAGTACATGAAGCATTAGACAAAATCAGTAAATATTGATTTCGATCAAATATTTATGGAAAAATTTAAATCAGGCGTTTTAAACTGATATCCTATTGATAAAAAACAGTTATTATCAACTTTCTCATTAATTTATTTTCGGATGAGATTTTCGTCTTGTTTTCTGCGTGCCTATGGTAAGATATGATAATTTTGTCGGTTACAAAATTAGATGCAGAAAAAGCACATCAAGCACCCATATAATTTAGTTCTAGCCTTTTGTATTCCATATAATTTGTTGCAATTTTTCAAGACGAATTGACCAAATTCCACCTTGCGTTTCGGATTTTTTCTGAAGCAATATTTGTCCCTGATTCAGGTTGAGAAGATTTTTATTTTGACCATTTTTTAAAGATATTAAAAATTTATTTTACAAAAGCAGTTAACAAATGCGCTAGAATGAAACACTAAAGAAAATTTGCCATAGACCTACTTAAATTGATCTGTAGTTCAAAAAGTATAAAGGTTTTATTCATTCCGATTTAAAGAAAAAACTAGTGGGGTGTATGGCATCCTATCTTAAGGCAAATTGCTGGAACTTACCGTACCGTAACGAAATGTTCGAGGAATATTGAATGTTTTCAAATAGATTATTATAAATATTGTAACATTGTCAAATATTTATAAGAATTATATAAACTGAATTGCAAAGTTGAAATTATTTGTTTAAAGTATATTAGAACTTTAGTCAGAGTTAAAAATAAAATCTGAATTATTTTCGATATACAAAAAAAAATTGAAAAAAAATTTTGAAACAATTTTTTTTTGCCGAAATCAATTATTTTGTTAAAACAAGCAGAAATTTCATTTGAAACATTTAAATCGGACGCTTCGGATTGTCATTTTTTGCACATTTAGCTCTGTATCTTCAAAATGGCTGGGCCTGCCTTTGCCAAAAACTAATAACCCAATCATTACTAATTGAATGTTTTTTAGATCATTCAAATCGGATACTCGGTTCTTTCAAAAACTCGATTTCTATTTTCTGCACTCTTTGTTCTTTATCTCCAAAACTGCTAGACCTGCCTTTGCCAAAAACTAATCAGCACATGTCCCTATTATCTATTAATCGGTTGATCCGTGCGCCCGAAAACGTAAACGAAAAAATGCTGACACACAAAACACACCCACACACACACACACATCCATTTTTTCTGAGGTATGCCAAAATGTTCAGAAACCTTCAAAACGTCGAGAAATGCAAAAATTTTCAATTTCAATTTTTGGACGATCACAATAACATACTCTACGGGAAGTTAATACTTACTGTAAGTAAAAAAAACTGAATTTTATTACATTTTTAATTAACATCTATTGTGCAATATTGTTATTTCAAATATTTACAAAAAATCTATTACAACCATTCAACTCAACAATCCACCTTCCCTAAAAATGTAGTCAAAAAAATATTAAAATTAATTTCTTGTATTCCAAACCAATAAGAATCTTGCGATTCTGTTATGTTTATTGTAATTTAATTTACATTACATAGGAGGAACGAGTCAAAATATTATTAGACGTCCACAACAACACAAAAATAATTCAAAAATCTCAGACAATTTAAAACTATGCTTGCGGAATAGATCATTAATTTAAAACACAATATAGACCTTTTTAACCCGACAATACTACAATTCGAACAAAATTTATTTAAACAAAGAATTATAGAAAAAACATTTTTGACTATTTACAACAATAGATTGAATTGCGCAATATCTAAAAGTTAATATTAAGAGCTAAAACTTTCAGAGAATTGTTTATCAATTTGGAACCATTTGAGCCCTTGGGAGCAAGGCAATTCGAAAATGTACATATTAAAGACGACCACCCTTATATATATATATATATATATATATATATATATATATATATATATACTTACCTTAGGGGAAGTTAAAAATACTCACTGTCAGTAAAAAAACTGAATTTTATTATATTCTTAATTAACATCTATTGTGCAATATTGTTATTTCAAAAATAAATTACAAAAAATCTCTTACAATCATTCAACTCAACAATCCACCTTTCCTAAAAATATAGTCAATAAAATATTAAAATTAATTTCTTGTATTCCAAGCCAATAAGAATCTTGCGATTCTGTTATGTTTATTGTGAACTACTACTTTATCATCATGATAAAACTATTTATCAATTTACAAATATTTATAATAAACTAATACTTTCCTAGTATCTTTTTGTTTCACATACAAAACTAATATTTTTCCTGCAATCCAAATCGTTCCAAAATAATCCTTTTCCATCGTGCATTATTTCTACGCACTCTTCATTTTTTCCATTGTTGTTGGGTTCATCTTTTCGCCAATTTGAATAAATCATTTTTTCTTGATTCGACAAATACCATACGAATTTTTTATACGGATTTGCAAGTCTATTACCGGCTGTCCAAAAGCCTTTCAGGTGATATTCGGCTAGGGAAAAAGTAAAATCGCAATAAATTATTGATGATGATAATGAATAATTAACTAGTGGTGCATGGCATCGTTCCTTAATGTAAATTTCTGAAACTTCCCGTACCAAAATTAAATATTCGAGGGAAAAAAATCAGTAATCAATAATTATTGATCAATGATTAGTTACAATTGTAGTTACAAATATTTACAAAGACAAAATTAATATTACTATATTATTAACTATAACTACTATATTAATATAACTATAATCATTTGTTCATATAATATACAGTGACGATCTTATCGCTCAAAATACTTGAAAATGTTTGCACTAAAGAAAAGCCAAATGAATCCATCTGAGGATATATTTCTTACGAGTAAAATAACGCATATGAAATATATAGACAGTTAAAACTCAATTGTAAATTTAAAATCTATGTATTTTTATAAATATATATTCTTGATAATTTTGAAAAAAAAATCTGAAAATTTTGAAATTTGCTTGAACCGTATAAGTAAACTTAAAAAATTAATCTTGGTTCGGAACCCAAAAAATTGTAACAAAAATAGTCCACATGTTTAAAATCTCTATAAGATATCTTATAATTTGATGTGCATATGTGTAATGATCATTTTTCACCGCCTAATATCACTTTTTTTTTTTTGCTGTATCTCCGAAACCGCTAAACTTGCCTTACCAAAAATTCTATCAATTCTTCATTTCATCAAAACAAGTAAAATGTTTCTTAAATCTTTCAAATCGGGTACTCCGTTCTATCAAAAACTAAATTTCCGCTTTTGGCACTTTTTGACCCGTATCTTCGAAACTGCTGGACCTGTTTTCACCCAAAACTAACCAACACTCATCAATAGGAATCGAATGTTTATTGAATCATTTAAATCGGTTGATTCTTGAGCCCGAAATCGTGGACGAAAAATTGTATCCAAACATACACACACAAATACATCAATTTTTTCTAAAGTATGCCAAAATGTTCAGAAAACTTTGAAACGTAAAGATATACAAAAAAATTTATTTTCGATTTTTTGCGATTGCTATAACTTACCCTACGGGAAGTTAATAATAATTAATACTGCATATTCCAATATTCTAATTATAAAATTTTCATATTTAAACAAAAACATCTATTTGAAAATTTTTTATGGTTCTCAAAGATGCTCATATTTTGCAAAACTTTCATATTTTTTTCAATCATTTTTTAACTGTCCGTATAAAATTGTATTCAAAAATTAAAAACTACACTTCTAAATAACTGAAAATTATAATATCAAATAATAAAAATAATATAAATCTGAAAGCAATGGTCAACAAATAGGATATGTCGTCAATAAGCAACACTCGTACACACAAGTCTTTATGTGGATGTCGTCTATAAACGACACTCGCATCATAAGGGTTAATAATGCCACTTACGTCTAGTATTTTTTTATTCTCATACTTACTCGTATTTAAAAAATCGCCTAAAGCATTATTATGTTGGAAGATGACAACACCTCCTAAATCTCCGTCAAAAATATCTCTGCAAGTCCTATATGCTTCAAACCAATTAACCTGAAAAAGACTACTTATCGGTAGGCAAATCTAAATAATGAACCAAAAAAAAAATATTTGCTTACTTGTATATCAGGAGCAACTAAAAACACTTTTCCATCAGCGCTGGTGACTTTGAGGAAAGACTCTGAATAAAAAATAAATTGATTTATAATAATATATATTCACACATACACACACATATCTATATAGATATATAAAAGTATAATTGTAAAAATTTGTTATACTTTTTAATAAATTTTATTATGTTTAACCCTTTCCACTCGCGAAATGCGAGATTTATATGTATTTTGCCTCCGGAGCGGCGGCCGTCGAGTGGAAAGGGTTGAATTGTTTATAATTATTAATATGAGAAATACCAGTTTCATCGTAAATTAATTATAGTTTTACATATCAAAATAAGTTCTGAAATCCTTGAAATATTTTGCAAGATCTTACATTTAATAGGTACATCACTAGATAGTGTTCCTAAATAGTTACTAAATTATATTTACTAAATTTCTAAATTATATTTTAATTCACAATCAATCTTATACTAGTATACGAATGTGAATTATTAAACATTTAATCATATACAAAAATATCATCAATAATTATTTACAATAACTATAAAGAGCAAAATTGTGATATGCGATTTAACTTGTGGTGTAGCACAAGGCTCGGTTCTTGGAACCATTGTTAAACTTGTATATACAACTGTATGCAATAGTTTCTAACTTTATAAAACCATACAGCAACTCGATATATTTATAAATTTCTATTTATCATTTCTAGTAAAGCAACAATCTTATTTTTGAAATAAATAGTTATTGTCAATATTTTCAAGACAAATCACTAATTCTCAATTCTTATTGATTGAGTCGATTATTTGCAGATATTGGGAAGTTCATGCAATTTATTCAAATGTGTTATAAAAATATTTTAAATGGTTTGAAATTTGAACTTATTTTTAATTTTTCACAAAACTATGAATGTATAAACGCCTGTGATCACTACTTGCTTTTGGTGTAGAATAAAATTGTACCAAAATACAATTAATTGGTCAAATATAAAGAATCAGATTTGTAATAAAAAACATATGGTTTACTCAAGCTTAACTAATAAAAACTATTCATCATCATAATTTTGATAATAAATTTACACCCAGTTCACCAATTTATTATTACCTCGTGTCAGTTTTAGACCATTCGCAAAATAATATAAAAATGCAAAAACCACAACTGCAAATACTACTTGTTTCATTTTTTGTCATATATTTAGCAATAGAGAACTGCAATGCTAAATTAGAACTAAAATTAATGATTTAGATAAGTCTAAATTTATACGTTATATGGGATTATAGGAAACCAATAATCTTATCAAAAGGTTTCAATTTGGAATTAAAATATTAATTTTTATTAGCCTTAATGGAAATTTCTGTCATATTAACTTTAATGGAATTTTTTGTCATATTAACTTCATGGAAATTTTCGTATATTGTAAATTTAATAAGACAATTCTGATCGCATAGCATATTATATATCATAGGTAACATGCATACCTGTTTAGAAAACACTCTTTGAAAAATGTTATTTTTAATTTTTATTATAGATGACAACTTCTCCGTGGCTTTGTGGAGGAAGCTTGGGTTTGCAACCACAGGCTCCAGGTTCTGTTCCAGTTCCAGACAGCAGTGATATCACTTTTCATATGAAAATATAGATCTAAAGCATGATTTCAAGTGAATATGGCATTTCGAGGTATTTCTGCTATTTGTATATATATATATATATATATATATATATATATATATATATATTATTAAATATTTTTTATATTATTTTTTATTTTATGAAGAGAACGATCAAGACTGAGATTGGAAACGAATGAAAGGCTTATAATTTTTTTTTAAACATAACGTTTGTTTAATATCTAAACGAATGCCTATTTGTTTATACTTATATAAACTCTTTGTTTTTAATTAACTTCCCGTAGGGTAAGTTATAGTAATCGCAAAAAATCAAAAATAATTTTTTTTATATATTCTTGTTTCAGAGGTTAGAAAAAAAGTGTATGTGTGTGTATGTGTGTGTGTTTGTGTGTGTGTGTGTGTGTGCCAATACAAAGTTTTGTCGAGGATTTCAATTTTGTCTATCAACCGATTTGAATAGTTCAAAAAACATTCGATTTCTACCGATAGGGAGATGTGTGGAGTTTTTGGCAAAGGCAAGTCTAGCCGTTTCGGAGATATGGGGCAAAAAGTGCCAAAAATGATATTTCATTTTTTGAGATAACGGAATTTTACTTATATGGACGCAATGAACAACAGGTGAAATTTTTGTAAGGGCAGTCCAGCGTCTCCGTAGATCCAATTAAAAAGTAAAAAATAATGCCATTTGGCGGTCTAAAATGAGAATTTGACATATTTACATCGTATTCTCAAATACTTTATAAAAATTATAATAATAAGTACAAATTTTGTGTACATTTATATGGTTTCCATACCAATGTTTACACGTTAGACGTCTACGCGGCGCTCACGCGCTTTGATATTTCGGCTCCAAATCAGCTACGCTGCGCGGTGGTTGATTAAAAATGTTCAAAATTTCTCAAAAATCTGATTTTTTCAAAGTTTTTTTTTTAATAATTTGATTTTGGTGCGGGAAGTTTATATATATATATATATATATATATATGTATATATATATATATATATATATGCAAAAAACATTTTTTTAAGTGATTTTTTTCCGACTAGTCAAACATCAATGTCAGTAAAGGTATATTCAACCAGGCGTAGTTTTCTAGTCTTTTGAAAAATATTAGTGAAATCGATTCGATTATTAAATTTCCAGAAATCAAACATTAAATTACATTTTAATACATGCAGCAACTGAAGATGATAAATAATGATCTCTAAAAGAAAATAATAATTTTATTCTTCTCTCTGTGCAAAAATATAATGAATTTATTAATATTCATTTCATGTTTCTCTTTATTCCATGCAATCTGATGCTATACATTCAGTTAATTTAAAAAAAATAGGTATTTTTTACCTATAATTACCATACCATAATTACCTACTATGAAAATGATCATACGTCCTGGTTTGACCGGGATAGTCTCGGATTCACCTTGTGTCCCGGGTTTCTACATACTTCCCGGATTTAGATCTTTTGTCCACGATTTAGATCTTTTGTCCCGGATTTAGATCTTTTGACCCGGATTGTCTGGCTTTTCGAGAAGTATAGGTTTAAATTGAATCTTTGCAATTACAATTACCCATAAAATATCCGGAGACAACATATATGAAGCAATAGGTTATTAATGAGAATATTTCCCAATGCAAAATACCAAAAGATAGTTAAAATAGTATTTCAATATTTATAATTTTGAACTTTTATTTTCAATTATACGAATGTTAGCAAAAACTATGAATACTGCCACTATTGCTAATTTTTACTAATTTTAAGTTAATTATAAAAAAAAATGCACAGAATTTCACACAAGGCTTAAAAGCAAAGAAAAATTATAGATAAAAAATATGATATATAACATATAATCGAATAATAAAGTTCTATCAAAAGTTAGTATTTCTGATTAAAAAATATAAATTGGTTTAATAAAGAATGATTTTTATTATATCCTTATAGTATTTGTTTTTTTTTTTTAATCATATTTAAGTTATTTAGCCTCCTTCGTCGTTCCCATTATGGCTTTAAAAAATATAGATACATTACGAATATTTTCAAACTTGTCATTCGCGGCTATTTTTGAAATCCAAAAAATGTTTGACGTTGCCCGGCCTGCTACTACATGTGAGAATCATGTGAAATGACAAACGATGCTTAAATTTTATAACTGTGGCAGCCTTTGCTTGTCCTGTCAAATAGTAGATTTTGATTTGTTTTAACTGTGATAATCCATAGTGCAAATATTTTACATAATTTGTTTTTTTTAATTTTTTATATCAAAATATTTTTATTAAAATGTCTCAAGAAGCAGGCGATAAAGTAGTGCCATCGTCGGAAGAAAATGATTTAAATGAACTGTTGGACAGTAAGTTATGCAATTCATGCTGAAATTTGTATATTTTGTTTAATTTATTTAAGTTATGTCATTTGATTTGACTTAAAAATATTTTTTGCAAATGCTCAGCGGCATTAGAAGATTTTGAGAAAGTTGCCAAACCCGCGGAACAGCCAGCTAAAGATGACAAAGAAAAACAAGAGCTACCTATTGCAGGAAATCCTGAAATCACTCCAGAAAATATGTGGTCACAGGAATTCATAAAGTAAATCGTTAATATTATTAAAAGTAAAAATCACTTTAATTTATGTTTTTTTATAAATTCATATTCGTATTATGCAATCAATTCCAATGTTGGTTTATTCTTATTCTGTCATAAGTCAAGAATCAATTTTTATCATAAATCATTTTTTATTCACAAGTACATTAACTAGTGCGATTATTTTATATTTTTCAAATTAATTTAATATTGCCTGTCATGCAAGGTGCATTTCAATCTAATAATTCGATAATACATATAAATTCTATGATAGTTTGGTATTTATGACATTCCCAATAATTTTTAAATATTTTGATAGGAAAGCGGCTGAACAATTTGAAAGTCACATGGCTGATATTTTTGGAGCTGCAGGCGTAAGCCCTATGTCTACTGAAGAATTTGATAACAGTATCAAACAAAAATTGGCAGGTAAATGAATTATAAATAATTTATTGTAAAAAAGGCAAGATATAAAAGTCTTATTTATTTATTGTAATGGTATTAAGTTATACACTATTTGCAGAGGCAGCGGCATTTACAATGCAGCCAGAAAATATTGCAAATATGCCACCAGTAGACAGTGAATTTGCACATACTATTGCTGAAACATTGAAGGTAATTTATATTGAAAATTTAATTTAAACAATATTACTTAAATTGTTATTTGAATATTGCTCAAACTCACAATTCAATTCAATCATTGTCTTTCTGATAATTATTTAAATAATATTTTCCAGGGTCTTAATGCGGGTGCTGAAATTTGCAAATGCCATTTTCGCCTGAAGACTTGGTTTCTATGTTTGGAACTTTGGGTACTGAGGATGGGGTATGTTGTTCTATCTGTCACAAAATGAATAAATAATAATTATTAATATTTGTATATTGTTTTAGATTGCAGACAATGGCTTTATACCAGTAATGCAGACCATGATGCAGAGCTTACTCAGTCCGGAAGTTTTACTGCCTAGCATGGAAGATTTGAAGACGAAGTACCCTAAATGGATTGAAGAACATAAAGACAGCACATCAGCTGAAGATTTAGAGAGGTTATACTTATATTCTTGAAATAATATTGTAATGTAATAAGTGTTTTTAATTTAATGTTGCAGGTATCAAAAACAACTCGACCTAATTAATGAGGTATGTGAAGAACTTGTAAAAGAGCAACCAGAAGATGCGCCTGAAGTAAAGAAGGAAAGATTTCTTAAAGTTTTCGACCTCATGCAAAAGGTAAATTTCAGATCAGATTTCTAAATTGTATAAATAATTATATTGTAAGCATATATAATACAGTTAATTACATATATCTATTTATTTCAGATGCAAGAATTAGGTCACCCTCCTGTTGAATTAGTAGGTGATTTCAATTTACCTCAAGAATTCGATCAAAGCCAAATGTCTCAGACGATGGACCCTTCTCAATGTAGTATTATGTAGAACTCGAAAAACATATTTTTTTTTTATAGAATTTTAACTTTGTAAAGTAAACTTTTTTTTGTAAATATTTGCACAATCACAAACCAAACTATTTATTGTTAATTTCAAAATTGCTGGATATTGTATATATATAAATTTGAACTATACTTTATGAAGTTAAAATTTATCTAAATTTATGGTGATTTCCCAAAAAGCATTTGCTATTTGTTATGTATATATTTGTTAGCACATTTTTTTTGTAAAATTCAGTTAAACAATGCCAATGTATTTATTTTAAAAGTTTGTATACAAAGATTTTTTATAACTATTGTGAAACTTGTATTTTATATAATTAATGTGTTTTATAATAACTTATTGACTTTATTAATATATACATTGACAAAAAATGCTGTTGGCTTAATGTACTTTGTTGTTTATACACTTATATAATTATATTTAATATATGTTATATTATTATCATTATTTACATATGTACTATAAGATCTTACTTTTAGAGCTCCGTTGAGCAAATGAAATGTCGTGCCCTATTTTTATACAGTCACTCAATTGTCTTATCTGGTGGGGCTATATATTATGTTAAATTCATATTTATATGAAGATTAACTGAACTCCAACATTAACATGTGATCATCATACAGGATTAAGATTTATGCGAGCCATTCATTTTGGAAGTTAAGTCCATTTCTATTAAATTGAATTTGCATTTTGGAGAGAGTTAAATTTATAATTCCTATCAAGTATATAATATGCTATTTAAATTTCTATTGTAATAATTTTTTATTCTTCTGTTTGTATAACTTAAATAATCGATCTTTGACTTCTGAAATTAGCACAATATAATAAATTTTTCAGCATTATTTATTTATAAATTTACATTAATAGGTATATGTGTAGGATTTACATTAATATCTTTTACAGAAATGAGGTATGAGAAAGATTCGGGTGTTCAAGAGATGATGAACAACATTATAAAAGACTATCATATGAATATATACTTATATGCAAAAAAAGTTGATGTAGATTATATCTGGTTGATCAGGTGGAAGGCCAACACCAACAACAATTTAATCTTTATTGATAAGTAAGTTAATTTATTTATTATCAACTATTACTGACATTACTAAAAGCTTCTTTATGAAAAAAAGTAAAGTAAAGTAAAGTAAAGTAGTTATTATTCTCAACTCAGATTATTATGGAAATTTTCCATAATGATACAGTAGTGCTTTATGAACCACAATTAAATTTAAAATACAGTAACTTACAATATAATATTGAATAATAGGGGATGTTTTAATACAATGTATAGATTTATGTATTGCTGTCTCTGACATTATACATATTAAATAGCAAAATTATCCGCCTTAAATTATTATTACATATAATTATGATGTTAATATCGACAATATATTTAATAATTTAATAGTGATTATAAATATATCTAAATTTTTTTTTTAATTTCTTTTAAATGTAATCTTTCAAATAAAACGAATTTGAAATTTTGCGACTTTGGCGCCACAATTTTGTATATGAAGTTATGTCAAATCTATCTAACCTTCAAAATGGCTGCGACGTTTCTTCAAGAGTTTTTATGATTGAAAAGTGCTAATTGTTGTTTATATTATTATCAATTTACCTTTTTTATTTAAAATTTCATTCCTTGTGTTTATTTTAGAGTTATATATATATTTAGGCATATATAATATTTTCTAATATAATATATGAAGGTATTTATTTTGATCAAATATATAGAGATGCTGCTTTATTGTACTTCTATATAACTTAATAATTTTGTTAATTTTATTTTAGACAAGCTAAAAATGAACCAAAAGAAGTCTTTCCGAATAAATATTAAGCAGAATGTTCCACCGGGACAGCGGTCCCATGATCCTGTAAACAGGACAATAAAGCCTGAAGAAGTTGTCGTAGTAAGATCAAAGGGTATGCTTCATAAAATAATGTAATAAGACAGCATTCAATGTCATAATGTACAAATATTTATTTATTACTATACCATATCGAAAGCAAGATGTGTGATTTATCTCACAATAGTCATATATTTTGTTTACATAAATTTTCACAAATTATTTGAGAAAATTTGTGATAAGCTCCTTCAAATATTTTGGCTGCAAAAATTGAATTAAATGTAAGAGGTTATGATTTTCAATTGTAAATATTGCAACAGATACTTTATTCTTGCTTACGATATCATGTTTATAAATCTCCTTTTCTTTATTAATGTGTGTTATTGGAATATGTAGAAATATATCAATCAAAATCCACATAACATATTCTCAACAAATATTCTATCAACCTAAAAATATAAATATAATAAAAATGTGAAAGAATCTGCAATCAACAATCAACAACAAATGACAATGAGAACAACTAAAATGGAGGGAACAAGTTTTTAAGGTGAGCGTTTATTTATTATTATTATTATTATTATTTATTATATATATATATATATATATATATGTGTGTGTGTGTGTAATCTACTTATTTATGATTTATTTGATTTGTTTTTAATATTACTATATATATTGTATTAGAAATAATATTTTTTTTCATCTGTAGTCGAAGGAATTCAAGAAGACATTGTAAAATTCTTCAATCAACACTCAACTCTCAACAGCACGTTTCTACAATCAACATCAATATCTACAATCAACAAGTATTCTTCATAGTGTGAAGGTACAGATGTAAATAATTATTTGTTTTATAATTAGTATAGTGAAAATTGGTGTTAGTTTATGCTAAATTATTATGTTTAGTTTAATGCATATCGGTTACTAAAGCTTTTTATATACTGTGTTATTGTTCAAAGAAAATTGTGTTTTAAATATACATATCGTTTCAACCGATTCAACTTTATTAAAGAACATCTTGAAGTGATTTCAATATATAAGAAGACAAAAGGACCGACAAGCAACAAAGTTACCTTAATATATGTTCTAAAATACATATCTACATGTTTTTGATATTTAATTAGAATCTTAATTTTAGTTATTAAAAGTAATATTCATATTTTATTATAATAAAATTAACAATTCGAAAACAGGTGAGGGATCAAAACCGTTATTTTCACGTGACAACATTGTTGTAAATCAAGATTTTAACAGCAGTGATTCTGATGATGCTAAGTATAAAGTTAGTTTTGTTTTTATATTTAAATTATATACAAATATTGAATAAATGTTTAACCACTGAGCAATTTTAGCGAAGCAAATATGAAAATGAAAGACAGAATTCAAAGAATTACAGAAGAAGGAACTCGTCATCTAGGTCGCCCTCAGTAGATGTTGATTATAAACATAAATCAAAAACTTTAGTGAGACATAAAAGGTTAATACAAGTTTTAAAAAATTATTTAAGTAAGTTTATTAGTAACTAAAAAGGATCTTCTTTCAGACGTTCCAGATCTCTCTCTCCTGAAAATAGTGCAATTAAGAAACATTATCTTAAAGAAAAAAGTCCTTATTATGTTGATGAACAACGGGAAAAGGATAGAATTGCTAGGAAATATGATAGGTAAGTTATTGTTCACTAAAAATTATAATAAATAATTCTTAAGTGTGTATGTTTGAGTATATTAAAAGACTTAAAATTTATAAGTTGTAATAAACTTGCGTCTATTGTTAGTGTGTGTGTGTGGGTTTTTTTTATGTTAACTTTGATTGATAAATTTATAGAGAAAATGGTTTATGAATCGTGTGATGTCTTTTGTATGTATTTTTATTTATTTTATTAACTTCCCGAAGGAGAAGTTTATGTTTTCAATCAAAAAATCCGATTCGCTAATTTTATGTTTTCTCGACGTTTCAAGCCATTCTGAATTGAATGAGACCAAATTTGGAAAAAGTATGTGTGTGTGTGTGTGTGAACAGATTTTTTGCCGTAAATCGACGTTTTCTCCAAAAACGGCTGGACCGATTTCTAAAATTTAAAAGCCATTTGATGTATCTTGATGAGGACTATCGTTTCTGAGTTTTGTGCGGCGATCGGCCGGGCCGTTTCTTTGTAAATTGCAGAAAAGTGAAAAAATTTTCGTCCACGTTTTAGCCCGCAATTCTGAATCGATTCTGAAAATTCAAAAACCATTCGATTGATATTTGTTGGGAATCGTGCTGATTAGTCTTTGGTAAAGATCGGCCGGGCCGTTTTCTTGTAATAAAGTTTAAAAAAATAAAATTCGACGATTTTTATGATTTTTTTTTTGACGGTAGATACCATAGTTTTCTAGGTCATACTAAAATATTACGGCCCTACGACAACTCGTTTAGCTTTACAAATTCGTCAAAGTTTGCAAAAATTGGTATCGTTTTATTGACATTTGTCAAATGAAGTCTTTGATCGAAGTTTTCTCAAAAACGCCTTAACCGATTTCAGAAATTTAAAAGCCATTTGATGTATTTCGGTGAGGACTATCGTTTGTCAGTTTTGTGCGACGATCTGCCAAGCCGTTTCTTTATAATTTGAAAAAAAGTGTTAAACTTTTCGTCCACATTTAAGCTCATCCTACCGAATCGATTTTAAAAAATCAAAAACTATTCGAAAGATATTAGTTCGTTAGTGTAAACTGATTACTTTTAGGTAAAAAAAGTAATTAGATGTCTTTTTTATGTATTTTTATTTATTTTATTTATTTAAAATACCAACCGTACTAAATTTATGTTCATCATATAACCATTTTTAGAAGAAAAACAAGATCTAGGTCCAGGTCTCCTTCTCGAGGCAATTATCGCCGTAGTCGAGGTTCTGAAAGAAGGAGTAGGTCACTCGATAATAGAAGAGCATCTCATAAAAGGACTAGATCACCAACTAGAAAAAGAACTCCTGAGGAAGAGGATTCTTATTATGTAGATCCTCAAAGAGAGAAAGATAGGTTACGGGAAGAAAGAAAACGTTATGAGAAGTAATTATTCTTAAACAGTATTAATAACACAATATAATAATCTTAGTGCTTATAATTATATAATTTTTTTTCATAATTTTTTTTTTCAGAATTCTAAAGGAGATTCGATCAAAATCTCATTATAGGTATCCCTCTAGGTAAATAATTTCAACCTTTATTCAATTTATTTGTTGTTTTATAGAAATTAATAAATAATTTCTTTTATTCATTTAATTATCAGATCTCCGTCAAGAAAGTATGTAGAAAGTGAAAGTAGGTATCGATATAGGAGGTCCAGGACGAGATCAATTTCAAGATCAAGAGGAAGTCGATCTTATGATAGGGATTGGAGCGTGATGAGATATGAAAGGATAAGAGAACGACCACCTTATGTAGAACCTTCATATCCTGCTCCTCATGGTTACCATGGTTACAGAGAGGTAAAATTCGATTTAAAACGTTTTTCAAGGAAACGCTTAATTTATATTTATGCACATGAGATATTGGCTGACATCTGTTTTCTTATGTAATATATTAAATGCAACTACAATGGTACCCCGACATGCGATCGTTTCGAGATACGAGCCGCCAAGGGAGCAATTCGTTGCTTCGAAATGCAAGCAAAATTTGAGATACGAACTTAGAGAGTAAAGACCAAAATATCTATTGCCAGAAAAGGTTCATAAAAATCGTCAAAAAATATGTTCAAAAGGTAATTTCAAGAAAACGGCTCGGTAAATTTTTACCTTAAACTAATTAATCAGTATCATTCCCAACCAATATCTTTCGAGCGGTTTTTAAATTCCCAAAATTGATTCAGAATTGCGGACTAAAACTTGGACGAAAATTTTTTCACTGCTATTTACAAAGAAACGGCTTGGCTGATCGTCGCGCAAAATTGATAAACGCTAGTACTCATCGAGATATATCGAATGGCTTTTAAATTTTTGAAATCGGTGTAGCCGTTTTTGAGAAAACGGCGAATTACGGCAAAAAATCTGTTCACACACACACATACTTTTTTCAAATTTGGTCTCATTCGATTCAGAACGGCTTGAAACGTCGACAAAACATAAAATTAGCGAATCGGATTTATTGATGAGAACATAAACTTCTCCTTTGGGAAGTTACTTATTATATAGTAACTTTATTTAAACCAACGTGCTGCAACGAATTTCAATGTATTTATATGTGAAAAATCGCTTTTAGATGCGAGCGACTCGACATACGAGCGTAGTTAAGAATCAATCTCGTATGTCGGGGTACCACTAACAAATAATTCCTCAATGCATAATTTACTAACATCGAATTAGACATAACATTTCTGAAAGTGGGCAAAGATGATGTGTGAATGGTACATGTAAAAAAACTTGAATTTATTCTGATAGGAATTATACTGCCAGCCAATGGCGCCTATGATTATGCCCCCTTACTCGTTACCGAGGATGGCAGCTCCTCCGAGATACATGCCAGCTCATGCTTCTGGTTATGGGCATCCGCCTTTAAGGTCTAGTTATTATCCATCCTCTCGATCTAGTTTATATCATGTGCAACCATCTAGGTATCCCTACAGTAAGTATTTAAAATTGTACTTTTTTGAGTTTATTTCGAGTCGCGGATATTCAGTTAAACTCAGCAGTGTTGTGACTCTTCTCGGGATTGAAATAAATAAAGATGGAAAGCTTTGGTGATTGATTAATTCGTGTGCAGATAAAGTCAACCCATGAAAATAAATCGGTTTAAATATGATATGTATAAATTACAATTTGCGTTAATATCGTCAAGAGAGTCACTTCTTATATCGAATATTGTCTACTATTAATGGTTCTATTAACGTGAGCATTGACATTATAATCTTTAATACTAATAAATGTTAATACATATAATATTAATTATATTATTGTAATTTTACAGGGCCCATTTGATGAGAAACTGCGTAATGACTATTGTTCTGGTATGAAATTAATTTATGATTCAATAAATAAAGAATGGACTGAAAATTATCAGCTGCTTTGATAACATTCTGATGTAATTAGAATATTTGTATATTTTTTGTATTATAATTTATATGTATTTCGCATTAGTTTAATTTCTTATAATATATGTGCGTTCCGTTAACAAAATATATATTTATTCTATTAGGTTGTTTGGCGAGTAATTCTTTCCCGCAGGATTTAATTACATATAATTTTAATACCCAATTTTACATTTTTTTGCATAGTTATTTTATTCTTTTAGAACTGATATAGCTATGACTGTGTATTTAAAATCGTTTTTAGTATTTTTAGTTTGAAGTCGAACAATAAGCAGTATCTTTAGAGTACTTTGCAACTTTACTCTAACAATGAGATGGGTAATCGTACCAGAAAGATAGTACCTATTGTACAATAGGCAATAGTTTTTTATGTCAAAAATATGAGATGTAATAGCTTAATGCTTTATGTATACCAGATATTTATTTATTTAACTACTTGCATCCACTTGAAAACCAATAGATTAAAAAAAAAACTTCAGGCAAGCAAAAATTATTTTGAAAAATTCAATTATTGGAAGTCTGTATATTAATATAGTCTTGTGGCTAGAACGCGCTCCTAACTCTTGAACTCTTCGAATTCAATGAACAAAAAATTTTGAACAGTTCGAATCCATCCAGCATATGATTTTTTTTTCGTACTTTTTCTCACAGGTCTATAATATTTCAATGCAAAGTTTCATCAAATTATTAGATGAGTAAACATTAATATTTTGTACGTCGATATTCAAATGCAGTAGAGCCTCGTTTATGCGGATTCGCGATTATCCGGACTACCAACCGCGACTAATTTATATGTATGTACATATGTACTTACAATTCGGATTTTTGCGGGATATATGCTTTAGTTTAGTATACGTATGTAATGTATATACTTAATCTGAGAAAAAAATATATGTACATACATAAGGAAGTTTCAATTTTTTGATAAAGATTATTTTCGTTTCTATCTATGTATGTATTTTTTATTTTTAATAAATACACAACATTATTCTTCATAATTCGATTATCCGAATGCCTATCGACAACAATTAGTCCGGTTATTCAAAGTTCTACTGTATATGAACTGGTTGAAAGTGGCATTTTGCTTTAGGGCAATTTACATGAACTTACGTAAATATTCGATTTAATATAATTCTTATTTATTAAGAACTGGGATTTAGCTATTTAGATAAAATTTACAAATATTTATTTCAAAAATGAAGTTTTAGCTTCAACTAAAATCTAATCGATGCGATTTCCAATTGATATTATTCTGACTAAAGTTATGATATATGTAATCGTTTTAATTAAATTAAATTCATTTATCAGATACTTGGTGTTCTTCGTGTCAACGGTGATCAGTATAACGCGATATACACTGTGTATGTCGTGAAAGCGCACCCATTATTTTAAAGTTTAAACATTTTTATAATTAAATCACTTTAATCGTCATTATACAAAGTTTCATCAATATTGTCAAAAAAATTCAACAAGAAACGACCCAGCCGATCGTTATCAAAAACTAATCAGCATGATTCTCAACTGATATCTTTTGGACAATTTTTATATTTTCAAAATTAAGGATATTTTTTGCAAAAACGTTGAATTTTTTTTTTTTGTTAATTCTAATAAAACGGCTCGACCGATCGTATCGCAGAACTAATCTACGATAGTCCTTAACACGTTGATAGACACGATATTATAAAAAGAAAATTCATCTGGGCCATGGGAACTTCATTACCATTACCATTGAAAATGTACCACTGAAAAAAAAAATCTGGAAAAACACTATTTTTTATGTCACATATATATGACTGACATGGCCCTATATGGGTCATGTAGATTTTTTTAACGTCAGGCAGCGAAATGTTGAATTTTGGTTTACATACACACACATACTTTTTCCAATTTTGGTATCAAACGATTCAGAATGCCTTCAAACGTTGAGAGAAATTAAAAATAGCAGATCGGATTTATTGGCGAGAGCATTAACTTCTCCTTCACACGCGTATACTTTTTCCAATTTTAGTATCATATGATTCAGAATGACTTGAAACGTAGAGAGAACTTAAAATTAGCAGATCGTTTTTTTGGCGAAAGCACTAACTTCTTCAGGAATTTTAAAACTATTAGAAATAGAATTACTTACAAACGGAACCCCCCTAAAATTAGAACCCCGTTAAGTCAATCGTTTCTAATACAAATTATTGCATAAAACGCCACTTGACGTTGGTTTCTATCCCGCATAATATGCCACTCTACGTCTGTTTCCATCCCGCATAATACGCCACTTTTCGTCGATTACTATCTAGCATTACACACCACTTTACGTAGATTTGTATACCGCATAGAACGCGTTTTTGGTCCGGTTCTTAGGAAATCTTAACGGGGATTTACTGTACATATATTTACATTATTAAAAAAACATTTTCACACGAATTAACACTCATCAATATTTTTTTACTTGTTTTTTACTTATTTAAACCAAATCAACTATCAAATCATTCACCCATTCGCACTGCCAAATTCAACTGAATTCTCTTCCACCAAATCGTACGTGAAAAAATGTTGGTGATGCTCGTAACGAAATCGCGTACATGCCTCATCGTTTTCATGTTGTGAGTCTTAAAAACCTTTTGACCCGTTTTTGCATATATTTGTTATTCGTGTCTAAACGCTTAGTTGCAAAAATTTATTATTAGCAACAGCTAAGTCAGCGAAAAATGTCAGAAATATAAACAATTTCATAACACATACACTACTTGCGGTCTGAGGTAAGAGGTGGGCAGAACACAACATTATAGTAGAGAACACTCTGGGAGAATTAGTGTTCATTCTATTCTCTATACTTTTAATTTTTTTTTTATGAACTATTAAATCTGAATTAGACTTTTTTTATTTTTGTTTTTTAACTTTCAGAAGGAGAAAGAGTTTGTTTTCGCCAGAAAAACCGAATTTCTAATTTATACGACGTTTGAAGTCATTCTTAATCGATTGACTCCAAATTAGGGAATAATATCTGGGTCAAAATTTGAATTCTTGTCAATGTTTCTCCAAAAACGACTTGCACCGATTTCAAAAATTTAAAATCTATTTGAAGAACTCAACCGATTTCAAGCTTCTAAAATCTATTTGAAGAACTCAACCGATTTCAAACTTCTAAAATTTACTTGATGAAACTCAATAAGGACTGGAGTTGATTCGCTTTCCAAGATGATGGACCAAGTTGTTTTTTTTAGAACTTGCAGAAATTTTTTTGTCAACGTTTTCTCAAAAATGACTGCACCGATTTCAAACATTTAAAATCTATTTGATGAAACTCAATGAGGACTAGTGTTGATTCGTTTTTTGAGATGATCGACCAAGTTGTTGCAGAAAACTTGCAGAATTTTTTTGACAATGTTCTTGCAAAAATTACTCAAATCGGCATGGCAATTTCTTCCCAATTAATATTAACTAGCAAATTGAATTGTTGAATTTTCAAAGTTGAATTTTCTTCAGCATTTTGAAGAATATTTGTACGATAACGAAGCAGAATTGAATCTATTAAATAAATTAGTTTAATTTATATAATTACAGAATTTATATAGGTTTGTTTCCATATCGAATATTATCAGAGTATCGCATTGACTAGTTTTTAGTGAAAGCGAAATCTTATTCGTAATAAATAGTTTAAATTTTCATCTAAATAGATTATTAAGTCAAGACAAGGCAAAATACCACTTACAACTATTTTTTTATATTTTTAATAGCAATTGGAACCTAACGAGTTCTGTGTCCTATTGTCGTCACTTTTTATACGAATATAGATGGTAACCCGAACGGTTATCCTATATTTTTGTGATAAATTTATTACTTGAATTTCTATAACACTGAGTGAGATTTTTTTTACTGATGCAGAAATGCCCTCGAAAGGCTATTTTCACTTGGAAACACATCGTTATCTATATTTTTGTCTATATCTATCGTTATCTATATTTATATCTAAATCTACATCTATATCTATAACCGTAATTAATTCTGCTTGATATCAGACTGCCCAAGGCAGGTAACGGTCGGACTTTTGATTGGAAGTGCATGGCTCTGAACACTAGGCTACGGAAAAGGCTTAAGTTTCGGAAAGTTATGAATTGTCATAGAAATGTTATAAATTATGTTAATTTCCAAAAACCATGATTTTTTTTTCGCTTTTCTAAAAATCAAAGTTTTTTTTAAGACAAAAGACATGGTTTATCTATAAGTCGTGCCATTTTCTATGTTATGTTTTTTTTTTGCAAAATTAGATTTTTTGAGATATCAATTGCTAACTGACAATATTTTTCTAAAAGCTACAGGATATTTAAACGTTCTTTAATTTTAACCCTTTTCACTCAATTCCGAGATTTATATGAATTTTGCCGCTGGACCGAGTGGAAAGGGTAAAAAACAGTGATTACAAAAATATAAAGAAGTAGTATAAGCCTAAATTAAGGTTACTTTGCAATTTGTTTTAAATGAGATTTTTTTTTTTTAGCTTTTTTAGAATCAAACTTTTTTTTATTATTTTTAATCATCACCAATCACAGACATTAATATAATATTAATACTTTGGGAGGATTATTATTTATTTAAATAAATCTGTTAATTTCAACGAATTAATTATTCTATTCTTATTTTATTCTTACCGAGTTTGAATTGAATCTAAAAATTTTATCGTTATGAATTATTTATATAATCATAGCCAAGTCTAGAACGTTTTAAAAACAAATTCTGATTGATTTTAAAACAAAACTAAATTACGTTTAAATACTTTATGATTTCTCGCGACAGAAAATTATAATTTATTGAATTATCGAACGATCTCGAAATAAAACCGTTCAGCAGGAAATATAATTCATTTTTATAAATATATGACGCAAAATATATAATAAATTTAATCATTAGTCATTTCGTAGATTGGTAGGTGAATATAGGTACATATTTTTTTATTAATTGATTATTTTAACTAAAAGTCTTTGTGTCAAATAATTATTAATTTATTTATTTGTTTATGATTATTTTCTACATTTTGTGGATATGAGATGTCTCCAAACATTGAAATTGTTTTAAAAACGTAAACCCTCACTAAAAATTATAATATGGTCATGCCTTCGGTTGTAGGTGTGTATGGTTAATGTTAATAAATATACTCATTTATTAAATAATAATAATAAATTATTAACATAGCGTTGCCATAAAATTTTTATTTCATTAGAGATTTGGCCCTTTAATTTAAAAAAAAGACAATATTGAAACTATTGAACTATGAACGGATAGCGGGTATTAACTAAGTAAGACTTATTGCATTATTTATTAAACTGAATTATAATTTCATCTGCCAAATATCATATGCTGTATCTTATATTTTTTTAATTTCTGGCACATCTCAGCTGCTTTTCGGCAATAATAATGTAGACATTACATTTTTCTTGTATATTAAATTCTAATATTTATCTAGACTTATAATTTCAGCTAAATTCAAATTTCAAGTGAATCGACTTTTCTAGCAGATGAAAGTTCAAATGTTTTAAATGTCAAACAATGATAAGTGTTTTTTTGTAATTTTTGCCATTTATTTCTACAGTATTACTATAGTTTTATCGCTCATTAAATTTTAAAAATTTTCTTTGGCAAACTCTAAAAAGAATTATCAAAATCCGAATAACCGTTTAGGAGAAGTATCGAATCATACACGTGTACAGATTTTATACATTTTTAAATTTCGTCAGTTACGTTGTTGTGAAATTATTTTTAAATAATTTTTTTCGAACTACGAAAGTGCGAAAAATTATAAAAATAAAATATTTTTAATAAAATTAAAATATTTTTAATAAAATTATGATGAAATCTTAAGAAATAGGAATGGAAAATGAATAGGTACTTACAATTAGCTTTTACAAAGTTTTTATCACTCAAATCCTTTACGATATATTAATTAAAATAATAATTACGTAGAATGTACTGTTAATTAGAACCAGTAAATTTATTTGTTATTACAAAAAAATAGTAATTTGTATTAGGTCCATTAATCACGTGATCGATATTTTAGGGATTATTTGATCCCCCTCCCCTTTGGTGATACGTATTTAAAATTAATACCCTCCCCCACCAGATATCACGTGTATTTTTATATACGAAAAAAAATTGTGAAATATTTGAATTTTTTTTTTTAAAAATGTTAAGATTTTTTTTAAATTCAGATAAAAAATAAATGCACGTGATATCTTAATATTTCCCTCACATACCTAAGTGATATTTCGTGTTTTTTGTCAACCCCCCTCCCTCTCCCAAAAAATCTCACGTGGTTAATGGACGCTTTCTTATCAAATCTTGAACCCAATTTATTTTATATGTTATTACAAAAAACTACTAATTTGTACTACCAAATCTCAAAGCCACTTAAAATTTAATTTGTGTTATTACGAAAATTTAGTAATTTGTAATACTTAATCTTGAAAACTCGTTAAAATTTAATTTACACGTTTTTACAAAACAAATAGTATTTATATTACTAAATTCCAAAACCAGTTAAATTTAATTTATATTTTATTACAAAAAATTAATAATCTGTGTTACCAACTTCCAGAAGCAAAATATTAAATTTATATTTGCTTACTAAAACAAAAATTTAATAATATGTGTTACCAACTTCTAAAAGCAAAATATTAAATTCATATTTGCTTACTTAAAATTAGTAAGTTTTGTCGCCATTGACTCCCACACTATGACTCTAATGCACTTGAAGTCGTCCATCGTTCCTCAACGAATTATTTACATTTTAACACTAAACTTTCGAGGTTAGCGTTCGGCTTCGAGTTTTTGACATTTTTTTTGTCTAAAATACACGTACTTAAATGTTTAATTAAAAAAATGTACTACGAATTATATAATTAAATAATCAGTACGCAGTTCTATAGTTTTTGTTCAGTAAGTGAGACGAAAATGCTGGCAACAAGTTTTTATTCCGAATGGGAAGATTCAGTGCTTTTCGATTATGACGATCCTGATTTTTCACAGGATTTGGTGGACGGATGTCCTAATTCTGTCATTAGAGGTTAGTGGATGTTAATTTTTACATATTTTTGTATATAAAAGTGTCAATTGTTTGTTTGAAAAGTCTGCGTTATTGTCGTTATGACATTTGAATCCGTTGAAAAGTTTCACTTTCTATCTATACTATTACTATTGTGTCATGGTAATTTCGACATCTTGACACATTTTGACACCTCGATCTTGACATCTATTAAAATTCGATCAAATTCTGATCTACCAATTTGATTTTTCCAAAGTATGTGCCGAATTGGTTACTATGGTATGAAATACGAACACATTCCCACAATTACAAAAGCCGCCTCGAGGATCACCCAAACTCACTTACCTGAGACTTAGGGGGCGTCCATTGATCACGTGATCGAGTTTTCAAGAATTTTGGGGCTCTTTGTCTCCCTTGGTGATACGTCATGATATTTAAAATTATCCCCCTCTCCCACCAAACATAATTGTATTTTTAGTTGCATAAAATTTTTCTAATGGCTTTTTCGAATTTTTTTTAATGTTTGTTTTTTTTTCAAAAATTCCGGTAAAAAATAAATCTTACTAGACTCCTCTCTCCGCCACGTTTCGTGATTTTTTGTCAACCCCCCCCCCCCCTTTACTCTAAAAGTCTCACGTAATTAATGGACGCCCCCTTACGCCACAACTATCAGGGCAAAATTGAAAAAGAAATTCGTGTTACTTAACATACGTCAATTTTTGAAATCTCTGACGATGGTCAATTTATATATATATCTATATATCAATTACAAAAGCCGCCTCGAGGATCACCCAACTTGTCTGAGACTTACTTACGTTACAACACTACCAGGACAAAATTGAATAAAATATTCGTGTTACATTAACATACGTCAATTTTTGAAATCTCTGACAATGGTCAAAATATATAATATATCAATATATCAATTATAAAAGCCGGCTCGAGAATCACCCAAACTCACTTGCCCGGGACATACGCCACAATACTACCAGGACAAAATTGAAAAAGAAATTCGTGTTACATTAGCATATACCAATTTTCTAAAATATATGACATTCGTCAAAATATATATCACTATCTCAATTACAAAAGCCTCTTCGAGGATCACCCAAACTCACTTACCCGAGACTTACTTACACCACAACACTACCAAAGCAACATTGAAAAAGAAATTCGTGTTACATTAACATATGTCAATTTTCGAAATCTCTGACAATGGTCAAAATATATATCAATGTATCAATTACAAAAGCCGCCCCGACGATCACCCAACTTTTCTATAAATAAACAAAAGATTCTGGTATCATTATTATAATAATAAACTGTTATCTCAGTAAATATATCTATTCAATTGGATTATTTATCCACAAATGGCGCTAAGCTAATACTTTCCTAGTGGTCAGAGCTTTGGACTTCGAATCAGAGGTTCCAGGCTCGATACCCATCTCGGACAGCCTGATATCAAGCAGGAGTGACATTTTCACTTGGAAATATAGATAGCAATATCGGCATTGCTGCATCAAGAAAAAAATTATTCGTCTTTTCGCGGCATTCCTGCATTAATCAAAAAATTGATCAATATAGAAAATAATAAATAGAAATAGGACGACCGTGTGGGTTGCCTTCCTAAACCTTCATTAATAAGTTCTCACAACTAGGTTTTAGGACTAGAAGGTCCTGATTTCTAATAATACTGAATATAATAATAAAAATAATAAATGGTAGTCTGCCCGAAGGCAGGTCCATGGTGTGAGAGCAAATAAATGATTCCTTTACCCTTCGTCTGCCATTCCAATTACCGTGCCAGCGGTGGCGATATCGGTTAGGACGTGGGCTAGCACCAACTAGTCCCAGGTTCGTTGGTTCGATTCCCGCTATTGCCATAGCCAGACGTCGGGCTTTTTTGACTTTGATGTCAAATTGAGTGATTCCACTTGAGTTTATAGTTCTCAAATATATAGCCTCAAGTGAAAATGGCCTCTCGTGGGCATAGTTGCATATGTAATAAAATATCAGCAAATCCTTCAAGTATAGATAATTAGTCATAACTGGACTGGACAACTACCGGGTTGCCATCCATTTAAGATCCATATAATAAAAATGTCAAAACAATTACTGAATGTCCTAAGCGTGACAGTAATTAAAAAAAATCCCATTACCACTATTCTCCCTCCCCTTTTTTTCATGTATTTTCCTTTCCGAACTTCTGCCTTCATGCTTCTTGATCCTGTGCTTTGGCTTTCAGTTCCCTGTTTTTTCTTTTCTCGCGTAAATCGTCAATCGTCATTCTTTTTCTTCCCTTACTACTGAATACTGAATATATAAAAATTAATAAAATGGGTACCCTAGAGCAGGTCAGTGAGATGAGTTAAACTCCAACTAGATTCAGGGAAGACTAGTGTGAGAGATTTCCCGTTGCCATTTCACACCGCAGTGCCCGAAATGGGCTTATTTACAAATTGAAACATATTTTTTATCTATATTTAAATTGATATCATTTTTAATAAAGGGTTTGAGAAAAATTTCACATAAATTTAAAAAAAATCATAAAATGTAAAGTCCTATGCCCAAAATATTTTCAAATAATTTAAATTAAATATACTCTTTTTGCCTTTTTACAACAAACTCATTTAATAATATACTTTATAACTGATTGAGACTTTAGATTTTGGAGGTTTCTTTTTATTTTCGCACGTTATGGGCCCCGAAAGCCCTTAGAACGTCTTTATAATTGATACGATAGCTACAACTCTGATAAGTAGCCGAGTTGCTGTAGGATCTTATAATTATAAAAATTATTTCAGTTTAATATTCTACAAATTTTTCAAACATGCTAGTTATAGTTGATAAATAGTTTAAATATTTTAGATTATTGAACAAATAACGAACACATGCTTAATACATTTACACTGTATGTACTTAAGAACTTGGCCCATTATTCTAAATTTCGATTATTTTTTATAATTAAACCACTTTCCGTATGTTTATGATATTTTAGGATGTTAATTATGACCATGAATCCATGCTATGCAAAAATATAAGACATTAAAAACTAAGGGAGCGTTTTTGGACCCCCCTCTTGGTGATACGTGAAATTACCCCCCTCCCAGTCACAACATCACGTGCATTTGTAGTACCTAGAAAAAATCGCAAACTTTTGAAAAAATTGGATTTTTTTTTAAATTGAGGTAAAAAATAAATACGCGTGATATCTTACTAGACTCCCGACGTGATATTTTGTGATTTTTATCAACCCCCCCTTCTCCTTTGAAGCTCACGTGATTAATGGACACCCCCTAATCTGCACGATTCCCAACTGATATCTTTAGACCAGCTTTTTACTTTTAAAATCAGATCAGGATTTTTGACAAAAGTGTTGACAAAAATTTTGTACTTTTATACTAATTGTAGTGAAATGGCTCGGCTGATCATCGTACAAAATGTTCTAATTCAACACAAGTTGTTATTGAGTTACACTCAATGGTTTTTAAATTTTTGAAATCGTTTTAGCCGTTCTTGAAAAAATGTTGACGATAGGCGAAACTTTGGCTCATACTTTTTCGAATTCTGGTGTCAAATGATTCAGAATGCTTTCATTGTCAAAATTAGCAAATGTGATTTTCTTGAGAAAGCGTAAACTCCTTTGAAGTTGATATATATGTAAATCGTTTGATAATCAAAATGTCATTTATAGATGACATTGAAACGTAGATAATAATGCTGGTCTCAGCTATTTTCAGTTTATATTACTACTTTATGCTTTTGAGTAAATATATTCTTTGAGTAATTATAATAATGTTTCATTGTATAAATACACAGGGAAACTCTGTTAACCAGTTAACTGTTATTGACGAATATACTCGTCATGGAGAAATGGCAAAATTTTGTGGGTTGACAAGTATACTCGTCATACCTATAAACAGTGACCGTTTGCTATTTAACTTGAAAATTTTGAAAAAAATATATTCTGAAATGTCAAGATGTTTAGAATATTTTGAAGCTATAACTGTATAAAATTGAACTAGTGGTGGTTAATGGCATCGTGCCTTAATGCAAATTGCTGGAACTTTCCGTAACGTAATTAAATATTCGAGAAATATTAAATGGTTTCAAATATATTATTATAAATACTGTAACTTCCATTATTCGTATTTTATAGACGAAATATAAGAGCTTATAAATTGGACGACGACGTTTATATATTTTTACAAGCAAATAAATAAAACTGGATCAAGCGGAGTTAGAATGAAGAAACTTATCTAATATTGCTAATTATAAGAATTATATAAACTGAATTGCAAAGTTAAAATTATTTATTTGAAGTATATAAGAAAGTTTTAAAATTTTAGATAGAATTGAAATTAACCCTTTCCACTTCTAATTTCGAGATTTATATGAATTTTGAGGCATTCGAGTGGAAAGGGTTAAAATGCGAATCATTTTTGATATTTAAAAAAATGCAAATACAAAAAAAATTGAGAATTTTTTTTGCCTTCCTAAACTGATTGTTACTTCACAAGCAAAATGTTTTTTGAATCATTCGAACCAGATGCTTTGTTCTCTCAAAACCTGCAATTTTTTGCACATTTAGCTTTTTATCTCTGAAACGACTGGGCCTGTCTTTGCCAAAAACTAATAACCATTTCTCCCTATCATCACGAATTGAATATTGTTTGAATCATTTTGAATCAAAAATTGTATCTACACATACACACATACACACATCCATTTTTGAGGTATTCCAAAATGTTCAGAAATTTCAGAAACGTAATGAATAGTTGTGACATTTTACCTTGAGGCAAGTTGCATGAAACTCTCGAAATGTGGAAATAATAACTTTGAAACGGCTCCTGTTTGTGCCTAAAACTAATCAGCACATCTCCTCATTAATACAAATCGAATGTTTTTTGAATGATTCATATCGGCTGAGCATTGTTCCCGAAAACGTTGACGACAAATTGTATCTGCACATACACATACATACACACAGATACATTCATTTTTTCTAAGGTATGCCAAAATGTTCAGAAACTTCTGAAACGTAATGATATTCAATAATTTTTAATTACTATTTTTGGACGTTTACTATATAATGAAAGTCAATGAGTAGTCGTAAGTGGGATTTCATTTTCAATGAGAAGTTGCATGAAACTCCCAAAATGTAGAAATAATGTGCTTAATCAATAATAATCAATTTTATCTATATTAATAACATTTATACTGGTTAGTTCCAAAATATATTTGAAACAGCTGGACCTGTCTATGCCTAAAACTAATCAGCTCGTCTCCCCATTAATACGAATCGAATGTTTTTTGAATCATTCATATCGGGTAAGCGGTGCTCCCGAAAATGTCGACGAAAAATTGTATCCGCACACACATACATCATTTAATACATATACACATACATAATTTTTTCTAAGGTATGCCAAATTGTTCAGAAACCTCTGAAACGTAAAGATATGTAAAAATTTTCGATTTTTTTGTTGATACTATAACTTAGGCTACGGGAATATAACCATTGAGAATAATCGTTTTAACGGGGTTCTAATGTACATTAATTATATATTTATATTTTTGAGGCATACTATTTTGGAAGCTATGATAGATTCATCTTGCATATTGCAAAATTGTTTTAATTCATAAATATAAGAATTTAGTTTACCGATTAATAATTCGTTAGCAACAGTTCAACATAAATTATATATATATATATATATATATATATATATATATATATATATATTGATAAAACAAATTCTTAATGAAATTTTGCGCGGACTGATAAATTAATCTCAACAGCTGAATGTTTACATTCCGTCGTTCCATTTTTATCAATAACGAATTATTAAAATTTGTCTACTAAATTATCATAATTCTTTAATCAACAATTTTATAAATACCCATCGAAGGTATCATATGTTTCGAAAATATCTACTCACATCATTTTCAAATTCTTTGCTGTCAATTGATTCTCATACTCTTCATATTAAATTATCTACATGTCCCGACTTGCAAATTGTAATTTTCCATTGTAGATCTTAATATAGAATTTCATGTGATATAAATAACTCAAAAAGTGCAGACGATAAATCTGATCTGAGGACTTGGGATTGTATAAACAATCGCAAAATTTATAAACAAAGTCAAGATAAAAATTAAAGAAACGATTTGGGAGGTCCGACTGTTACATCAATTTTATCAGGTACTTTAGATAAAAGGATCGTTTTACATCAAGAAAGTTAATTAATCATTGGTCCTGTTATCTTTTGCAAATGTCTCGGTTAATTTCCAGGTGTGGGGCGGATTGATATCAGTTACCACCTTAGAATATTAAATTTTGTTTTTATTTCGCTTTATATAATTTACATTTCTGCTTCTGGACATCAAGAAATTAAAATAAACAATTGACCATGGGTAGAAGTTATCACTATTACATAAAAGGATATTCTGGTGTATAGGCATGAATATTATGCGATTTTTGAAAAAAACAATATTATTAACTTCTCGTAGGGTAAGTTATAGTAGTCGGCCAAAAGTTTAAAATGAAAATTTTTCAATATCTTCACGTTTCAGAGGGTTTTTAACATTTCGGCATACCTTAAAAAAATCTGTGTGTGCGCGCGCGCGTTTGTATGTGTGTATGGGTGTATGTGGTATGTATGTATGTATGGGTACAATTTTTCGTCGACGTTTTCAGGAGCACCAGTCAATAGATTTCAATTATTCAAAAAGCTTTCGATTTCTATTGATAAGGAGACTTGCTGATTAGTTTTTGGCAAAGACAGGTCCAGCCATTTCGGAGAGAATGCAGAAAATAGAAATCGAGTTTTGGATTCAAAAAACATCCAATTCGTAATGATGAGGAAAAGCGGGGATTCTTATTGAGCGACCAGTTCTTATTACAATCACTAATTTGTTACTAAGTTATAGTTAAAGAAGATATATTTATTATTTATTTATTACACATGTCCCATTAAATAATTAGTCCCATTAAACTCTCCGCCACCTCCTCTATCAGGGGTAGCAACCATTCCGTGTGAAAGCTCAATGCCATGAAGATTGTCACCTTCATGTCCAATATAATAAAACGAAAATACATCCAAACAATAATTTATCCAGAATTTCTAATAATATGTATGAAACTTTTTATATTTTGTTGATTTATGGCTTTTTTTCTCTTCCAAGTCTGGTATAAAATTCTGTACCGTTTTCTTCATAATTAACTTAAGAAAGAATATTTCTCCTATTGTTAGTGCAATTATATTATGAAATATTCAAGTCGAGTCTTGTCTAGTAATTATGCTACATAATCAGTAAATTTGTTTTCGTAATGGTTTGCTAATTTTCGTAAATTGTGAATGGAAGTTCGAAATTTTTTGTGTGAGAGGCAATTTTGGCCCACTTTTGGATTTCATACACTTACCTATGTACTTATAAAAGTAAAAGTCATGAAATATCATTTTTACATATTTCTTGGGTTTTTCTCATATTTTCATCAAATAATAGCAAGCATTCAATTTTAACCTATACTTTTCAAAAATTGCACAATTGTTTTTAGAAATCATTATGAATCTTTTTTTTCTGAATAAATATAACGACTGAGCAATTTGTAAAGCAAACTTTTCATAAAAACCTAGAGACAAATAAAAAACTATATATTACTATATATAAAGAAAAAACGAAGATTTTTAGAATCATTCAAATTGGATGCTCTCTACTCTCAAAATCTGCTTCTCTATTTTCTGCACTTTTTGCATCGTATCTCCGAAACGGCTAGACAAGCTTTTGCCAAAAATTAATCAGCACGTTGATAAGGAGATCAACAGCAATCGATTACTTTTTGAATCATTCAAATTGGTTGAATGGTACTTCCTAAATCATCGACGAAAAATTGTATACACACACACACACATTCACACAAATCAATTTTTTCTAAGGTATGCCAAAATGTTCAGAAAGCCTGAAACGTAAAGCTATGCAAAAATTTTCAATTTAGATTTTTGGACGATTACAATAACTTACCCTGCAGGAAGTTTGTGAGTAAGGAATTTTGTCAGTGTTTTGATTACTGACCATATTTGGCTGCGTTTTTAGTGTTTGTATTAAATAAAACTATTTTACCGGTTCACATTTGGCTATAACTATTGATCAATATCAATGTTTATTATTTTTTGAAATTTTTGCACTGTTTAAATTCACTATCATAAAATTTCCATCGATATGTTTATAAATCGATATGAGCGATATGACGTTCAAAAATTCGCCCTCATTAAAGAAATACCGATGGAATTAAACAATAGTTAATTGTTTAATATTGATTGTTGGTCATTTGTGCCAATTGCAATAATAAAACACAAAATGTCGCGATAAGGACGGCCATCAAAGCTTTATTATAGAATTATTTGCAGTTTAGCGTTCCTTATCGACAAATCGTTTATTGCTCAATGTTTATTTTTTAGAAGAAGATTAAATTCTTGAAATCACGACAACATTGGCGCGCGACGGGATTTACTGGGATTTATCAGATTTTATAACATAACACTAATTGCGAGTGTTTGTTTTTGCTGATTAGTTTTTTGTAAGCGAATTCCAACATGATTTTCTATGATTAGTACTCCAAACGTAAACAGAGTCGAAAAGGTAATACATACATCACTCTTATATTTAACAGCAATCAGAAGTCCTATCAACTGTTGTACTTGTGTCAACTTCTTTTAATGAGATAGCTTTATAGGTGGCAACCCAAACGGTTATCCTATTTTTATGTGATGAATTTTTTATTATAATATCTGTAATACTACTGATTTTATTGGTGTAGCTAGGGTTGAGTATTTTCACTTGGAAATATATTGTTTTCTAGGATTCCAAGTGAGAACTTATGTTACTTCTGCTCGGCATCAGACAGTCCGAGGCGGGTATTTAAACTGAAACTTCTGATATGAGTCCTTTACCACAAACCATAAATTCAAGAAGCTCTTTCGTTATGCCTATCTGGGAAAATGATTTTAGTTTCTCGATGATTTGAAATGTGAACTATTGAATTATATTATACAATTCATGTTAAAAAGCCCAGAGTTAATAAATAACTGAATAACATTAAAACTAGTGGGATGCATAGCATTGTGCCTTAAGGCAAATTGCTGGAACTTTCCGTAACGTAATTAAAAAATTGGTACGGAACCCAAAAAAAATTTACACAAAATGTGTACACATTATTAATATCTCTATAAAATATCTGATATTTGATGTACATATATCCAATAAACATTTTTATTGCCAAATGACATTTTTTAACCTTATTTTTATTGAGAGTCTATAACCGCTGGGCCTGCCTTTCCAAAAATAATCAATTCTTCATCTTGTTAATACAAGTAAAATGTTTTTTGAATTATTAAAATTGAAATCTCCGTTCTCTTAAAAACTGAGTTACCATTTGTGGCTCTTTTTGCTTCGTATCTTCGAAACGGCTAGACCTGCCTATGCTAAAATCTAATCAACAGCAATCGAATGTTTTTTGAATAATTAAAATCGGTTAAACCGTGTTCCCGAAATAGTGGACGAAAAATTGTATCCATACATACACACACACACACACACATACACATCCATTTTTCTGAGGTATGCCAAAATGTTCAGAAACCTTTGAAACGTAAAGATATGCAAAAATTTTCATTTTCTTTTTTTGCGATTAATATAACTTACTCTAGGGAAATTAATAAATTATCTAATGAAGTTACCATGGCCCATATCAAAAAATTTCTGATATTATCGAGGCGATTAACGTGTTAACACGAAGATTAAAATTCTGAAAGAGAAGTTTGTTTTCTAAAGAATTTCGACTTACTAATTTTGTTTTCTCGACGTCTCAAGTCATTCTGAATTCATATGAGTCCATAGTTTTAACTAGATTTGCGAATGTTGATTATATACCTATTTTTACAGAAGTGAGCCTATTTGGCTCATACAAAAAATGAAATTTTTTGAAAAAAAGGGTCCAAGGCAATTTAAATGAAATATTTATTATCAAAAAATTCAAAATAAAAATTTACTTCCGCCTTATTTTTTTAATATTTCAAATTTTAATTTTTATGTTTTTCTTTCTTTGGGTGTGTGTTTTCATACATGACTTATATTGTTAGAAATTTCAGAGTAAACACTTTTTAAATAATTATTTTATGTATAAATATTACATATTTAAATTTTAGCAAATTCCATAGTTCACATTACTAACACATATTATTCAAATATCATAAATTTTGGTATGCACATTGCATTAATTTTTGATCGTTGAAATCATTCTGATTCAAAAAATTTGAGAACTAACTTCTTAAAAGTTAAATAAATCACAGCAATGAAAGTATGGAGAAACTAAAGTACACCTCGAATCGATATTCAGAGGCCAATTCTCCGATTAAATAGTAACGCTATGTTACGGGCCTATCTTCGTATGAATTGGTAGCAAAAACTGTCAAAATGCTATGTATTTGCTGTGCGATCAGGCGTTTCATACATAAAACCTAACCTCCAAAAAGCACAATTTGCACATAACAAATTTATCATAAGTGTAACTTTCTGATATCTAATTGATAACATATACGCGAAGTTAGGTTTTACGTGTCAAACGCCTAATCGCACAGCAAATACATAGTTTTTTGCAAGTTTTTACTACCAATTCATACGAGGATAGGGCCGTAACATAAAGTTGCCATAAGATTTCTATTTTATCGGAGAATTGGCCCCTCAATATTAAATTAAAAAATCTGCATTATATTTTTGCTGATAAATATGATTTTGAATCTTAATGTCATAACATTTAAACTTTTATATTAACAAAAAGAACATATTTGAATCTAAATTCCATAATACAATATATAATAGATTTTAGATTTCTAGACCAACTCTATCTAAAATTTGAAAAAAATGTTATACATATCTTTTAAAATATTAAAAATTAATATAAATAACTGTTAATGAACTTGATCCAAATTTTATAAAAAAATTAAAAAACAATTGTTGCTAAGTTTTAGGTGCAATTTCGAGCTTATTTTCGAACTATATACATACTAGTGGTGTCCTCTAGTAGACGTATTCGGTTTAATATACTTACCAATGATGTAAATCTTAAATCTGCTTTTTTTTATTCTCGATCATTAAATATAATTCGATTTTAATGACTTTGATTTATATATCATGTACATATGTATGTGCCTATAAATGTGTATTTTATCTGGAATGTATTGATTCTGATAATACTACTGGCGCCGATATAAATAAAAACGTCTATGTACACATTTATGTAAGTATGTATAAAAGATACATACATACAAAGTGTATAACTGTGCGTGCATAGCATGTATATGTATACATTTATACATGTATATGTGTATATGTATAAATGTATATGGGAATACATACGGGTTTGTTTGACTCTCTCTCTTCTCTCCTTTTTCGCCTTTTTCTTTTTCTCTCCTCTTCGCTCTTTCTTTCTCCCTCTTTCCTCTGCCTCTTCTAATTCATCTTTCTTTCTCTCTCTCCCCTTCCCCTTCTTTTCTATCATTCTTTCTTTCTCTCTTTCTCTCCTCTCTTTTATACATTTTATATGTATATACATATTCTATATATGTATGAGAGCTCTCTCGCTCAACGTACTTCTTGGTCCTACAGTAACTTTGTTAAGTAAAAATTTCGTTCTGCGAAACGCTTTTTTTAATAGTAATTCATGCTAATAATATTAATCATTCTCTATTATGAAATATAGTTGTCTGAAATAAAATATATTACACATGCAATTGAGGCGTTTCAAGTAAAATATTTATTACTTTTTTACGAAAAACAAATAATTTTTAAACTGTGGCCATTTTAGCCCCTGAATTATAAAGAAACTGCCAATAGTTGTTTGTTTCTCTTAAAATTGATGAGTAACCATATCATTGTGCAAGTATTTAGTAAATACTTGGACTTCTTACCATTGGATCAGAAAGTGCTTTATGGTCTCAGTAGAATTCAGCTGATTGATTTTTTCCTCTTTGTTTTCTGGCAATCCTCTTCTAAAACTTTCAAGATTTTAGAGTGAGAAAATGGATTATCCAATAACAAGAGTGCTTTAAGGGGATCGTTTTTTCAGCAAGTATGTTT
>NW_020537456.1:44161-62234 GCF_003426905.1 Ctenocephalides felis
AGTTTAAGGTAAAAATTTACCGAGCCGTTTTCTTGCAATTACCTGTTGAACATATTTCTTGACGATTTTTATGAACCTTTTCTGGCAATAGATATTTGGTCTTTACTCTCTAAGTTCGTATCTCAAATTTTGCTTGCATTTCAAAGCAACGAATTGCTCCCTTGGCGGCTCGTATCTCGAAACGATCGCATGTCGGGGTACCATTGTAGTTGCATTTAATACATTACATAAGAAAACAGATGTCAGCCAATATCTCGTGTGCATAAATATAAATTAAGCGTTTCCTTGAAAAACGTTTTAAATCGAATTTTACCTCTCTGTAACCATGGTAACCATGAGGAGCAGGATATGAAGGTTCTACATAAGCTGGTCGTTCTCTTATCCTTTCATATCTCATCACGCTCCAATCCCTATCATAAGATCGACTTCCTCTTGATCTTGAAATTGATCTCGTCCTGGACCTCCTATATCGATACCTACTTTCACTTTCTACATACTTTCTTGACGGAGATCTGATAATTAAATGAATAAAAGAAATTATTTATTAATTTCTATAAAACAACAAATAAATTGAATAAAGGTTGAAATTATTTACCTAGAGGGATACCTATAATGAGATTTTGATCGAATCTCCTTTAGAATTCTGAAAAAAAAATTATGAAAAAAAATATATAATTATAAGCACTAAGATTATTATATTGTGTTATTAATACTGTTTAAGAATAATTACTTCTCATAACGTTTTCTTTCTTCCCGTAACCTATCTTTCTCTCTTGAGGATCTACATAATAAGAATCCTCTTCCTCAGGAGTTCTTTTTCTAGTTGTGTGATCTAGTCCTTTTATGAGATGCTCTTCTATTATCGAGTGACCTACTCCTTCTTTCAGAACCTCGACTACGGCGATAATTGCCTCGAGAAGGAGACCTGGACCTAGATCTTGTTTTTCTTCTAAAAATGGTTATATGATGAACATAAATTTAGTACGGTTGGTATTTAAATAAATAAAATAAATAAAAATACATAAAAAAGACATCTAATTACTTTTTTTTACCTAAAAGTAATCAGTTTACACTAACGAACTAATATCTTTCGAATAGTTTTTGATTTTTTAAAATCGATTCGGTAGGATGAGCTTAAATGTGGACGAAAAGTTTAACACTTTTTTTCAAATTATAAAGAAACGGCTTGGCAGATCGTCGCACAAAACTGACAAACGATAGTCCTCACCGAAATACATCAAATGGCTTTTAAATTTCTGAAATCGGTTAAGGCGTTTTTGAGAAAACTTCGATCAAAGACTTCATTTTGACAAATGTCAATAAAACGATACCAATTTTTGCAAACTTTGACGAATTTGTAAAGCTAAACGAGTTGTCGTAGGGCCGTAATATTTTTAGTATGACCTAGAAAACTATGGTATCTACCGTCAAAAAAAAAATCATAAAAATCGTCGAATTTTATTTTTTTAAACTTTATTACAAGAAAACGGCCCGGCCGATCTTTACCAAAGACTAATCAGCACGATTCCCAACAAATATCAATCGAATGGTTTTTGAATTTTCAGAATCGATTCAGAATTGCGGGCTAAAACGTGGACGAAAATTTTTTCACTTTTCTGCAATTACAAAGAAACGGCCCGGCCGATCGCCGCACAAAACTCAGAAACGATAGTCCTCATCAAGATACATCAAATGGCTTTTAAATTTTAGAAATCGGTCCAGCCGTTTTTGGAGAAAACGTCGATTTACGGCAAAAAATCTGTTCACACACACACACACACATACTTTTTCCAAATTTGGTCTCATTCAATCAGAATGGCTTGAAACGTCGAGAAAACATAAAATTAGCGAATCGGATTTTTTGATGAAAACATAAACTTCTCCTTCGGGAAGTTAATAAAAAATAAATAAAAATACATACAAAAGACATCACACGATTCATAAACCATTTTCTCTATAAATTTATCAATCAAAGTTAACATAAAAAAAACCCACACACACACACTAACAATAGACGCAAGTTTATTACAACTTATAAATTTTAAGTCTTTTAATATACTCAAACATACACACTTAAGAATTATTTATTATATATTTTTAGTGAACAATAACTTACCTATCATATTTCCTAGCAATTCTATCCTTTTCCCGTTGTTCATCAACATAATAAGGACTTTTTTCTTTAAGATAATGTTTCTTAATTGCACTATTTTCAGGAGAGAGAGATCTGGAACGTCTGAAAGAAGATCCTTTTTAGTTACTAATAAACTTACTTAAATAATTTTTTAAAAACTTGTATTAACCTTTTATGTCTCACTAAAGTTTTTGATTTATGTTTATAATCAACATCTACTGAGGGCGACCTAGATGACGAGTTCCTTCTTCTGTAATTCTTTGAATTCTGTCTTTCATTTTCATATTGCTTCGCTAAATTGCTCAGTGGTTAAACATTTATTCAATATTTGTATATAATTTAAATATAAAACAAAACTAACTTTATACTTAGCATCATCAGAATCACTGCTGTTAAAATCTTGATTTACAACAATGTTGTCACGTGAAAATAACGGTTTTGATCCCTCACCTGTTTTCGAATTGTTAATTTTATTATAATAAAATATGAATATTACTTTTAATAACTAAAAATTAAGATTTCTAATTAAATATCAATAAACATGTAGATATGTATTTTAGAACATATATTAAAGGTAACTTTGTTGCTTGTCGGTCCTTTTGTCTTCTTATATATTGAAATCACTTCAAGATGTTCTTTAATAAAGTTGAATCGGTTGAAACGATATGTATATTTAAAACACAATTTTCTTCGAACAATAACACAGTATATAAAAAGCTTTAGTAACCGATATGCATTAAACTAAACATAATAATTTAGCATAAACTAACACCAATTTTCACTATACTAATTATAAAACAAATAATTATTTACATCTGTACCTTCACACTATGAAGAATACTTGTTGATTGTAGATATTGATGTTGATTGTAGAAACGTGCTGTTGAGAGTTGAGTGTTGATTGAAGAATTTTACAATGTCTTCTTGAATTCCTTCGACTACAGATGAAAAAAAATATTATTTCTAATACAATATATATAGTAATATTAAAAATAAATCAAATAAATCATAAATAAGTAGATTACATATATATATATATATATATATATATATATATATATATAATAATAATAATAATAATGATAAACGCTCACCTTAAAAACTTGTTCCCTCCATTTTAGTTGTTCTCATTGTCATTTGTTGTTGATTGTTGATTGCAGATTCTTTCACATTTTTATTATATTTATATTTTTTAGGTTGATAGAATATTTGTTGAAAATATGTTATGTGGATTTTGATTGATATATTTCTACATATTCCAATAACACACATTAATAAAGAAAAGGAGATTTATATACATGATATCGTAAGCAAGAATAAAGTATCTGTTGCAATATTTACAATTGAAAATATAACCTCTTACATTTAATTCAATTTTTACAGCCAAAATATTTGAAGGAGCTTATCACAAATTTTCTCAAATAATTTGTGAAAATTTATGTAAACAAAATATATGACTATTGTGAGATAAATCACACATCTTGCTTTCGATATGGTATAGTAATAAATAAATATTTGTACATTATGACATTAAATGCTGTCTTATTACATTATTTTATGAAGCATACCCTTTGATCTTACTACGACTACTTCTTCAGGCTTTATTGTCCTGTTTACAGGATCATGGACCGCTGTCCCGGTGGAACATTCTGCTTAATATTTATTCGGAAAGACTTCTTTTGGTTTCATTTTTAGCTTGTCTAAAATAAAATTAACAAAATTATTACGTTATATAGAAGTACAATAAAGCAGCATCTCTATATATTTGATCAAAATAAATACCTTCATATATTATATTAGAAAATATTATATATGCCTAAATATATATATAACTCTAAAATAAACACAAGGAATGAAATTTTAAATAAAAAAGGTAAATTGATAATAATATAAACAACATTAGCACTTTTCAATCATAAAAACTCTTGAAGAAACGTCGCAGCCATTTTGAAGGTTAGATAGATTTGACATAACTTCATATACAAAATTGTGGCGCCAAAGTCGCAAAATTTCAAATTCGTTTTATTTGAAAGATTACATTTAAAAGAAATTAAAAAAAAAATTAGATATATTTATAATCACTATTAAATTATTAATATATTGTCGATATTAACATCATAATTATATGTAATAATAATTTAAGGCGGATAATTTTGCTATTTAATATGTAATGTCAGAGACAGCAATACATAAATCTATACATTGTATTAAAACATCCCCTATTATTCAATATTATATTGTAAGTTACTGTATTTTAAATTTAATTGTGGTTCATAAAGCACTACTGTATCATTATGGAAAATTTCCATAATAATCTGAGTTGAGAATAATAACTACTTTACTTTACTTTACTTTACTTTTTTCATAAAGAAGCTTTTAGTAATGTCAGTAATAGTTGATAATAAATAAATTAACTTACTTATCAATAAAGATTAAATTGTTGTTGGTGTTGGCCTTCCACCTGATCAACCAGATATAATCTACATCAACTTTTTTTGCATATAAGTATATATTCATATGATAGTCTTTTATAATGTTGTTCATCATCTCTTGAACACCCGAATCTTTCTCATACCTCATTTTCTGTAAAAGATATTAATGTAAATCCTACATATACCACATATACCTATTAATGTAAATTTATAAATAAATAATGCTGAAAAATTTATTATATTGTGCTAATTTCAGAAGTCAAAGATCGATTATTTAAGTTATACAAACAGAAGAATAAAAAATTATTACAATAGAAATTTAAATAGCATATTATATACTTGATAGGAATTATAAATTTAACTCTCTTCAAAAATGCAAACTCAATTCAATAGAAATGGACTTAACTTCCAAAATGAATGGCTCGCATAAATCTTAATCCTGTATGATGATCACATGTTAATGTTGGAGTTCGGTTAATCTTCATATAAATATGAATTTAACATAATATATAGCCCCACCAGATAAGACAATTGAGTGACTGTATAAAAATAGGGCACGACATTTCATTTGCTCAAAGGAGCTCTAAAAGTAAGATCTTATAGTATATATGTAAATAATGATTAATAATATAACATATATTAAATATAATTATATAAGTGTATAAACAACAAAGTACATTAAGCCAACAGCATTTTTTGTCAATGTATATATTAATAAAGTCAATAAGTTATTATAAAACACATTAATTATATAAAATACAAGTTTCACAATAGTTATAAAAAATCTTTGTATACAAACTTTTTAAAATAAATACATTGGCATTGTTTAACTGAATTTTACAAAAAAAATGTGCTAACAAATATATACATAACAAATAGCAAATGCTTTTTGGGAAATCACCATAAATTTAGATAAATTTTAACTTCATAAAGTATAGTTCAAATTTATATATATACAATATCCAGCAATTTTGAAATTAACAATAAATAGTTTGGTTTGTGATTGTGCAAATATTTACAAAAAAAAGTCTACTTTACAAAGTTAAAATTCTATAAAAAAAAAATATATGTTTTTCGAGTTCTACATAATACTACATTGAGAAGGGTCCATCGTCTGAGACATTTGGCTTTGATCGAATTCTTGAGGTAAATTGAAATCACCTACTAATTCAACAGGAGGGTGACCTAATTCTTGCATCTGAAATAAATAGATATATGTAATTAACTGTATTATAATTTATACAATTTAGAAATCTGATCTGAAATTTACCTTTTGCATGAGATCGAAAACTTTAAGAAATCTTTCCTTCTTTACTTCAGGTGCATCTTCTGGTTGCTCTTTTACAAGCTCTTCACATACCTCATTAATTAGGTCGAGTTGTTTTTGATACCTGCAACATTAAATTAAAAACACTTATTACATTACAATATTATTTCAAGAATATAAGTATAACCTCTCTAAATCTTCAGCTGATGTGCTGTCTTTATGTTCTTCAATCCATTTAGGGTACTTCGTCTTCAAATCTTCCATGCTAGGCAGTAAAACTTCCGGACTGAGTAAGCTCTGCATCATGGTCTGCATTACTGGTATAAAGCCATTGTCTGCAATCTAAAACAATATGCAAATATTATTATTTATTCATTTTGTGACAGATAGAACAACATACCCCATCCTCAGTACCCAAAGTTCCAAACATAGAAACTAAGTCTTCAGGCGAAAATGGCATTTGCAAATTTTCAGCACCCGCATTAAGACCCTGGAAAAATATTTAAATAATTATCAGAAAGACAATGATTGAATTGAATTGTGAGTTTGAGCAATATTCAAATAACAATTTAAGTAATATTGTTTAAATACTTTGTTATTAAATTTTCAATATAAATTACCTTCAATGTTTCAGCAATAGTATGTGCAAATTCACTGTCTACTGGTGGCATATTTGCAATATTTTCTGGCTGCATTGTAAATGCCGCTGCCTCTGCAAATAGTGTATAACTTAATACCATTACAATAAATAAATAAGACTTTTATATCTTGCCTTTTTTACAATAAATTATTTATAATTCATTTACCTGCCAATTTTTGTTTGATACTGTTATCAAATTCTTCAGTAGACATAGGGCTTACGCCTGCAGCTCCAAAAATATCAGCCATGTGACTTTCAAATTGTTCAGCCGCTTTCCTATCAAAATATTTAAAAATTATTGGGAATGTCATAAATACCAAACTTCATAGAATTTATATGTAATATCGAATAATTAGATTAAATGCACCTTGCATGACAGGCAATATTAAATTAATTTGAAAAATATAAAATACCCGCACTACTTAATGTACTTGTGAATAAAAAAGATTTATGATAAAATGATCCTTGACTTATGACAGAATATGAATAAACCAACATTGGAATTGATTGCATAATACGAATATGAATTTATAAAAAACAAATTAAAGTGATAATTTTTACTTTTAATAATATTAACGATTTACTTTATGAATTCCTGTGACCACATATTTTCTGGAGTGATTTCAGGATTTCCTGCAATAGGTAGCTCTTGTTTTTCTTTGTCATCTTTAGCTGGCTGTTCCGCGGGTTTGGCAACTTTCTCAAAATCTTCTAATGCCGCTGAGCATTTGCAAAAAATATTTTTAAGTCAAATCAAATGACATAACTTAAATAAATTAAACAAAATATACAAATTTCAGCATGAATTGCATAACTTACTGTCCAACAGTTCATTTAAATCATTTTCTTCCGACGATGGCACTACTTTATCGCCTGCTTCTTGAGACATTTTAATAAAAATATTTTGATATAAAAAATTAAAAAAACAAATTATGTAAAATATTTGCACTATGGATTATCACAGTTAAAACAAATCAAAATCTACTATTTGACAGGACAAGCAAAGGCTGCCACAGTTATAAAATTTAAGCATCGTTTGTCATTTCACATGATTCTCACATATAGTAGCAGGCCGGGCAACGTCAAACATTTTTTGGATTTCAAAAATAGCCGCGAATGACAAGTTTTAAAATATTCGTAATGTAACCATATTTTTTAAAGCCAAAATGGGAACGACGAAGGAGGCTAAATAACTTAAATATGATTTAAAAAAAAACAAATACTATAAGGATATAATAAAAATCATTCTTTATTAAATAAATTTATATTTTTTAATCAGAAATACTAACTTTTGATAGAACTTTATTATTCAATTATATGTTATATATCATATTTTTTATCTAAAATTTTTCTTTGCTTTCAAGCCTTGTGTAAAATTCTATGCATTTTTTTTTAATAATTAACTTAAAATTAGTAAAAATTAGCAATAGTGGCAGTATTTATAGTTTTTGCTAACATTCGTAAATTGAAAATAAAAGTTCAAAATTATAAATATTGAAATACTATTTTAACCATCTTTTGGTATTTTGCATTCGGCAATATTCTCATTAATAACCTATTGCTTTATATTTGTTGTCTTCGGATATTTTATGGGTAATTGTAATTGCAAAAGATTCAATTTAAACCTATACTTCTCAAAAAGCCGGACAATCCGGGTCAAAAGATCTAAATCCGGGACAAAAGATCTAAATCGTGGACAAAAGATCTAAATCCGGGAAGTATGTAGAAACCCGGGACACAAGGTGAAATCCGAGACTATCCCGGTCAAACCAGGACGTATGATCATTTTCATAGTAGGTAATTATGGTATGGTAATTATAGGTAAAAAATACCTATTTTTTAAATTAACTAAATGTATAGCATCAGATTGCATGGAATAAAGAGAAACATGAAATGAATATTAATAAATTCATTATATTTTTGCACAGAGAGAAGAATAAAATTATTATTTTTTTAGAGATTTGAAGCCATTATTTATCATCTTCAATTGCTGTATATATTAAAATGTAATTTAATGTTTGGTTTCTGGAAATTTAATAATCGAATCGATTTCACTATATTTTTTCAAAAGACTAGAAAACTACGCCTGGTTGAATATACCTTTACTAACATTGATGTTTGACTAGTCAGGAAAGAAATTACTTTTTAATCAACCACTGCGCAGCGTAGCTGATTTGGAACCGAAATATCAAAGCGCGTGAGCGCCGCGTAGTCGTCTAACGTGTAAACATTGGTACGGAACCCATATAAATGTACACAAAATTTGTACTCATTATTATAATCTTTATAAAACATTTGATAATACGATGTACATATGTCTAATGTTCATTTTTGACCGCCAAATAGCATTATTTTTCACTTTTTGTATTGGATCTCCGAAGACGCTGGCTGCCCTTACAAAAATTTCACCTGTTAAATTCACCATATAAGTAAAATGTTTTTTGAATTTATCAAATCGGACGCTCCGTTATCTCAAAAACTGCAATATCATTTTTGGCACTTTTTGCCCCATATCTCTGAAACGGTTGGTCCTGCATTTGCCAAAAACTAATCAACACATCTCCTTATCAGTAGGAATATAATGATTTTTGAACTATTCAAATCGGTTAATTCGTGTTCGCAAAATCCTCGACAAAAGTTTGTATCCGCACACACGCACACCGCACACACGCACACGCACACACGCACACGCACACATACATACACACACATCCACTTTTTTCTAAGATATGCCAAAATGTTCAGAAACCTCTGAAACAGATATACATAAAAAATTCCATTTTTGATTTTTTTTGCGATTACTATAACTTACCCTACGAGAAATTAATTATAAATAAAGAGTTTATATAAGTATAAACAAATAGGCATTCGTTTAAATATTAAAAAAACGTTATGTTTGAAAAAAATATTATAATCCTTTCATTCGTTTCCAATCCCAGTTTTGATCGTTCCCTTCATAAAATAAATATATATATATATATATATATATATATATATATATATTCACTTGAAATACTTTCATACTTTAGATATATATTTTCACATGAAAAGTGATATCACTGCTGCCTGGAACTGGAACAGAACCAGGAACCCGTGGTTGCAAACCCAAGCTTTCTCCACAAAGCCACGGAGAAGTTGTCATCTATAAATAAAAAAATTAAAAATAACATTATTTCAAAGATTGTTTTCTAAACAGGTATGTATGTTACCTATGATATGTAATAGGCTATGTGGTCAGAATTGTCTTATGTTCATATGTAGTAATAAATTTAGAATATACAAAAATTTCCATTAAGTTAATGTGCCAAAAATTTCCATTAAAGTTAATATGACAGAAATTTCCATTAAGGCTAATAAATTATTATTTTAATTCCAAATTGAAACCTTCTGATAAGATTATTGGTTTCCTATAATCCCATATAACGTATAAATTTAGACTTATCTAAATATTAATTTTAGTACTAATTTAGTATTGCAGTTCTTTATTGCTAAATATATGACAAAAAATGAAACCAGTAGTATTTGCAGTTGTGATTTTTGTATTTTTATATTATTTTGCGAATGGTCTAAAACTGACACGAGGTAATAAGTTGGTGAACTGGTGTAAATAAATTTTGAAAATATTTTATTTTGACTTAATTTATTACAAAATTTTGATGATTATGAATATTAGATTAGTTAAGCTTGAGCTAACAATATGTTCTTTATTACCAATAGTAATATTTCAATTTGACCAATTAATTGTAGTTTGATTTAAGTGCCATTACAAAAATTGTGATGATAAAAATTTCAACTATTTATTCAAAAAATAAGGTGTTGCTTTACTAGAAATAATAAATAGAAATTTATAATATATCGAGTTTGCTTTAGGGTCTTATGAAGTTATAAACTATTGCATACAGTTGTATATACAAGGTTTAACAATGGTTCCAAAAACCGAGCCTTGTGCTACACCACAAGTTAAATCGCATATCCCTATTTTTGTCTTTATAGTTTGCGTGAATAATTATTGATAATAATTTTGTATATGATTGAATATTTAATGAATCATATTCGTTTATATTCGTAAAAGACTCATGTAAATTAAAATATAATTAGTAATTTAGTAAATATAATTTAGTAACTATTTAGGAACACTATCTAGTGATGTACATTTTAAATGTAAGCTCTTGCAAATATTTCAAGGATTTCAGATCTTATTGATATGTAAAACTATAATTAATTTACGATGGAACTGGTATTTCTTATATTAATAATTATAAACAATTCAACCCTTTCCATTCGACGGCCGCCGCTCCGGAGGCAAATACATATAAATCTCGCATTTCGCGAGTGGAAAGGGTTAAACATAATAAATTTATTATAAAATATTACAAATTTTTACAATTATAATTTTATATATTTATATAGATATGTGTGTGTATGTGGTGAATATATGTTATAATAACGATTTATTTTTTATCCAGAATCTTTCCTTAAAGTAACTAGCGCCGATGGAAAAGTGTTTTTAGTTGCTCCTGATATACAAGTAAGTAAATAATTTTTTTTTTGGTTTGTTTATTTATATTTGCCTACCGATAAGTAGTCTTTTTTAGGTCAACTGGTTTGAAGCATATAGGACCTGCAGAGATGTTTTCGACGACGAGATTTAGGAGGCGTTGTCATCTTCCAACATAATAATGCTTTGGGCGATTTTTTAAACACGAGTAAGTACGGAGATAAAGAAAACTAGGCGTAATGGCATTATTAACCCTTACGTTGCGAGTGTCGTTTATAGACGACATTCACATAACACTTTGTGTGTACGAGTGTTGCTTATTGAGACATATCCTGTGTGTGGATCATGCTTTAAGATTTATATTATTTTTATTATTTGATATTATAATTTTCAGTTATTCAGAAGCGAAGTAAGTTAATTTTTAATTTTTGAATAAATTTTTATTAATAACGATTAAAAAAAAAATCAAATACAGTAGAAACTCGTCTATACGGATTTTTTTTCGATTACTATAACTTACCCTACGGGCATTAAAGAATATGGAAATTTCATGATTGGAAAATATATGAAAGTTTTGCAAAATATGAGCATCTTTTGAGAATCATAAAAATCTTCCAAATAGATTTTTTTTTTAATATGAAAATTTAAAATTAGAATATTGGAATATGCAGTATTAATAATTATTAACTTCCCGTAGGGTAAGTTATAGTAATCGCAAAAAATCGAAAATGAAAATTTTTGTGTATCTTTACGTTTCAAAGGTTTCTGAACATTTTGCATACCTTGGAAAAAATGGATGTATGCATGTACATACCATACATGTTGTGTGTGTGCATGTGTGTATGTTTGGATACAATTTTTTGTCCACGATTTCGGGCTCAAGAATCAACCGATTTAAATGATTCAATAAACATTCGATTCCTATTGATGAGAAGACGTGTTGGTAGTTTTGGGTGAAGACAGGTCCAGCAGTTTCGAAGATACGGGTCAAAAAGTGCCAAAAACAGAAATTCCGTTTTTGATACAACGGAGTACCTGATTTGAATGATTTAAAAAATCATTTTACTTGTTTTGATGAAATGGAGAATTGGTAGAATTTTTGTTAAGGCAGGTCTAGCGGTTTTGGAGATACAGCGGAAAAAGTAAAATAAATATTTGGCGATAAAAAATGAGCATTTTGATACAATTTTTTTGGGCTCCAAACCAAGATTTTGAATTTTTAAAGTTAACTTATACGGTTCAAAAAATTTCAAAATTTTTCAGATTTTTTGTTCTAAATTTTCAAAATTATATCTTATATATAAAAATGGAGCTCTCTTTCAAATGTCGAATAAAACTCGAAAACGGCTAAACCGATTTGACCAGTCTTAATCTTGAAAAATTCGTGCCGATCCAGAGATGGTCGGAAAGGTGAGATATTATTTCAAAATCGCGTAGAAACTTTACATTTTTAATTTGAAAATTTTTGTTGAAATGTAATGTAAATAAAACAATGTACGGTGGCTAATAACTGAAATGTCAAAACGTTTTTGACAGATGATGTTCGATTAGTTTAGTAGGATGTTTTTACGTGAATATTATTTAATTATGATTAAATTGTTGCAAGTAGTTTTGTTTGTAGTTTTATTTACATACAAAACGTTAGTAAACGGGCCGCAAGTGTTACTAGAAACTCAAAATATCAACTTTTTTGAAATGTTAATATGAAAATGCACTTTTTGGCATATTTTTCTCAAACACGAAGCTCTGAAAGATCTCATTTGTATCATTATTTACTCATTGGTATTTATAAAACATTTTCTAGGTTATATAAATTTTTATTTATGTTATTTAATTCAGAACCTAAATTTGGTATCGATCAAATGGACATTTTGTCGAATAACATTTTTCCAGTTATAATTTCCCGGAATTTATCAAAGAATAGATAGTATTGCATGAAGGTCCGGGGTTAAAAAGGTCCACCACCGATGTGTCAAAAACCAGTAAAGTTAAGCATTGTTTAACAACAATATTTGAAATTAGAAGAAAAAAGATGTTTAACTAGATATAACCTTGATTTGAAAACGGTAACCCATGCAGGAAACCGCCAGAGAACTTGACAAAGGGCCAAGCTTGGGCCAGTAATGGGAAACCTAGCTTCGGCATACCAGTATTGGGCCAGGCTTGGGCCGGGCTACTTAACCCAGCCTCGGCCATGCCAACGATTACCCAGACTTGGGCCAAGACTGGCTAACCCAGCCTTGGCCATGCCAAAGATTAACCATACTTGGGCCACGACTGGCTAACCCAGCCTTGGCCGTTCAATGATTACCCAGACTTGGGCCAAAACTGGGTAACCTAGCCTTGGCATGCCAAAGGTTAACCATACTTGGGCCACGACTGGCTAACCCAGCCTTGGCCGTTCAATGATTACCCAGACTTGGGCCAAAACTGGGTAACCCAGCCTGGCCATGCCAAAGATTAACCATACTTGGGCCACGACTGGCTAACCCAGCCTTGGCCGTTCAATGATTATTCATGCTTGGTCCAAGACTGGCTAACCCAGCCTTGGCCATGCCAAAGATTAACCATACTTGGGCCACGACTGGCTAACCCAGCCTTGGCCGTTCAATGATTATCCATGCTTGGTCCAAGACTGGCTAACCCAGCCTTGGCCATGCCAAAGATTAACCATACTTGGGCCACGACTGGCTAACCCAGCCTTCGCCGTTCAATGATTATCCATGCTTGGTCCAAGACTGGGTAACCCAGCCTTGGCCATGCCAATGGTTACCCAGACTTGGGCCACGACTGGCTAACCCAGCCTTCGCCGTTCAATGATTATTCATGCTTGGTCCAAGACTGGCTAACCCAGCCTTGGCCATGCCAAAGATAACCATACTTGGGCCACGACTGGCTAACCCAGCCTTCTCCGTTCAATGATTATTATCGATGCTTGGTCCAAGACTGGGTAACCCAGCCTTGGCCATGCCAATGGTTACCCAGACTTGGGCCACGACTGGCTAACCCAGCCTTCGCAGTTCAATGATTATCCAAGCTTGGTCCAAGACTGGGTAGCCCAGCCTTGGCCATGCCAATGATTACCCAGACTTGGACCAAGATTGTCGTACGTTCGGTTATTTACGGCATGATTCGAGTATTTTGGTTAACTCTCAGTCGTCAGCCATACTTGGCTGTTGTAAACGGCTTATAGTATCGATGCTCAGTCTGTAAACTACGCTTATACATCGTGTGTTATGCAGTCCGTCAATTTTTTACGACTCGTCTCGAAGTCATATTTGTTTTTATTATTGATTGCCGTTTAAAGTAATATCGTCTAAAGAGTTCAAAGGTGGCGTGCGTTAAATAAAAAAAACAAAAGTTTTAAATAAAGAAACTAATCCAATTATTAGCAGGAAAGGTGTCAATAATCAAATGAGTGCTAACAATCAGTTTTAAAAATGAGGATAATGATCTTAGTGATACAGACTCGTGTAATCTACGAGAATTTAATAATAACTTGGATAACGTCTCCTTCTTTATTAAAGTTAATTGTTTAAATTTAATTAAACATGTAATCAGTGGCGGCGCTAGACCACGCGTGGGCGTCGGCGAAATTCGTTTGCGAGGCCCCCCTTTTTTACCAGTTGCAAGTTGACTAGGGGTGCATGGCATCTTGCCTTACGGCATATTGCTGAAACTTTTCGTGCCATAATTTAAATTTTGGAAAAGCTATAAAAAATTTGAAAAGTGAGAGAAATTGACTTTTATTTAATTCGAAATATTTTGTTGAAGATTTCGAATTGCTTTTTTCAAAGCAATCACGTTGCGTTAGTTGCTTAGAGATGAAATATCGAAGCGCGTAAATGCGCGTTGCAGTCTAACGGTTATTATATTGGTACGGAACGCGTAGTAATGTAAACAAAATTTGTACTTATTAAAATCTTTATAAAATATCTGATAATTTGATGTGCATATGTCTATTGATCATTTTTGTTCGCCAAATGGCTTTTTTTCTACTACTTTTATTGCATCTCCAAAACCGCTAGACCTGCCTTCCTAAAAATGTAATCAGTTTGGCATTTTGTGCCCTATATTTTTGGATCGTCTTAATATAAAATGTAAAGAATATAAAATTTTTCATTTTCGATTTTTTTGCGATTACTATAACAGTAAATGATATTGATTTTTAATCAGATAAATACACCAATTAAAATAGACAAAAGTTATACAAGTTAAAATAAACAAACTCTTCGGCAAAAATGGTTTGTTCTCCAGCTATTAGAAAAACACAATTAAATAATTATTCCGAAGAAGTTTGTTTTTTCCAAATCATTTGATTAGCAAACATTTTGTTTTTTCGATCATTCAAGTAATTCTGAAGACAAAATGAAAATATAATGAAAATGTGTTAAATAAATCGTAGTTCCATAAAATGTATGTTAGATGAGACTATAATTTTTATCTCTATACGAAGTTTTTTTGAATAAAGATTTTTACAATAAATTACGAAGAAACGGTACGGCCGATCTTTACGAAAAACTATTCAGCACGATCGCCAACTGTAAACTTTCGAAACTTTTCGTTTTTAATTTTCAAAATTGGTTCAGAAATGTCTAAATGTCGTTTTTTTAAGAATCTTTAATTTTTTGTCGACGATGTCGGAGCGGAACAACCAATTTAAATGATTTAAAAAACATTCGATTCGTGTTGGAAAATTGTCAAAGGCAGGTCAGCGTTTCGGAGAGGCAAAAAAAGTTTAAAAGGTTATCAATTTGGTGATGCAGTTTTCGAAAAAACTGATCATCCCAATAGAATGATTCAAAAAATATATTGCTTGTGTTGACGGTGTGAAACCATGATTATTTTTAAATTAAGAGTTTCTAGTATTATCTAATTGATAAATTTTTATTGATCATTGATTATTTTCATTCCTCAAATATTTAATTACTGTTTGGATACGTTAAGATACTAACTCGCATTTATTCCAAGAAGAACAATATTTTCAAAGTGCTCACTAAGAAATACACAAATATAAACAATCATAGAATTAGCTCGGGCGAAGTTGTTTAGATTAATTTACACTGTTGACAGACGATATTAGATAGCGTCTATAAAATATAAGACAGTAATATGATATTGCCCGTAATCATTAATCACCTTCTTTACTCGCACATTAGTATAAAAATAACTAAACTTTAAATAATTAAAAATTTTCCGGGGCCTTTTGCGAGGCCGTCGGCAGTCGCCTAGCGCCGCTAATGCATATAATAAAAGTATATGATAAAATAACTTTTACGTATTAAATACTTCAAAATTCAATATTAGTTAAATCTTTAAACTTTTCTATAAATTCCATATTTTTTCTGAACTCGATTTATCTAATGTTCACTAATCTCAAACTAATAATATACCAAAAGTAATATAGAAGTAATATCGCGTTTGTAAAAAAACATCACGATATATATTCTATTAGTAGCGCAAAAACGTTTATATCGTTGTAAGATATTATCACAAACATAATTAAAACTTTTATGTTTAGTATGTTTTGATAATATTTTGGCAATTTAATATTGATTTGTTAAATAAAATTTCAACCTGACAAACTTTGTTTATAAAAATAAATTATATCATAGATATATTTGTTCCGTCACGTTCTAATTTCAATATTATTTAAACAAATTAAATAAAATACAAAGGTGTATTAAAGTGTACCAGTTAAGCTACGGGCGGCTCTTAGGCCGACATCCGACGAAAGTGTGATATTGCTTCAGTCAGTTATTTGTGATATTGAGTTCTAGTGGATCGGTCAAAGATGTTCATAAAATAATGGAAAATGTATAAAACAAAAGTTCAGCTGCAATACAGTGGGTTTGAACGTAAAATAAAAGGCGAGGAAAAAAGTTTTAGAGAAACTGAACCTTACAAAATTATGGTAAGTTATTGTTTTATTTAAAATTTGTTTATTAACTATTATTATTATAATTATATTATTGTTGTTGTTTATTATTGTTTCAGAATTCATTATGACAAAACATCAATCGTTACCGAATAATAGACAGAGAAGGTGGTGAACATGCTCAGCGGACGTAATTTAATTACGTATTATTAATAATGAAATTTAACTAATTTAACTTAATGTAATTTAACTATAAATATAAATAAAAAGTAAGTTATTGTCAATGTGTATCTACTATTATTATTATTGACTTCCCGTAATTCGAAATGGATTTTTTTTGCGTATCTTTACATTTCAGGGTTTCGGAATATTTTGGCATACCTAGAAAAATGGATGTGTGGGTGTGTGTATGTATGTGTGGATACAATTTTTCGTCAAATTTGAATCATCCAAAAACAAAGTTTTTGGCAAAGGCAGGTCCTATCGTTTTGGATATACGAAGATAAATGTGCAAAAAATGGCAGAAAGGAAAAAAAAATTTAATTTTTAATTATAACTAAAATTCTGAACACCTCTTATATTGAATTTTATATTAGACAATGTCCGTTTTAATTCCGATTATTTAAGTTCAATAAACGTCTTTGTCCAATTCATAAGCTCTTACTTTTTTGTCTATAGAATAAAAATAATTTAATTTGCATTCCGGAAACCGAGCCCGGCCCAGTCGTGGCAATTAAGGATGGCGCAGTCATGGCAAATAACCATGGCCCAGTCGTGGTAATCGAGCCTAGCCCAAGCCTGGCTTAGTCATGGCAACCGAGCCTGGCCCATCGTTATCACTCCAGATTTCTACCAATGCTGGGCCAAGCTTGGCTTACAAGCCTGGCCCAAGCCTGGCTCAGTCATGGTAATCGAGCCTAGCCCAAGCCCGGCTCAGTCATGGCAACGAAGCCTGGCCCATCGTTATCACTCCAGATTTCTACCAATGCTGGGTCAAGCTTGGCTTACAAGCCTGGCCCAGCCTGGCTCAGTCATGGTAATCGAGCCTAGCCCAAGCCCGCTCAGTCATGGCAACGAAGCCTGGCCCATCGTTATCACTCCAGATTTCTACCAATGCTGGGCCAAGCTTGGCTTACAAGCCTGGCCCAAGCCTGGCTCAGTCATGGAATCGAGCCTAGCCCCAAGCCTGGCTCCGTCATGGCAACCAAGCCTGGCCCAATCCTG
>NW_020537457.1:0-38433 GCF_003426905.1 Ctenocephalides felis
ATATATATATATATATATATGTATAAGATGAATCTAATGCACCTAATGTGCTGCACTGTGGAGTTGAAACGCAGAAATTACCATGGAACTACTATTCATAGTAGGCATTTTTGATGGCTTAAATGTTCTGTCGGTTTGTGAAGGTATTGGTTGTAGGTCCATGAAAATTGTAATATAGATGTTAGGACTTTACTTTACTTCTCGACTCAACTAATAGATATAATAAGAAGCTCAAAATGGCAATGCAATGCACCCAATGTGCTGCACTGTGGATTAATTGAAACGCAGAAATTACCATGGAACTACTATTCATAGTAGGCATTTTTGATGGCTGAAATGATCTGTTGGTTTGGTAATAGATAATATGGTATGGACGTGGATCTGGATGTTCGGACTTACGTTACTTCTCGGCTAAACTCATTCTAAAATAATAGATATAATAAGAAGCTCAAAATAGCAAGGTAATGCACCCAATGTTCTGACCAGAAATTAAATGAAACGCAGAAATTTCCACGGCACTACTATTTATAGTAGATATTTTTTATGGCTAAAATGTTCTGTCGGTTTGTGATGGTGGTGTTGGCAATAGATCACGAGGTTTGGATCTGAATATGAAAGTTTGGACTTCCCGTTACTTCTTAACTAAACTAATAGATGAACAAGAGGCAATTTGATGCAGCCATTGTGCAGTACTGTAGATTAATTGAATCACAGAAATTACCTTGGAACTACTATTCATGATTGGCACTGGTTATGGATAAAATGTACTGTTGGTTTGTGATGGTGGAGGTAATAGATCACGAGGTTTGGATGTGGATAAGGATGTTAGGACTTTCGGTTACTCCTTAACTAAGCTTCTAAGGACACCCTGTAATTACCTGTGAAAACTAAGCGAATGAAATAGAATGTACTTTTATCTTATTTAATTTTACTAATTATTATTACAGATCTGAGGGCATGACTGTACCTACGCGTACAGTCATGTCCTGTGCCTAAATTCTAACGTACTGATAAATCTTTATTAATTACTAACGGAGACCTTACCTAGACTATCCTTTGCTAGAACAGATTCTCCTCTCCTGGCACAACACACACACCACTAGACACAAAGCGAGTCCAGAGACTCGGTCTTGGACCTGACCGATCTTCTCGGAGGATGTTAAATTTCTTAATAATTATTTTCGACTTGGACCTTATATTGCAGGAACCTTAGTAGAGTTGCATGGGAGAGTTTATTTGCACTGAGGGTTGTGCAACCCTTTGACGACAATGCCAATGGTCGTTACAATATGATAAGAAGCTCAAAGTGACAATGTGATGCAGCCATTGTGCTGCACTGTAGATTACTTGAAACGCAGAAATTTCCATGGTTCTACAACTCATACTACGAATTTTTTATGGTTGAAATCTATCACTTGTGTGGAGTAGTGGTAATAGATCATTTTATATTACTGTTATTTAGAAATTGAGGAGTTTCCGAGTTTTGAGAATGTATTAAGATTAACCTAAGCATATTACAGACTTGGAAATCCTACGAATAACGCTCAACCTAAAAAAAAAATTGCTCATTAAACAAAATATCATTTTTTCAATTGTAAACTATTTATATTTAAGACCTTAAATAAATCAATATAAATTTACTGCCTTCAACTGGTTAGATATTGTGATAAATCTAATTTCTGGGTTTTCAAACTATGCTGTCTTAATATACGTTTATAATGAAATCATACACAATGACCTTAACATTCTAACCTTAGAAGACTTCGTTAAGCTTGTCAATATTTATCAAAAACATATTATAACTTATTTTTTTATTTTCCAGTCTAGAAAGTTAACAGAACTGCTATTATATCTTACACAAAATTAGACTTGATACGTAATTTTTAGCTGGATTTATGTTATTTTAGCTTTTATTATGTTCCAATTGAGCCTGGCAGCTTGTTTACAGAGTTCAATTAACTCCCTACGCTTATATTGTGTCAAAAATAAAAACAAATAGCACATTCGATATTTTTCTGCATGTAGTTCCATTATCTCGATATAAAACAAGTTAAGCAGCTGCGTCAAAACCGAATCAGCCGCAATTCTGTTTGTGTTTTCTGCTCGCGGTAACTAATTTCGCGGGAGTGCTTACAAAGGAGATTTGCAAAGGCAGAACAAAACAAAATAAAGAACAGAAATAACAAGAAGTTTACACAAGGCGTACGATTACAAGAGACATTACCGTCTACACTGAATACTTAATTTGTTCTGTCAGGGACGTATCACGTACAGATTCTTTAGCAAGTTTTATTATTACCAAGAAAAAATATTTAGACTAGATGACTGGCACTTTAATTTAAATATTTTTGTTCTTGTAACGTATCTGCTGGAAGATGAGTTTATTTTCTTGGTAAGCAGTTTTTATAGATTTTAGTGCTCATCTAATAAGTCAACTTCAGTTCATGGAATCTGTGAACAAATTGTGGTCATTTGTTTTGAACGTTAAATTACACATATATGTGTCTTATATATAAGACATTTGTATATTTTAGTTGATTGTTTGGTGGCTTTTTAGTTTAATTAATTTGAACTTTAAAATCTAAATATCCTTTAGCTATAAATAACATTAAATTTGTATAAGTCCTTCGTGGTGCAATGGTTATCGAAGTTGAGTTCCTGGTTTGATCCCAACATCGACCTGCTTGATCATACTCAGTAGTAATATCGGTTTTTACTTCTAAATAAAGATAGAAAATTATTTCCAAGTGAAAATAGCACTTAAGAGGATTTGCTGCATCAATAAATCTATTATAGTAATTGCAATAATAACATTGTTCACATAGAGATGAGACATCTCTTTGGGTTAGAGTCATCTACATTAAAATTGTAGTTTGCAAGTAAGTCATTACATTAATTTTATATCCTTACAATTAAATTTGTATGATCTCTTCGTGGTGAGATGGTTATCAACGTTCTTGCTTCCTGGTTTGATCCCAACATCGACCAGCTTGATGTCACGCAGTAGTGACATCTGCTTTCATTTATAAAAATAAATAGCAATATGTTTCCAAGTGAAAATAGCTTTTGCCCGACTTTGTTGCCTCAATATATATCACTGTTTCAGAATTTATAATGATAAAATTGATCACATAGAGATGGGAGATCTGTGTTTAGATTGGCATCTACAAAAGAAATTGAGGTTGTAAGTAATTCATGACCACAGCCTTTAGATCTCTTAAATTGTATATAGTCATGAAAGCTTATTTGTATCTTATTAGAATGACATAAAATCTATCAAAATTATTGAAATTCAATATTGTTTCGGTTTCTAGACCGATACCTAGATTTAGATTGCAGTAATTTTTTAAAATATGCTTTTTAAAGAGAGTGTTATATTTTTCCCGAATTGTTCGTCCTCTTTGAATAGCAATGAAAGCATCAATTTTCATTTATTCAAGTACATTACAATCCAAATAATGAATGATGTAATTTCATTTTACATTTCCTTCTACCAATAGCAGTTTTCAATCTATTTTAAAAGCCATTACCTACTACTGTTATAACTAACTTGAATGCTGGCTGATTTCATTGTAATTATCTATGTGAACTCACTCATTCAGCAAAATTTTCTGCGGAGTAGTAAATTTTTATTATATCGGTTAATTCAATTTTGTACGTGGGATAGAATATTCCGTAGAGTTCGTAATCATTTTTCAATTGAAATTATTCTGAAAATGCGGTAATAGTGTTTAATTGATCATGTATTCATAAAAGATGTTTTGATTTTCATCTGTAATCTTTTAGATATTTTATACATGTTTGAGATTGTACAAAATTCATGCATAAGAGCTCTGTGTTTTTCTGAAATGCATAAGCAAAAGGATGTGGTACATTAATAACGGATTATTTGAAACAAAACTTATTTAGAAAATATTGTATTCAAGAGTTATCGACATTTTATTCTCTTAAAACTGACTTCCAAAAAAAATTTAATCTGGAAACTGAGTTTGAAAATCTCAAGGCAATAAATTTTTTAACTAAATACATATTTATTTTATTTAAAGATCAATATAATCAATGTTACTTCAGGGCGATACTTATACCAAACAATTTAAAACTAATTTCAAACTTTAAAACGAATTTTATTTATTTAAAAATTGATATTATTTTATTTTTGTTGGGTAATTTTATCTTTATTTGGCTTTTTAGTTGACGTTGTAGTTTTTTATTTTATGTTCAGTTTTAAATTATGCTAATTTGATTTAATATTTGTTCTAGCAATAAAACCTGAAAAATTGAAGCAATATAGGATAAATGCATTAGAATCAGTAAGCAAAAGTGCTTTTTAATAAAGCTAGTAATTTAAAACAAATCTGCATAATCTTATAATATAAAAATGGAGCTTGATATTATGTTAGAATCGCTAAAACTCGAATATGGCTGAACCGATTTGGCCAGTTTTAGTGTTGAAATATTTGCGCTAATGCAGAGGTTGTGGGAAAGGTGATGAATAATTTCAATACCGCATAGAAAATTTTTTAGTTTCTTAGTTTTTTTTTGTAAAAGCGTAATTTAAAATGAAAAAATCGACTGCGGCTCATACGTCGAATGTCAAATGTTTTTGATAGATTATTTTTCAATTGTTTGAGATTGTGTGTTGCACGGGTTGCAGTGGATGAACAATCCATTTAATTTGTGTTAGTTGCCTCTTTTGCTACACACTTCTGAATTCATCAGTTAGTTATTTTTTACACTAGAGATTTTTTAGAAATATTTTTTATGGCTAAACAACGTTTGCCAGGCCAAAATTTTAATAAAATTCACTATAAAATATTCTGCTGTAATCTACAATATTTGGATTCATTCAAAATGTTGACCACTGTAGCAATTTCCATCATCTCCTTTTCTCCAGCATTATCCAAAAATATATTTCCACTCCCATGTTATTTTTTCTGTTTGACATGAAGAAATATGAAGTGAAATATATTAAATCACACGAAATATTGTATTACGTTCCAAGTCCTTTTACTCGGTATTAATATCCTCTGGTCCTGACACAAGTAACTGGCACTGGCAGTAAGAGAATGCCTCTCCTGGATAATACTTAAGTCCTAATACCGAAGAGGTAATTTGCATAAGCAAGTGGTGAGTGAGTCGAGCTATTCTAGTTCTGGAGGGAGGTGCACCTTTAATGCTATTCGGTTTAAGGTTCTTAAACATTGGTGGATCACGATCAGTAGTAAATGACACTCTGACTTAAGATTATATGAGGAAAATCGATATTTTTTATTAAAAGTTTTGAAATTAAAAAAAAATTAAAATGTTTGGACAAAGTTTTGGGAAAAATATTGATAATATCATAAAATTTATTCCATTTTTTATGTTTTTAACTTCTCGTAGTGGTTGTATATGTGTGTGTTTTTCACTCCGGAGTTATCACTCCGATACAACTCCTCCCTCGAAGTGGATCCGAGTGGAGTTGTCTCACAGGATTTGTCATATCCGACTTTCTCTAAACTGGTACTAAATCTGTTAAGATATTTGCTTGAGATTTTTCATTAATACAAAGATTTGGGACGAAAAAAAATGTCTTTTTCTTATCTCACAGCCAGTTTTAGGACTTTCCAGGTATATAATGTCTCAAAATAATACTATTTTGTATTCTATATTCTGTGTGCGATAATGTTTGTCCGTAAATGAGCTCGTTCAATGGTATGCAACCAGCTAAAAATATTTAGTATTATATTATAACTTTTACACAATTATGATTTTAAAATTGTGTAAAAGTAATAGTATGCTAATCAAACTACCTGATATATAATTAATTCTCGAAAAGGAAATAATAAAAGAATGTGAGGTATTATTTTGTGAAAAATATTATACATAAAGATTTTTTTTATTTAATATATAGGTTCACTGCATTATTTACATATAAAGATAAACATATTCAAAGAATTCTATATTTTTTTCTTCAAAACTAATTACAAAATTGATTTTTGTCAATTTGAGATTTGTATGCATATTGAAATGCATAAAATAGTTATTATTATGATGAAATGAACAAAAATGTTTGAACTATTTGTTGTAAACTATTTCCAAAGTCTTGATAAATCTTTAGATATGTTAACAACACACTAGAGAACACATTTGTGTCAAGTATTATGTTTCAAAGTCAGAGTTGTGGAGTTGTTAAGTGGATATAACTCCTCTCTGAAGCGGAGTCAAATCCTAACCGTTCCGGCTTCGGATATGATAAGCCCATCTCTAGTGTGCATGTAGTATTTACGTGTGTATGTTTGGATACAATTTTTCGTCCACGATTTCGAGAGCACGGATTATCCGATTTGATTGATTCAAAAACATCGATTCGTATTGATGAGGAGACGTGCTGATTAATTTTTGGCAAAAGTTGTTTCAGCCGTTTCGAAGATACGATGCATCCGATTTGAATGACTCAAAAAAAACATTCAATTCGTAAAGATGGGGAGAAGTGGTGATTAGTTTTAGACAAAGACAGGTCCAGCTCTTTCGGATACTAAGCTAAATGTGCAAAAAATGGCAGTTTTTGAGAGAGCATTCGATTCGAATGAGTCAAAAAACATTTTGCTTGTATTGACGAACCTATTAATTCTGGGGAACATCGTGGAATGCCATGTATTTTTGAGACAAAGCCAATTAATGGAAAATAGAAAAGTTCTAGAAAACTTCATTCATAATATGTTATAGGAAACTGTTAACAACCGAAAAATCTTTGAAATACTGAGTATTATTGAGATGCTATAAGCAAAGATTAGTCAATAGATTAAAGCCGAAGATGTCAAGCAGTAAAAAATTGATACATCTGAGAATGCGATACATTTGTAGAATTAGTTTTATCAAAAGTTCCAACAAAAGACTATTTAAGGTCAAGTCTCTAAATAGAAGAGAATCCAAAGATCCTAGAATGCTACCATTTTTAAAAGTTAAAGGTTGGATTAAGGCCAGGATGCCAAATACTAGAAAATCTAGAAATCAAACAATACCAAAATTTTCCAAATGCTAAAACAAAAGTTGTGGCAAAGGATTTTATGCCAAACAGTAGGAACTCTTGAAATACCATGTTTTTTTTAATTCTAAAACAAAAGTTTTGTAAATGGAATAAAGTCAAGCCAAATCTGAAAGTGCTTTATATTTTCGAGAACTATTTCCAACAGTTTCGACGAAAGATTAAAGCGAAGTTTCCAGCTGCTATAAAACCGATTTATCATTAAAATAAGTGTATAGATTTGGTTTAGGAACCACAATTCGGTTCTAGAATATCCCAAGCGACTGCAATTGCCTTGATCAACGTCTAATGGCGACGTGAACAAACATTCAGCTGGGACTGCGACGCTTGCAATCAGCACAGCTTAAGGTGTCATGATATGCACACCTACAACGGATTGCATAGATTAGAAGAAAAGCTGGTGGAAAGTAAATGATTGACTTTTTTTAAACTGAATCGAAAATTTCATACGTTTCTAGTCTCAGTTTGACTCATCTTACTTGCGTATTCATTTAGAAACAAAAAAACAAAAATCACCCACAATGAACAAACTACTTGATTACCATCCATATTTGTTAGAAAATAGATGGTAATGTTGTTCAGGAAATATGAGTCTTTTTTTATTCATATATTATTTTCATATCTCAGTCCTTAACAATTTTTAATTTTCATATTTTATATATTCATATCATTCGTCTATTTCATTATACAAAAATATAATATTTATTATAATTAAAATTCCTTCAAATATCTATAACATCTTCTTTGTTTGAAATTTCTTAATCAAAAATTTCATTGGATTAATCACACAATTATTTAAAACACAAAAGCCACACATATTGAACAGAAGACTTGATTAATATTAACATCCATAATTGTAAAAACGATTCATATAATTAATTTATATTAAATAAATATATAATTAATTTTTATAAATATGACTCTTCAAGTTATTGTGTGAATTGAGGAATGTGACATTTATTCGAGCCTCACAAATTTCATACATCTATTTTCTTCTATCTAACATCAATAAAATATTTCTCCTACCCTAGTATAATTATTAAGCTAGCTAGTTATAAGAAATTTAATCATTCTGTACGTAAAACTTGAACCTTAAACATCTCGCAAATATATACTATTAATAACTAAACTTACCTATTTTTTTAACAATTACTTATTTCAAAGGTTAGATATAGCCATTTCAATAATAAATTATATCTGATGCTTCTAAGTTAGTCGTTAGATTCGAAAATAGTTGGAATTTGGGAATAATATCACCTTGACTACTGGTTTAAAAGAAATAAATCAGAAACAAATTTCGAATAATTTAATACATATTTTAGCTAATATTAGAACGCTCAGAGTGTTTTAAAAAATAATAATAATTCATAATTTGATTCTAAATTCAAAACAAGTATATTGATATCTATTTGGAAAAGTAATAAGAGCTTTGATTCCATTAAATTTTTTATAAAAGTTTCCGAAATTAAACAAAATATGTTCTTAATTGAAAAGAATTCGCATTTTTAGTTCTACAGTTCTCTAAAATTCTTAGTTCGTCTTTCATATAATTGTATCTAAAATTATCAGTTTTTTACATAAAACTATCAGTGAACTAATAATGTTGAAGAATAACAAAATTGTTGTAGTTGAAAATTGTGCATTCAAAATTATTACACTACTTTCATCTATAATTATTTATGTTTGATTGATATCATCAAAAATATACCACGTTTGTAATTTGAGAATTAATAATGTTGAAGGCGTTTGAAGTAACAATATTAAACTACAGTTTCTATATAAAACATGCTCTTTTAGTCTTTTCTTAAAGTGTTTGTCAACAATTCTTGTATAAATTAATTTAAAAAATACAATTGTGGAGTTCTGAATGTAACCAGTATAATAATTTATTTTATGTAAAACGAGCTCCCTTACTAAATGAAGTATTTACTTTAGCTTCGTTATTGATCACGAACGCTTTGTTTTGATATCAATGCAATGCAAAGCTGTAATATATGTTAATTTTCGTTAATTATTCATTAAATCACTTTGCAGTAATAATAGTACTTGTTCTTATGTTTATTTTAATTGATGTAAATTTGTTGTTGTAATAATAAAAGAACAAATATAGAAGCATTCTATAAATATTTTTACACTTATAAAAACGTCTTTGGATGGAGTTAACTCTAAAATTAGTAGGGAGACTGGATACTATTGTGCCACTTTTTTTAATCAAAAATAATTTTAATATACCAGTTAGCTGAAAAAAAAGTAAATATACATTTATACTTTGAATATTTGTCTATGTGAAAATACTGAACTACTGCCCTTAAATACGATAGATTAGTCATAAAATCAAATCATACCAGAAAAGAAAGAGTGTCACATCTGTCGAGACTGAGCAAATTATTCAAGCAAAAACTAATAGCTGGTAATTAATAACTAATGCTCAACCTACAGCAAAATTACAAACAACTTGATCTATCTTTATAAAAGTAGCAGTCATTATTAAAAGAAATCGAACACATGTTTTTTTGTCTCAAATGCAATTTGGTCTACAGTCCAGGTTAATGTAGGAACAGCTGATATTTGAATAAACATACTTGTTCGAATAAACTTACTTCATCTTGCTGTTTCCCCTGTAAGAGTTATAAATTATTTGTGATTATGATCAATTATCAATGATAATTTTTTCAATTTGGTTAATACATTTTGTTTCGTTAAAAATGAGATAATTTACTTATTGTGACATCATAATGCACCAATGATACACATATATATACGATTCAGTTACTAAATAAATACAATTATACATGCTGGTCAATTATGAAATATATAAAACAAACTTGAGAGGTAATAACTAAAACTAGGCAAGTTAATCCAAAAAGATATCTGGCCATAAGGTTGCGTTTAATGGCGAATTTGAGGCAAACAATGCCTCGAGATAATGAAAATTACACATTTTGATCTAATCTTAGTAAATTTACATAATTAATTCGTTATATCTAATTAAATTCCGCTCTTCGCATAGGTAAACGACGGCGTCGGTGTATATTTAACACAAATATTTGCTATTAATATTCATATCAGTGGCAAGTTGCCGGGCTTTGCACATGCTTAGCGAGCTATTCTTACACATTTCATTAGGCAGGATTTGAGAAAAACATGCCTCCACCGGGGATGTACGAGTATATGGGCTTGTTAAAAGCCTTCGTCGACGCTCATCATTTCGTTCTTGTGCAAAGGCAAATATGCCTCGGGCCATGCAAAAGGATAATTACGGCGAATATTTATAAAGGAGGAGCAATGAAAGGAAAGGACATACGGTAAAAGTGTTACGTAAGAAACGCACGTTGTGCACCTGTCTCTCATAACAGATATGGAGATATTCAAGAGTTTAAATTTTGCCTGTTGAAAACAGACATTGTCGATGTAGTACAGACAATTGATCATTGATCTCAGAAAATCCATCTCTCAGATTCATGTTTTTATTCTAGATATGTTGCTCACACAGATATAACATATGTAAGTTTTTAATTTTCAATTACATATGCATAAGGTTTTTCACAATCAGGAGATGGTTGAAAAAGATTAAAGATCTGCGGGTAAAGAGGTACTCCAGCAATATCTCAAAAACAAGTGAAGTATGTGTTCTTTAACAGTATTTGAAAGTAGAGGGAAAAAGATGTATAGATATAAATGATGTGTGATCAGCAATCCCTTTAAATGGAGCAACGTAGCTATCAGCAGATAAACTGCCATGTTTGAAAGTTTATAACTATATAATACTTTTTATAGTATATTTCTTTGGTTTTGAGCACTGTTGTAAAATTTACGAGACCTTAATTTTGTTTTTAAGTATCTATATAAAGTCCCAATTTAGTGGGTAAAAAGGGACAGATGACAAATTTTAGACAAGTAGTAAAAGAACATAATTATATAGTTAGGATTTATCTGGGATTTCACTAATAGTTTGTTAATTGTTTAGTTTATACGCGTTATTTGTTGTAATGCACTTATTTTATACAGTATTGTTGCAGACTTAGTCAAATTAAACCTTTGTGCCCCGCTTTATTCTATGTTAAAGTCCCCTACATTCAGGTCGATCGTCCATTTCAATTTTTTAAAAATAATTCATTTTGAGTAAATCTCTGCCTCGCTTATTTTATTTATAAGTAATTAATAATTTAGCAAAAAATATCAAAATAAAAATAGAAATATGCACATTAAACGATATAGATTGCTTGAATATTCACTGTTCAAATTTATCGAAATTTTGCCAACCAATTTTACCAAAGAAAAAAATCTTAATGATTTTATAATTATCTATATATTCCAATTTCTTTACAGTTGGCAAAGCGTCTATTAATTAGTTAATAATTATTTTGCTAACGCTGGTATTTTTCATTTGAATGAATAATTTTGAAATTGCTTATTGATAATTATTCTATATCATTCAACTAAAATAATCCAAAAATGAATCAATACAGAGGCAACAAATAGTATATAATTAGAACAAAATTAATCATGAGAAACCCCCATATATACATTGATACATAAAAACACAATCGTTCCCACAAAAACATAGTACATATTTTGTTTTTACATAAAAATTAGTAATAACAATCCTAGGTAAATCAAGCTTTCTTTTGCTTATAAATTACAATCTGTCTAAATAGAAACCAATTGGGTAATTAATTAGTTTGACAAATAACATAGAATTTTAAAAGGAAAACCCAGTGGTACACTTTTGTAATAATGTACTAAAATAAAGAAAATGATAATAAACTATGAATGTAAAAATTTTAGTTTTAGTGATATTTTTATCACTACGAAGGGTTTAAAAGTGAAGGTGTGTGAGGTTATTTACAATTTTCATCGTGAAATAGACTTGTGAAAATTGCCTGTATTTTATTTTTTTATTTTATTATTAAATTATTTACAAATGAATATTTATTTACAAATGCCAATTTTACTTAATGCATGAATAGTATATTTGATTATTTTTCACGTACTTTCAAAATTCAAGATAGAACCTATTAATTATCTGGTAAGGAATGCCTTTTTCGGTTTCTTGTTTTTTAAATCGTATTGTTTCATCACAACATTATCACCTAATGTCATATTTGTTTATCCAGAAATTCATTAGGTTTTTAAAATAATTAACTATAAGGTTGAAATACTCAGTCATATCTATTTTACGCAAGAGCTTTAGAACTTTGTGCTTTGGCTTCCATTTTTAGATGAGTTTTTTAATTACTCCGACGATTATATCTCATTTTCTTTCTGTTAGATTCTGTGATATAATTTTTACAAGAGGAAATGATTTTGTAATATAAAAGGAATTTTTACTTGCATGTCTATATACCACACACACACACGCATATATCTATATTATATTTGAGCGCACTTTGAAGTTTTTGTCATGTGTTATCACAAAGTCTTCTCAAGAAATTTAATTTTTTTTTAAACTTTATTGATATTAGAAGTAGTATTATCTATATCTATAATTTTGTTTAACTTATGTATTTTTATACACACTTATAAACTAATTAATTTCATTTTCTAATCATCGTTATTATTAACTCACATTTTTTATTCCGAAAAGCTTGGAATAACATTACAATCATTGTGACAATAAAAAAATTGAATCTTTGAATCTTTAAAACTAATTTATCAGAATTATTTTGATCAAATCTTTAAGTACGTTAGTACAAATGAATTGAAGAAGAAAAATGAATTGATTTTTTTTGGTAAATTCCAAAATATTTGATAAATTTTGAGGTATAATTTATTGGAAAGTATTTAATGGTATACAAGAAGTTTTTAAAATAAATCCATAAGCTCTACACAAGATTAGAACTCATTCAAAACGAGAAAGATTTGGATGTTGATCAACAACTTATGCCAGAAAAAATAGGGAATAAAAAGCCTAGATAAAAGACACAAAATATATAAGCAAAATTTGAGTTAAATTTGAGTCCAGTAATAGCGATAATAATCCATCCATTGTCTTAAAGTACGGGAGCAATGTGTCTAAATTGTTTAAAAGTGTAAAACAAAAGTATTATATAATTTAGTATCTTAGAGAAATATGTTTAATAGTATATAAGCGGTTTTTAAAATAAATTCATAAGCTCTAGTATTCATTGACAGCAAGATTAGAAGAACTCTCACAAATTTGAAGCACCAGTAATAGCAAACGTAATCTAACAAATAAGAATGGATGCAGAAGTTTTGAAATAGTTATTATTTGTAATGGATTATTTAAAAGTGAACCATAAACAAGAGTAAAAAACGAAATGATAAAAATTGTGTCATTCTTTGGTCATCCGATAAAAGGAAAAACGAAATAAATATGAGGTTCTTTGCACATCCAATAATAATACGAAGTGGAGAAAAAAAAGATTCTTTGGGCATCAATTAATGTTCATAATAATCTATCAAACAATAATTGTTATGGGAGCAGATTGAATTTCTGTGAATGATGTGATCAAAAGCGAACTAGGAACAAGTACAGTGAAAAGAGTTAGTTTATGTACAAATAACTAGAATAATAAGCAATCGACTGCTTTGTTTCAAGTTCTCTGTAAAATATGCAAAATAATCGAAAAACATAAAGGTTACCCGTTCTAAAATTTGGTTATTCCGCAAAAATCTAAAAACCAATGAACCCCGATCACTCGAAAAGCCATTACGTTGCGTTTTCCGAATTCCCGTCCTATTTTCCTGAATTGACGTTCACCTCCAGCCCTTTGGAATCAGAGTTATGTCTGGATTCCTCAACGTCGCGTCGACGGATTCTGCTAAGAACAATTTGCATCTCAAAACGCTTCTGAATGCTAGATTTTCGGCGAGAAATGGAATTTGTGATTCATCTCAGTCACTGTGAGAGTTATTCATTCGATATGTATATAATACGCGTTCATAATGATCGTTTAAGACTATATTCAAATGCGATTAAGTTCCAGTTCATGGCGGGAATTATAAATGCATATTCGGGTTTGGCATCCTCAAGATCTCGAGGTGTAATGAAATTGTACAAGGAGTGTTTCATGCTTGACTATCAAATTTTAAGATCAAAAAAAGTTATTATCCATCCACTAAACTGTTGAAATTGATAAATTTAGATTCTCACTGATCTCGACTGCTAAATGTTGACACTTATTTATCATGATAAATTTAGCATAACTTTCAAACTTCCCGAAGAAGTTTGTTTCGTCGAAAAAATCCGATTTGCTAAGTCATTCTGAATTAAATAAGTTCCAAAATTGAAAAAAAATGTGTGTGCGTGTTTTTCTCGCCTTTTCGTCTAATTTTAACAACTAAACTAATTTCAAAATTTTAAGTAATTTGATGTAACTCGATAAGGACTAACATTTATTAGTTTTGTGCGACGATCGTTGTGCCATTTCTTTGTAATTAGCAGAAAAGTGTAATTTTTTTTGTTTTAGGCCACAAGTTTAATAGAGTTGAAAAATCAAGAACTGTTCGAAAGGTATTCATTGTTCACGTTGATAAGTCTTAGATAAAGATTGGCTGGATTGTTTCTTCCTAATTAAATGTTAAAAGAAATTGGTTTGACTATTTGCATAGAACTTATAATAACGACAGATTATGCAATCTGGATCATTAATTCAAATTAAATTAATTCAAAAGTTTACAATTTTGTTATGAGTTTGACTGATTCTAATCACAATTTATGCAAAAGCATATGTACGTTCTGTGGTGTTTTGTAGGAATCTACTGATTGCAGTTGACGTCCATATTTAAATAAAGCAACAGGTTTAAAGGAACAATTTGATTAAATATTTAAGCTTTATCGACAGATGTAAATATACTATTATAATTTAACAACTAGTAAATGCCAAATTTAGCTATAAAAGTAGTCTATCATGTAATTCATCTTAAAATCGTTTTGTTCATTATGCCGATTAATATTGGTAGACCTACACCAAGCTAAATTTTTAATTTCATATATTAATTTAATATTTTTTGGAGATAAATTGAAGTGTATCGATATTCATAGCAATAATATTGTGGTAGTTTTTTTGGATTTTAGTTTTAGTCTTTAGTTTATAACTGAATATAATTTTTACGTATACTTTATTTAAAAATATATATTTAGACTATCCTTTCGATATGTAGTGCAATCACGAAGTATTTGCAATTTTTGTTGAACTTTTTTTTAGATGATTTTATATAAAGAATTATACATCCCTATTTTCATATATTTTTGAACAGAAATCGGAACTGTTTCTGGTATGAATTGTTGTGATGTAAATTTCTGAATCTAATGCTTCTAACAGGCTGCCATTTTTATTCTAATTAGAATATAATAGATAAATTTCTGAAAGTGACTTACTCTGCAAAGCTATTTTAACTCGATATCATATTTGAGATCAAACAAAAATGTGATAACTATTACTTGACATCTAGCAGACCAGTATGGTTCCTATTATTTATAATCTTGTTTATTTATAATCTGGTCGAAAATAAAAATTTCGATTACATTATTGACATTTCTACAGGTATCTCCAACAGAATCTCCGCCGTAAACCTTCTTCCCTAAAGTAAATTTCCACCAAGTCACTACGGAAGTAAGGAAGCCCATATTATTCGCAGTAGATATCTCGTGTTTGTAGTGATTTAGCAATAAAGCTTTGACAATACTTTTTACGAGTTGTTTGGAAGTTGAACTAAAACGAATTTATTGCTATGATATTGTGTGCTCCAGTTCAGTCGTACGAAACCACTCTTATTTCCCGATGTTTTCTCTTCCAGTTTTCCCTTTCGGAAATCCAAGCATTGTTTCGCGTTTTAGTGTCGTATATCATCAGAAGGGACAATGGAACACCCGACGAGTGTTTAATGCGATAATTGAATTTTATTTTTAAAGTTTTATACACATTTCAACGTTTATGGTTTTTTGTTTTGTTTTGGAATCGTAAATAAAGTTTTGTAACATAGTACCTTCAACTAAATAATTAAATACGTATACACGCTTAAAAACATAGATCAATATATGGGTATGGGTGTCTATATCTCATGTAAAGTTTGGGAAAGTGTTAGGTATAAACCCCGGACAATTACTTACATATTTTGATTGAAACTTAGTGGTAAGGGTTAGTAATCTCGAAGACTTTTTATTTTGTGGTCAATTCTTTTTTATCTAATTATATACATAACCCTAAATTTTCTTCTTCTTACCACAAAACCTTATTTCTTAAGAATATATGTATTGTTACAGTATTGTATATGTATTGTTACATGTTGTTAAATGTATTGTACATTACATAATTTATCATCGTGATTTATGTCATTAAACATTATGGTTCAATTATGAAAAAGTTGAATTTTGCATAAAAAAAATTAACAAGGGTTGTCCAACTCTGTCAACTTGAAAAATACATGCAGGCAACCCTCAATTTTCACCTTCTTTCCAATTTCATTAATCATTTTTAACCTGATCGTTCACTAGACAATTATGGTCTTTTTTTGGACGTTTTTTTTACTGAATTTTAATTCAGATGCTTTAACCCTTTCCACTCGGATGCCACCGCTCCGAATTCATATAAATTTTGCATTTCGATTGCCTTTACTGTGGAAAAACTGTAAAAAATAAGATAAAATAAATAAAAATATTAGTAAGTTAAAAAATGTATTTTACAAGAGATGAGTTAAATTAATAGTTAACACTGTCCATGAAATTTGTATTTGGTGTTGGGTAAATAATGTAACTTTTATTTCGGAAAATCGCTTATAATAAAAAATGAGAAATTTGATGTATTTGCTTCTTATGTGATAGAAGGGGATAGTTGGAAATTTTGAAAACAATAGCAAGTAAACATATTTCTATATTTAGGCAATAAATAGGTAATGTTCTAAACATATTTCGATAGTTGGTTGTTTGATATATGCCGTGATGTACGTTGTTTGGTTTTCACAGTGAATTTATTGAAAGTAAAAAAAAATGATATGCTCACAAGCTCATATGTATATGCGACGCTGAATGGAATATTTCACTCGTTGATGCATCTAATACCGCTCAACAATTAAACATAAAATAATATGTTGTTTAGATTTCGCAGTATATTTACTGATAGTCAAAAAGTGCCTGTACGTTAAGTTTATAATTATATTGCGATGCTGAATGAGATAATTCACTCAATGATGCATTTATACAGTTCAACAATCGATCACGGAAAATAGATATTTTCTAAATATTAGAAAATATCTATTCAACGCAGAAAATTCTTTCTTCAATTCTTCATTCTATTTTATGGTTGTCACCTTTGAATAAGTTTTTTTCACAAAAAATAAACACCAATTACTAGTTGCAATTACTAGTTCTGAGATTTGTGAGTCTGCTTAGAAATTATTTGAACATATTCTGTGACCAAAAAAGAGACTAATTATTATTAAGTGACTCTATATCCCGGGTTGGCCGGGACAGTTGTTCTAAAAGCAATATTTCTCTCGGACTGTTTTTTTTTGGAAAATTTATAGGTAAATTAGCAAAAATAGGAAATTAAACGGACAAGTGCGATTTTTTCGATTACTTAAAAAAGTGGAATAAATTTTATACAAGGCTCGAAAGCGAAAAATATAATATCGAAATATATAAAATATAATATAATATCGTAGGTAGAAAAGTATTACATATAATCGAAAATTAAAATTCTTGCTAAAAGTTGGCAAAAATGATTTAAAAAAATGATTTATATAAAAATTTATTATGTATTTAAATGGCATTTGTTATTTTAAAGACCTCCCCGCCTCGCCCAGGATTTTCATAACTAAAAACTGCAGTCCCGGTTTTGACTTTAAAAAATATGGATAACTGTTACCTTGCTAATTAACAAACATTAAACAAGCTGTAATGGTCAGTGTTGTTATAAAAATTATTACTGCTAACGTAGATTTTTTCAAAAGCATTTTATATATCCTAAGGAACAAATACGTAATTTGTTATCTCGTAAATATAGCCGTTCCGTGCCGTTCGCAATATAAACATCAATATATTTCTGAGAGGGCAGTATATTGTTTGCAATTGAAGCCTTTATAACTGACAAGTTATGTTATGGAAGCAAGCAGAAACAAAGGATGTAATAAAGCAATCTTGGCGTGTTTACTTTGTTCTTGCAATTAGTTTTTTGCTCCAAACTCTTGTATTTATTCTGACTGACTTAATACATATAAAACAGAATCGTTTTTTTCCTTACCAGGAAACTTGGGTATGGACCGAATAATTGGGTTAAGTGACTTTTAAATGTTTCGACATCTTGCTTTAAATTTTCTGGAGAGTATAACTAAATCGTCTATAAGAGGAAGAAATATCTTTAGAAGGGAGTAGCCACAAATTAGATCTTAATTGGAACGAAGTTTTAGAAAGAAACAGTATAAATGTATTAAAATTTTTACATTAATGTGAATGTAAATTGTACTCTATTTACTAAAAAAGCGATATTTTAATATGCATTGGAATTAGACCAAACAAACATAGTTGATATAAATTATTACATTTTCCAAATATCGAAACAACAATTTTAGTTTGCATATTTTTATGTCTTTAGTAACATATTATATATATTTTTTGCTTGATCAACCATAGGCTTGAAATTTATTGTTTATAAAGTAGCTAAAACGAATCTAAGAACTCATTCATAAGATGAATACTTTAAACGTTTTAATTAGTGTCACATCAATTGAAAAGAATTAGTTTGTTATCTTGCAATTTCCGGGTTATTTGATCTATTTCTTAATTTATTTCATATTTGTCATATCGTGAAATCGAAGAAAATTGTTTTATTTTACGATAATAGAGTAGAAAGATGAAAAAAGCTTAGGCTAAAATAGGCCCATAAATACAAATACCTAGTGTAAATAAAGTTAAGAGAAGCTGAGCTCATATGTCAAAAATCAAGGAACGTTCAATAAGTTGAACACAATCTTAAACCGATGTTAAAAATTCAAAATTTGTTCGAAAGATATTGGTTGAAAACATTTCTTTGGCGATTTTGACGAAATTTTGAAAGAAAGATATATTTTATAATCTGAATTAACATACAAAAATATTTTAGGCTCAAGATAAGCGGTTGAATTATAAAAATTCAGGAAAGTTTGAAATTGCGCCCGCGCTTGTGTGTTCTAATCAGAATCTATGCCATTCGTGAATATGTAGGTGACGTGTTTCGTGGATATCTACTGATTACAGTCGACGTCTACACTTAAATAAAATACATTTTTAGAATTCGAAATTGATGAAATGAAATGTGTTAAACATATCAACTTTTTTATATAATTACTAATATTATAAGTTTTAATTTACGGGGCGTCCATTAATCACGTGAGCGACTTCTGATGATTTTTGGACCTTACTCTCCTTTTGTTATACGTAGCGATTTTTAAAATTAACCCTCTCCCTATTTTCACCTAACATCACGTGCATTTTTAAAACTTACAAAAAAAACGTAATATTTTTGATTTTTTTTCCAAAATTTTGGATTTTTTTTATTTGAGGTAAAAAATTAATACTGATAATATCTCACTAGCCCCTCCCCTTCCCCAAATTGTATTTCGTAATTTTTTGTGATTAAATGACGCTCCCTTAGTGAAGGCGAAAATTTTAGTTTCCAAATAAGCTGTTGAACAACTTACCATAAATAGTTGAATCGCGATTTTTATTAAGTTGAATACCTATTGGGTAGTTGATGCAACAAGCCTAAAGGCAAAATGCTACTTACAACTAATTTCACTTTATGTTGGGTCTATTCTTATCCATCCCCAACTTATAAAATTATTTGATTGTTTCAATGTTTGATTCATAATATATCAAAAACGGAAGGTTCATCATGAGCCCATTGATATCCTTATTCAATAAATTGCAGCCCACTCAATAATGACGTACTTAGTACATCATTTTTCTTATTACTCTGAAAGAAAATAAGAATAAGCAATATGTGATCTATATTTAGAATATCTTCATTACATCTCGTCTGGAATATCAATCTGTCGTGCCTGTGCCATCCATGAGTCAAATATCCTCTCGGGACCCATTTCTGAAGTGTTCATGTTGTTATAAGAGTCTCTGGGGGTCCTTATCGTGTTATCAACGTTCTTTTGTACTTTATCTCATTAAATGGGTATTGTCTCGTAGTCATCCTGTCGTATTATTTTCACGGCATTATGACATCGCTTAATGAACTAATCGGATTATGTATTATACTTGATTTTTCTAACGATGTGCCATCGCCGGCTTGAAAGAAGTAATTAGAGGATAATGGCGAGGATTTTTTTTCACTAACTCTGATGTCTGTTCTGGGATGGAAGTTGTTTCACAGACGAATGCAGACAATTGAGTAATTAAGTATTTACCGAGTTAATTGAATGGTGTAATTGGGAAAATGATACTTGTTAACTGGTTAGTTCGGGTTGCATTTATGTAATGCATTTTAATCATAGTTGTATTCCAAAACCTAATTTTTTTTCTTAATTAATAATATCAATATTGACACAAATACATACGTTTCAAACTACACTGAGACATATTGTAACAAAATGCTATATATATGCAACCACATATAGATCAGCCAAAACTGAAATTGCTTGTAATCGAATAAATTTAATAATAATAATAATAATAATATATATATATATATATATACAAAAATTTTCTGGAAGTTTTAGCTCTTAATATTAGCTTTAAAATTGTCCACTTTTCAACCAAAGTTTCCTGGCACCTTCCTAAGTTGAATAAAATACATAAAAATTTTATTATAAACTTGATGACTTGACAGACGATATCCTGTACCCATGTCTACATTATTTTTAATATAATATACCAATATTTACCTACCATTTGCCTAAAAATGATAATTATTGTTTTTTAAATTACTCGATCACGCCAAAATGCATATACATTTATAATATGAGCGATATTAAATGTAGAGCTGCTTTAAATAAAATGATGAGTCTCAATTCCCATACTATATTGGAAATTAAAGTCTTTTATACGGTATAACATAACCATAACCATAACATAACACTGGTACTTCATGTTGGAATAAATTAATTCAGTTTTTAATTATTTAAGATATCTAAAATTGTATCTTAAACTTCTCCCAATCGATATCGTGAGGGCCGAATTGTATGTATTCGTCTCTACTTTCCCATTTGTTGTTTTAAAGTAAAAATTTTATGAATTTTAAAAATATTGTGGAAAGATTAGTAAAAAATGTAAAGCAATTATATATTGAAAAAAAACTATATTGAAAATTTAATATCCGAATCTTGTGTTGGCGCCCCCTAAGGCGTGCGCCCGCATGTTTCGCATTAATTGCATTAAAGGTAGGATTAATACTTAATTTCATATTTTAAGTGAATTATTTTGTCATGTTTGTTCATATGTGTATAACTCAATCTGCCATACATATACTGTATTTATACTATTTTAATTTCTGGCACATCTCAGCTGCTTTTCGGCATTAATAATGTAGACATTTCATTTTTCTTATTTATGATCAAAAATTTATTATACATATTATAATATTGTCTAGGTTCATAAGTCAATGACATGTCGTTTTTTGCATTTTTTTCCATTTATTTCTACAATATTGCACATACATCCCAGTACTTCATAATCACATACATCCTAGTAATTTTCCTTAACAAACTGCAGAAAGATTTATCAAAATCCGAATAATCGTTTAGGAGTATACTCCTTGAGTGAGTAAAGTGAGTGCTTGTATTTTAATATGAACTTTAATAGCAATAAAGGTCAAATTGATTCCGTGAACCTTTATTCTTTAGTAAATATAAAAAGCAATTTTTTAAGATATAAATCAAGGTAATAGCTATTCCAACTATTCTGAATATTTCTGACAGAATACTAGATCAAGGTTATATACAGTGTTATCTTTGTAAAAAGTGTACCTATGAAATTTATATTTGTATCTTGCATTGGTATACTGAATACAATTTTTGAACAAATTACAATTTTTACCTTGTATCTTCTACACTGTCTTGCAAACAATATTCGTTTCAATGAAATATTCAAAATAATTTATTTTTGCCATCATTCGCCATTTTCACATAAAAGAGTATACAATTTCAATACAATTTTATTTTCTGTTTTACGATCCTTTAAAATGTATGAGGTTTTATTGAGGCAGCATTGTTGAAGAAGTTATGTAATAACTCCCAGAATGCCGTCGCAAAGTATTATGAAAAATACGACGGTTCATGCAACCATGTTAAGTTTGTCAGGAAATGTTTTCAATTATGTATATCACTTTTTGAAGAAAATTTTAACTAGTACTGCAGGGCATTGTGCCCTGAGGCAAATAGGTTATTAATGAATATTTTTAATCTTGAAAGGTGCGGAAAGTTCCAGCAATTTGTCTTAAATTAATAACAATCGTTATTATTCATTGATCATTTTTTATTGATTATAATCAATGATTAATAACGATTGTTTTCTCAAATAATTATTTAGGAAAAATACTTTATCTCATTGTTTGTATTTTATAGATCTAATATAAGATATGTACATTTGGGCAACGATCTGTATATAGGTTTATGAGGAAAGAAACAGAAAGTTAATAAACAAAACGAATTTGGAATGCATAACCACTCAGAATGCTTCCGAGAACAATATCTCATATTTTTTATTTTCTTTATATATACACATTTTGAAACTGAATTGCAAAGTTTAAAATATTTATTTCAACTACACATAAGGTAAAGTTTAAATTTTTTTGTTTTGGAAAAATTTTGAAAATTTTTAAGATTCATTATTTTGTTTGGATTTTTTTTATCAAAAGTTTGAAGCGGCTAGACATTGTCTTTGCCGAAAACTAATCATTGTTTCACACCAGAAACACGAGCAATATTTGTTTCGAATCATTCTAATCGGATGATCGATTCTCTCAACTGAATGACCATTTTCTACAGTTTTTGCTTTAAAAAACTATTTCAGCTACAAAAACTAATCAGCTCCTCTTTTCGTCAATCCAAATCTAATGTTCTTTCAATCATTCTAATCGGATGCTCCGTTCACTCGAAAGCTGCTAGTTTTAGTGCTTTTTGCTCCCAAAATCCAATGGTACTGCCTTTACTAAAAACTAACTAACCACTTCTTTCCATCATTACGTATTGAATGGTTTTTCGATCATTCAAATCGGATGCTCCGTTCTCTCTAGAACTTGATTTCCATTTTCTGCATTCTATGCTTTCTATCTCCAAAACGGCTGGAGCTAAAATAAAGCTAATCACCAAAAGCTAATCAGCACGTCTCCTCTTCAATACAAATCAAATGTTTTTCCGAATGATTCAAATCGGTTGATTTGTGCTCCCGAAATCGTGGACGAAAAATTGTATACAAACATAAGCACTCACACACATTCATACATCGATTCACCACATTGAAAACATATATATTCAAATACTTTAACTACACATTTTACTTCCATTTATTATAAGATTTATCAATATGATTAGAATAAGTTTTGACATATACACTCACCTAAAAATTTTAGATTATTAACTTCCTGTAGGGTAAGTTATTGTAATCGTCTAAAAATTTAAATTGAAAATTTTTGCATTTCTTCACGTTTTGAAGGTTTCTGAACATTTTGGCATACCTTGGAAAAAGTGGATGTGTGTGTCAATGTATGTATGGATACAATATTTTATTCACGTTTTTGGGCACACGGATCAACCGATTTGAATCGTTCAAAAAATATTCGATTTCTATTGATAGAGAGAAGAGCTGATTAGTTTTTGGCAAAGACAGGTCCAGCCGTTTCGGAGATACGGAGCAGAGAGTGCAGAAAATAGAAATCGAGTTTTTGAGAGAACGGAGTATCCGATTTGAATTATTTAAAAAACATTCAATTCATAATGATGGCGACAAGTGGTGAGTAGTTTTTGGCAAAGGTAAGCCCAGCCGTCTCAGAGATATGGAGCTAAATATGCAAAAAATTGTAGTTTTTGAGCGAAATAAGTATCCGATTTAAATGATTCAAAAAACTTCCGTGTTGACGAAACGATTTTTTGTGAGAATTTTTTTTCAAAATTTTTTCGGATTTTCAAAATTTTAATTTGGTACGGAAAGTTCCAGCAATTTGTCTCAAGGCACGATGCCATAAACCACTAGTTTAAAATTTCAATCGGATCAATTATAAACTAATATCCAAATCATCTAAGTTTTAATCTATTTCCACTATCATTTCAAGATCTCGTTTACGAATCTAAACAAGCTATCATTTATAAACCTCCATACTATTTGTAGCCTCATGCAACCCGAACGTTTACCGTATATTCCCAATATGCCTTTCCCATCGGCATGTTAAAATTTCATTTGCCAGCCGACATGCCCGACGGCCGCGATAACGAAACGAAAAAACGGCACAATGTAAAATCCGGAGAAAGTAACAAAAAATAAAATAGAACCGAGGAAAAAATAACGCCCGTGCTCCACCGAGGAGAACTAATTTACATTCTGCGAACGAGACAACTTAACTGGTAAAGAATCGATAGGCTATTTGGAACGAGAGACGTCGAACTAGACCTAGAGCTTTCTAAACTATAATTCGATACGATGTTTGTGTTTTTTTTTCATAGGAGTTTATCTTCTATTCATACAAGTAGAATTGTCGAGATGTAGCAATACCAAATTATACATCTAAATAGGAAAAAAATGTATTAGGTTAGGCTCACTCGAGGGTAAGTGGCTCGGACGACTGGACCTGAATCAGAGATACAGCTTTCAGAAGCTTGATGTCAAACAGTAGTGACAACGGTTTTCACTTGGAAATATAGATAATAACCGGTATTGCTGCTACAATAAAAATATTTGTTCTATTCAGAAAATGTAGTAGAAAATTCATTATACGGAAATGAGACAACCGTTTGGGTTGACACCTGTAAAACCGACGTAGTATTAATTCAAAATTTGCCCAAAAGCTTATAGGACTCTTTAGTTCTGATTGCTGTTCGAAATAATATATATAAAAAATGAAGTTCTAGGTTCTTGGTTGTTAGTTTTAGTTGTTTAACTATACTAAACGTTTATACTAAAGAATATTGTTACACCTATGTTTTACTGTGATATTGTTTCTTATAGTTCCAACATATTTTTGCTAACCTTGTTATTAATATGGGATAATCCTAAATGTTTCAATTTATCTTTAATATAAACTTGCTACAAAAAAAAATAGTTATATATTATACAAAGATATAACCAAATTTATAACCTTAATTTAACTGAATTGACGACTTTTGAGTAAAATTGCCTGTATAGCATATATGAAATTTTACTTGAAAAATCTAAAGAGCCCAAGATTTTGTTTTAAAAAAATCATCATATTATTTTAAATAGTTTTTTGATAATTTTCTCTTAGTAGTTTCACAATTTCTATCTTTACCATTCCTTAATTCTTAATTATTTATATAGTTTGCTGTAATTTTGATTGTGTTAATTTTTCTTTATTGGGAAAAAAATGTTATGCATATGCATTAAATGGATTTAGTTTTTTTATGTGTTTTATTTCGCTATACATTTCATGTCACTGTAACATTTTTTGTTACTGTATTATTTTTTTTTTAAATAATTGACGAAAAATAAAATATTTTTATTCTAATAATGATTTGTTAACTTCCCATAGGGCAAGTTATAGTAATCGCAAAAAAATCGAAAATGAAAACTTTTATATATCTTTACGTTTCAAAACCTTCTGAACATTTTGGCATACCTTATAAAAATGGATGTATGTGTGTGTGTGTACGGATACGAAATATTTCAGCTCTATGCAGTTAAAGCAGAAAAAGTTCAGAATTTCCAAAATATTTCAAAATACTTTTTTCTTTAAAAAGTCTTTTTTTTTTCAAAAAAGTAAACTTTTGTCAAAAATTCATAGTTTCTCAAAAATCTAACTTTTCCAGAGTAATTTTTTTCAAAAATGTTAATTTAAAAAAAAAAATTGGTACGGGAAATTGCAGCAATTTGCCTTAAGGCACGGTGCCATGCGCCTTACTAGTTTAATTATAAATAACGTTTTTAACCCAAATTGACATAAATTTTGACTTGATTGACTTGGTATGCATTTGACATTTTGAAGTCAATATGCAATTTTTTTTAGAAAATATTGGAAAACCCTATAAAATAATTCTTGATGCAATATTAGATCATTTTAATCTAATATTCAAAACCTCAAAATTTATTCACTAGTGAAGGATCTCCATTGTCCCAAAAAGTTTCTTATGCTGACTATATATATATAATATATCTGATCATAGTCAAAATTGCTCCTGACACTTCGTTTCATATGAATGGATATTTTTTTACAAAGATTACTTAAATGTTCAAATAAAATTAATACATCAAGATTGTTGTAAGCTATACACGACACTATAATTTTTTTTCTATTATTGTGTTCTATTATCTCAACAATATTGTATAGCTCTCAAAATAAGTCACAGAAATACTTCCTAAAAATTCAACCTAATCAATTTTTACTATAATTGTATTTTTAAAAATATTTACATATATGGATGTTTTTTTTTACAAAGAATACTTAATTTTTTAAATAAAATTAATATATCAAGATTGCTGTAAGCTATACACGATACTATAATTCTTTTTTTTCTATTATTGTGTGTATCTCAACAATATTGTATAGCTCTCAAAATAAGTCACAGAAAAACTTTATAAAGAATAACGTCTGCATGATTTATTCAGCTTAATCAATTTTAACCATAATTTCATTTTACATAATTTGATTTACATGAGTAAATTAGTATTATATTACTTTTCTCCTGATGCCTATTAGATTTCTAGCTATTTTTTAGCTAGATAGCCTATTAGATTTCTCTCGTCTGGTAAATGCGAGATACTGGACAGAATCATCTGGTTTTGCACACATCTTTTTAAAATCGCTTAAAAAACACATATATAAATTTTAATCCTATAAAACAAAGTTTATTTTAATGCATATAAATTTTGCTCATAAACGTGAACAACTTTTGCTTCGTCTAGCTGATCTGGTGCTGGTTGAACTCGTCTGGCAATTTGATTTAGTATTTCTCAATGAGTAAATTAAATCGTATAAACTTGTGCAGTGCTAATGTTTTTTTGCTGTGCAGGGCTAAAATCTGCAAGACGATGGTTTTCGTAATTCACTCGCTAAGGATCACCAGTAAAAATTTTTAGCCTCACACGAACACTGGTATTCAAAAGGATTAGTTAGTAGCTCATGGTCCAGAAGATACCACCAATGCGTTTGTGTCCCCGTTACAAAATTCCTTTATTTAAATAAATTATTACTACATCTATTATCCTATATCTATAATTTTTTCTATTATCAATTTCCTAGTTGGAAAACCTTTGGCGTTTGGCTCTCGTTTGGCTCGATTTTCCATTTATGTTCCGCTGGCGAAAGCGCTGCATAAGAACTTTCATTATATTCGATCCGGTTGATTAATGAACGAATCTTCGCCCTCGCTTTTGCGCCTGTCCGCTAATTGAATTAAAAGTGGACTGTAATCGGTATGTTGTCGTACTCTGTCGATTTCTGCATTTGTTATTCCTGCCATGATTCCTCCTGGATTCAGAGGAAGTGAATTTTATTGAGTCTAATTTATTGATCCTTCGGTGAAAATGATGGAATATTTTAGGAAATAATTTTATGATAAAGGATAGAATAAATTGCTTCATTTTAATATTCATATAGTACTATATATAATGCATGGTTAAGAAACAAGATTGTTCAATTTATACATTCTGAATATGTTCATATACTGCATTGTTAGGTATCAAGATTGATCAAGTTGTGTGATCAAGTTGTGTGAGAATTATTATTAATAAATGGTAGTCTGCTCGAAGGCAGGACTATGTTGTAAGAGCACCACAAATCAATTATTATCTTTTTCTTCCTTATTTATCATTCCCATTACCATTTTATTACCACTAATTGCTTTTTTAGTCATTTTTCATTTTAAACTTTTGCTTTCATGGTTCCTGGTTATGTGCTTGGAATTACAGTCCAAGTTTCCTTTCCAATCCTTTTAGATCATCTGTTTTACCTTCGATGACGTTGTGTAAAGGTAAGGTGACCATACCTCGCGGTTTGGCCGGGACTGTCCCAGATTGGAACCTTGTGTCCCGTTTTTTTTTAAAAGCAATATCTGTTCTTTTAGATCTTTTGTCCCGGATTGTCCCGGTTTTTTAGAAATAAATGAGTGAATTAACAAAAATTACAACAAAAGAAATAACAAGTACTAATTTTATCAAAATAGTTATGGAGAAAATTGAATAAAAGCTCAATAGCGAGAAAAACATAAAGATCAAAGAGTATTGCATATAATTGAATGATACAGTTCTTACTATGAGTCCGCAATTCCGATTGAAAAAAATTGATATAAAAAAACTGATCTTTTAGTGTATCCTCAAATAGCATTTGTTATTTTAAAGCAAAACCCCACCCTCCCTTGTACCGGACTAGCATAACTGAAAATTACGTCCTGGTTTTGATTTAAGAAAATATGTCGCCTTAGTAAGAGGCACTATTTTTGCAATCCGATGGATCCGATCGAATTTTTTTCATTTTTAGGACCGAACTATGTAGTTTGTTCCAGTAGAAATCTTTCTTTGCCAATGTTTCTTAACATTTCTTCATTGGTTATCAGGTATGTCTGGTTTATTTTCTCCAATTGCCTCTTTAGGTATCACATTTAAGCAAGAATATAAAAAAATTAAAAGTAATCTTCAATTAATCAATTTTTTGGAAATATAGTTTTTGATTCATTTCTCGATGGAAACACAGAGTAGAATTTCTTTACCATATATGACAAATAAGGAACAATATTATGATCAGATATTAATAGATTCGCTCAGTGGAGAATCTACTAGAAGTAGGTACGGTAGCCATTTTTTTCGATCAGCAATACTTTTGATAATTTACCAATTAACTGGGAGATAACTAAAATAAGTAGTAATTTGAATATTTATCTAAGGGTAAATACTGATAGTAGGCGAAACTGGGTACGACTGTACCACATTTCTTTTTGAATCATCAATAATTTCATCTTAGTAAAAGGCACTATTTTTGCAATCCGATGGATCCGATTCAATTTCTTTCATTTCTTAGGACCTAACTATGTACTTTTTTTAGTAGAGTTCTTTCTTTGCCAATTCTTCTTAGTAGAATTTATTAACCATATATGGCAAATAAGGAACAATATTATGATCAGATATTAATAGATACGCTCAGTGGAGAATCTACTAGAAGTAGGTACGGTTGTGCCACTTTTTTCGATCAGCAATACTTTTTGGTAATTAGCTGAGAGATAACTAAAATAAGTAATAATTTGAATATTTATCTACGTGAAAATACTGATAGTAGGCAAAACTGGGTATGATTGTGCCACATTTTTTTGGATCAGCAATAATTTTGTTAATTTACTAGCTCGGACAACAGCAAATTAAATGGTAATTTGAACATTTGTCTACGAGGAAGTACTATAATTCTGTTCTTAAATACAATGGATTAGTCACAAAAAGGAGAGTATTACAACAGTAAACATCTCCCAGGACGGTTGTGACAGGCATAAAATAAAAAAAGACAATAGGTATAAACACAAAATATGGTTTTTAACGACTCTTATTGTCAGCAATATGTAACACAACATATTTTCAATCATGAATTTATAAATAAAATATAAAGATATATAAAAAAAAATTCTTTTAAACAAAGTTAATATGATAAACTGAACTAGGCGATCACTTTTCTTCTTACAATTAATTAAGTCACTATCACGACTAGAGTTATTATAAATTTCTTCTTTATAATTAGTCAGAACTAATAGTTATCAGTTTACTGATCACTCAAAATACTGAGATCTAGTCAGAATCATCTTTACTAATGGTGACAATGGTTGACTCTATTTCTATTTTCCAAAGAATTTCTCGCCATACTCTTCAGTTTAACGCAACATATATTTAATTTTCGATAAAATTTTATTTACTGAAACATTATGTTATTAAACTTTTCTGATTAAGCATTATGATATGTAACTATTTATATATCCATCTAATATCAAATTATTTTTGTTACTCTAGTATTCATCAGTACTAAATAATTAATAATTCACCAAACATTTGCATAACGATATTGTTGTGCATATCAATGTGTGCACTTCAGATTTGCCATTCATAAATTAGCAAGTTTTAATTGCATGCATATTGTATGAGATATAATTTCAAGTTTGATTTAGATAGTTTATTAGTCGATGTGATTGGAATATATAATTGTATTTTCCAATAGGTTATTACCATTTCAATTCAAATAATTAATGCTCTATTCACGAATACTTACACTAATTTCTTTGCTGTGCTGATTTTTCAATAGGGATAATAATGGACTTATATATTCATGCACAGTTATTATGATTTATGAGTGAGATTATTTTAGTAATTGATATACAGTTCGATTTTATTCGTTAAATTTTAATTGGTAAAGCAACTTTCAGGGTATTAAGTATTTTTTAAATATTTTTTTTGTTTGATAATGTTACAAAATATTTATTGTTTAATTTTCTACACCCATAAAACATTAAAATATAGAAAACCAATTATTTAGTTTAATATACCTCATACTCTTTTCTCTATTATTTTTTAAATTAAATCTTTATATAAAGTAAATAAATTTCAATTCAAATAATTAATGCTCTATTCACGAATACTTACACTAATTTCTTTGCTGTGCTGATTTTTCAATAGGGATAATAATGGACTTATATATTCATGCACAGTTATTATGATTTATGAGTGAGATTATTTTAGTAATTGATATACAGTTCGATTTTATTCGTTAAATTTTAATTGGTAAAGCAACTTTCAGGGTATTAAGTATTTTTTAAATATTTTTTTTGTTTGATAATGTTACAAAATATTTATTGTTTAATTTTCTACACCCATAAAACATTAAAATATAGAAAACCAATTATTTAGTTTAATATACCTCATACTCTTTTCTCTATTATTTTTTAAATTAAATCTTTATATAAAGTAAATCTTAATTTTTATTACTATGTAAAATTGAGAAAGCTAATTAAATAAACACTTACAAATTATAACTTAATAGTATTTTCATTTCAATGAAAAGGATTGCAAAAGGTGATAAAATAGATTTTTGTAATCATAATTGTGTTAAAACTTTTAGTGATTACATTAGGATTGAGCATGGATTGAGCATGGATTGAGCATTAATAAAATGTTTCTTTTTTTTATAAAATTAATTAATCTTATAAATCAATTAAACAGATAAAATTATAACTTATAACACCTATTTATAGATAAGAATTGCAAACGTGACAAAATATTTTTTAATTATCATAATTTTTAAATTAGTACACGATTTACTAATGATATTGAAAATTTTGTGCTACTTTTAATATTTTTAAAAATATTTCTAGTTATCTGCATATTAATATTTTATTTACATTAATAAAAAACCTATCTACAACGAATAATAAACTTACAAATTCTTACAAATTCAAAGAATAATAATTCAAATAATATATAAAATAACGTTTTTATTAAAATATTAGTAGTTTCTTTCCTAATACATCCTCAGTAGTTGTACTCCAGCATTTGTTATATTTTCGAAAAATTTTATCACATTATATTTTTTATTGAATTGTATTCTATTCTCATAACACAAATATCAACTCTGGTATAAGTTGTTTATAATTAGATAGTTTGATCGAATATATTGCAAATAAATACAATCATAGCTCGAAACCAACTAATTATAAGTAATATTGTAATATTTAGCACAACATTAAAATTACCAATAAATAATCATTAAATAATTGGTTTAATTATACAATCGACATTCCATTCCAATGCACATTCTGTATTTCGAAAATAAATTTAAATCCAGGCTGATTTTCGACGCAAATTACTAAAATAGACTAAATAGTATTAATTGAGAATTAAAATTAAAACGTGCGAAATTTCATTTACGAATCGAATGGAGCAAAATATTTACAGAATTATGTACTTAATTTTTATTAATTTGAATTTTGTATTTGGAATATCGTATGAAATTTTTAATGTTTCTGTGAATGAATGAATTCCATTTTTTATTTTTTCTCTATAAAATCCCATTTTTTAAATAATACATTTTTTAATTCAATTAAAATCCCAGACTAAGTATTCTTTGAAAAATATCATAAAAACTTATATAAATACTTACAGCACATAATTATTTATTTGTGCAGTTTAAATATAATATAAAATAAAAACTCCCAGCAAAAACTTGAGGATATTTCAAGGCAATTCAGTCTTGTGTATAATAATTGCTCTGATATTTATTATATTTATTAAACATTTATTATTCTTGTTATAATTATTAACAGAGCATCGCATCGTAAATTCAAAATCGACAAATTGTAATTACATCTATTATAAGAATATTACACTAATGTATAAAATTTCTGTCTAGATATTTTTAACATATTAAAACTGCATTGGGGTTAATATATTTATTAAATTGATGTTAATGTAAATGTACTAAAGAGTGACAGAAAGTTTCATAAACAGTATATCAGATTTGTAAAATGTTAAAATACTTGATAGTTTCATATTGAAACTAGTGGTATATGGCATCGTGCCCTAAGGCAAATTTCTGGAACTTCCCGTACCTTAATGAAATGTTTGAGGAATATTAAACTTTTTGAAATAGATTCTCATAAATAAAGTAACTTTCATTATACTTATTTTATAAAAAGTAAATAAACAAAACTTAATCAATCGGATTTCAAATGAAGAATATTGTCTAATATTTCTAAGTATTATATAAACTGAATTGCAAAGTCAAAATTATTTATTTGAAGTAAACAAGTGCTGTTTAAAACTAAAGCTGGAATTAGCTTTAAATTAGATTAAAATCTGAACTATTTTTCGATACCCAAAAATTTAAAAAAAGAGTGAAATGAAAAAAATGATTTTTTTCAAAATCAATCGTATTGTCAAACCAGGCAAAATGTTTTTTAAATCATTTAAATCGGATGCTTACTAATCGGATGCTCTATATCTCCTTAATGACTGGACCTGCCTTTGTCATAATCTAATTATCACTTTTCCCCATCATTACGAATCGAATGTTCTCTTGAAAACTGGTATTTTAAGCACTTTTTGCTCCATATCTCCGAAGCTGCTGGACCTCTGTTCAAAAACTAATCAATACGTCTCTTCATCAATAGTAATCGAATGTTTTTTAAAACCATTACATGCGGTTAATTCGTACGCCCGAAATCGTCGACGAAAAATTGTCTCCACACATACACACACATACATTCATTTTTTCTGAGGTATGCCAAAAAGTGCAAAAACCTCTGAAACGTCAAAATAGGCAAAAAAATGATTTTCGATTCTTGGCACATTACTATCTTACTCCGCGTGTAAATCAAATAAAAAATAAGAATCTGAAAACATGTATATAAAGATTTATTTCCCTGTTTGTTCGAAAAGTATCTATATTGAATCCCAATGAAGATTCGAAAATTTCCTGAAAAAACTTTCACAATATATTTACATAAATAGCATTATCTGAAAACATATTTCACCTTATAAAAAGCTTTCTATTGTACGAAAGAACATGTAAAAAGTTAGTTTTAATACAATGCGCTAAACATATTCATAAATGTTATATTGAAACGGGCTCAGCATATTCAAACGAAACTTTTATACAGTGTACAAGAATGGGGATGACCTTATTTTACATTTACATTACAATTCAAAGTTTTTGCTCAGTCGGTATAAAGTGGAATAAAAAACTTCTTTAACCGTGGGGTGACTTGATATATTGCCCGTTGTCTTTGGAGTTTGATATTAGACATAATCTCATTAGAGTTTAAAACAGAAAGTGGTTTAAATGAGTAGCTTAACATGGCTCTAAGTTGCCGTCGAGCATAACAAAAGGGACGACTCCGAGAATATTTCTAGGCAGATTTACAAACGCAATTTTGGGGTTACAGTTTGTACGAATGTTTTTAGACTTGAATTGAACTTGGGGGTTCACTTGAAGAAAACGTATTGTTTTTGCAGAAGTTTCTGTAAGAGTTCGGAGCACAATTGATAAATACCCACAACTTTGGAATCAACTATAAAAAGTTCCAAATTTCACATAATATTATATTATGCATGGATTATTCTCACCTGGATTCTTCATTTAAGCAATTTTAAACCTGATGATCTTTTCATTTGATAGTTCAACAAATGGAGAATTCATGTTAATGACTAATATGTGCTAGTATATATTATAGGATTTAATACTTTACTATAATAATAGCTAAACCAACTTAGATGTTTTTTTCCCAATAATGGACTTGTTAGATTCAAAATAATAATTCTATAAGAATAAAACTTAGTAGTAAATAACATTATTAAAATTTCACATGACTTAAGATTTCTCACTCATACTCATTTTTTATACTATACATATATAACAAATTAAAATGTAATATATGTACAAATAAATTCAAATTACAAATTTAATCAATATAAAAAATAACAAACCATTCAAAAATTCATCATGTGGATATGTATGATGCAAGAAATGTATTTATCAAAAGTTAAATTAAAAAAATCAATAAAAATTAACCATAATCATCGAAACATGCTCATACTTTCACCAAAGCTTAATTCTTATTTTCGTGCTTTGTTATTTTTCACTCATTTTTTTCTTTTATAAAATTATTAAGTACTTTAATATTTTACAATCCTGATTAAATGTGCCTTTGATGAAATTTTCATGCACATTTTAATACATTTTTTTAAAAATAAAAAAACGTATTTTTATATCAACCAAATTTGGAATTTTGAAATTCATAGTTGAATAAATAGACATATATCTAGGTAAGTTAAGGCAATGGATCCTTAAGTTGCATTTAAAAGCTTATAATTTTCAAACTATGCGAGATATTTTTTTTTTCATTTTTTTTGTAGGTGAATTCTGGGATACTCTGTATAAAGTGTGCTTTATTGGGTACACTAAGACTCTCAAACAAATGAGACTGTTTCAATAAATTAGTGCGAAAATATATTTTTTGTTAAACAAATAATCAATTAATAGAAGTATCGAATGTAACTTTAATGGAAAATTCAACTAAAACAATTTACTATTTAATAATTTATTCATTTTATTTTACTACTTGAATTTTATTGCTCCATAAGTTGAATTTTATTATATAATTTAATTCTTATTTTAGTTAATTTATTTTGTTTATAATATAACTTTTGAGTAGGCCAATTTACACATTTTTTTAGTTTATTTATTGTTTTAGTAGTGCAATTACATATGCGACCAATAAGCTTTTGCCGACATACTTGAAATTAGTTGATCTTCTTATTTATTTATTTATACTAATTAAAGTAATGTCTCTATATACGTATGCCTTCTATCTACATCTATTCTATATTAACTACTCTTTTTAATATCATAAATAAACATAAATATCATTATCATCTGTCTATAGTAATTTTATGTAGAACCATACAATCACTCATACCAACATTCATACAATACAACAGCGCCGTCCCTAGACAATATCAGAATACCCCGTATTCATACCTACCTACATACATATTTATAGCATATGTAGAGTACTTATAACACGGTAATTTGGTTGAATTTGAAATATAAGTTTGACGTTAGTGATTTTGCGTTGTCATGCCATTTCACATCGCAGTGCCTAAAAATTTTATTGTGAATCGAAAACATCTTTTTGATACACATCATATGATATCAAATAGGGAATGTAAATCGGTATACCGGTTTAATTAAAAACCGGTATACCGTCTAAATTTTCGGCGGTATTAATACCGATATTCATTTAAAAATACCAATCTTAAAAAATTTTCTCTATGGAAACATACGCGCTACATACTTGATACATGTTACACTTGAAATTACATTTTTTACAATTACTATTCAACTTTAAATCTAATAATTGCTCAAAACGGTTGTCTCTTTAGGTCGTTCTACTGTATAAACAAGTGTCAAAATATTAGCTCGACTCTTCATTGAATAATTATTACAACCTAGATATTTATCGCTTTTAAGAGAAAGAAAGGGCTTCATATCACTTCTCAATAAATAGAAACCCACTGAACAATCTTTATTTCCTCTCAAAATTAACGAAGATTTGACATGTAGAACAAATCTATGTGTAGCTAGCAATTTTTTTCGATCAATATAAACAACTTCTCCTTTAATTTTATTTTAGCTAATTTCTTTATTTTACAACCCTCTTATCAGCCGTCTTATTACGTTTTATATGCTAGGGCCGTATATCTATTTGGTTGTAGTGTGTATTTGTATTTTCTAAGGGTTTTTTTTTCTTCAGCCCCTTCATCGGTGTCACGTATCCGATGAAATTGAATTTTCTTGGAGCCCGATCGGCAATGTTGATGAGCCAGACTTGTGCGCGACGTTTCTTTGTTGCAAGTCTTTGACAAGGCAGTTTTTTGAAATAATAAAAGCTTTGAACAATATTGGCAATTAGAATTAATTTTAACTTAGTGTTATGTTATTTATTGAGAAACATTTTTCAATAGTATTATGCATTATGTTATGTAAAATAATTCTTGTTGCATAAAGAGTCTTGACAAAATGTCACGCAAAATGAGGCTGTAATAGGGGAGGGAAACATTTCCAGTAATCTCATATGAATTATAAATTTGTGTTCACAAATATATACGTTAAAAAATCAGATCTAGTAAATTTGTTTATATTATTAATTAGTGCAGTGATTGAATGAGAAAAAAAACTCTTTGAAGTTGTATATAAGGATGCAAATTTATATCTTAACACGACACACATTTGTAATTAGTGTGTAATATTTTTGGCACTCATACTGGTCTACTATAAGACATTACTCAATGAAAATTTTAATGCATTTATATATAATTTTCAGCAACTTCTAAGTTCATTTTCTAATATCAATAGAATATTTGGTTATTTATGGCAAATCAATTAATCTATAATACTTTCTACACAGATCATCATTGTAATTACTAGGTATAAGTTAGAATCGCAGATGAACATAAAAAAGTATTCTATGTGTATTGAAAAATGTTCAAAAAAAGTTCTAAAACATATTAAAACCAATTTAAACACCTGTAAAACACCTAGTTGATGAACATTTAATTCAGTATTGAAAATAAGTCATCCCAAAATATTCGAATGGGTAAAAACTTTTTTTTATCATTTTCATACTTTTTTAAGGTAGTCTTTTTTATAAATAGTAATACTAATGTGACTATATTAGTAAGAATTAAATTAATAATATCAAAAACATAATGTTCAATATCCCTAATCATTTATTAATGATTTTTTTTCTTTGTTTCAGGTAAAATATTCATAATCATAGATCAGTCTTATACCAGCAATATATTCTAAGTTAGAAAAATTCTAAGCAAATTCCATGAAACAAGTAAGTTAGTAAACATATGTAATATAAAATCGAATATCTTCTCCAAAAAATTGAAAAATATTCTAGGAATAGAAATCCTGTACTTGATAAAATATTATGATACAGAATGATAAACACAATCCTATTCACTATGATCATAGTCTTTTATCTCTAGAATTGCATTTTTTTATTTCTTATTTTTTCAATCTTGGGTATCTTATTTAATACTCAAACATCGAACATTTGGTGATGTTTTATAAATATATGAGGATTTTTTTATGAACTTAAAATGGCTTAACTTATTTATATTTACAGAAAATATGAATTCACAAATTCTTGAGAAAGTTTCTCCAATCTAAAAAATTTATCACAATAAAAAATATCATACTTTCGATTAATTTAGAGAAATATTTATCCAAATTACAAAATTATAATCTTAAAAAATATTTAAGTTTATTACTAACTTAGTTACATAAAAGAAAGACGTCTTGAACGAATATTTTTTTATTGTGATATATTATTTCGAGATTTTTTCTCAAAAATGTATGGATTTATATTTCTGAAAATTAGTCAAGCCATTGCATCTAATAATTTCGCTCAGATGCATTAATCATCCTGAGGTCAAGATTAAAAAATAATGAGAAAAAATGACAAAAGCATGATACTTTTTGATTATGATATTATTTGGATTCGAGAAATTTTCTCAAGAATGTTTGAATTCATATTGTCTGCAAATAATAAGTCAAGTCATTTGCTTCTAATAATTTCACTAAGATGTGTTGATCTTCCTGAGTTCAAGGTTAAAAATGTAAAATGTTACAAGAAAATGCTAATTATATGTTATTATTAAGACAAATAAAAAATTTTGTCAATATTTGAGAATGATATTAACATTTGAATTTGGAGCATACTTTCTTACGATTGTAGAGCAGTAGGACATATTATAA